>NC_064862.1:46345269-46645269 GCF_024139225.1 Suncus etruscus | reverse complement strand
TTACAATTTATGCATTTTTTCTTTTCCTGTTTTATTTTTGAGCCATATCCCATAGTTCTGCACTCAGGAATCACTCCTGGCAGACTCACGGGACCATATGGGATGGCAGAGATCCAACCAGGGTTGGTTGCATGCAAAGCTACAATCTTAGAATTTAAATCAGAGGGGGCAGAGAAACGGGTCTGGTGGAAGTGTACAACAGGGAGGGCATTTGCCTTGACACAGCAGATCCAGGTTCAGTCCTCAGCACCTAATTGGGTTCCCCAAGATCAGCCAGGAGTGATCCCTGAGCACCACCAGGCATGATCCAAAACCCAAAAATAAGTTTTAAAAAAGGGAAAGATGCACTTAAAGATAAACTTAACAACAGTATGTAGAAAGCCAAAAAAGACCATAGGCACCACTGGGACAGAGAGTCAGACACCACAGCAGGTGGGAGCCCTAAGAAATAGAGGACAAGTGAGTCAAGGGCTGGGAGCAGGAGCGGGCATAGAGAGTTCATGGGCATAGCTTCTCACTCTCACGGCCAGGAGAGTTGGTGTGAGGCAGTTAGGAAGCAGGAGAGGGTGGGGGACAGTCACAGCCCAGAATGGGGGAACCCCTCAGCCCCATCTGCAATGAGTCAGAGATGACGAAGATAGGTCGCACCAGGAGACAGAGAGTAGGGAAGGTCCTCCTGCTGAGCACTACTTTGAGAGCCACACTCAAGTAGTGCGTGGGATAGGAGGTTACTCCTGGTGGAGCTCAAGAACCACAGTGGGGTGAACAGATAGCATGGAGGTAGGGCATTTGCCTTGCATGCAGGACGGTGGTTCGAACCCCGGCAACCCATATGGTCCCCTGAGCCTGCCAGAAGCGATTTCTGAGCAATGAACCAGGAGTAACCCCTGAGCACTGCCGGGTGTGACCCAAAAACAAAACCAAACAAAAATAAAAAGAACCACAGTGATGTTAGGAACCAAACTGAGTTGGCCAATGTGCCAGGAAACTGCCTTAACTCCTGTACTATCCCAGCCCCAGAATGTCATTTGAACTGTTTTTTTTTTGTTTTGTTTTGTTTTGTTTTGTTTTTTGGATTTTGGGTCACACCCGACAGTGCTCAGGGGTTACTCCTGGCACTATGCTCAGAAATCACTCCTGGCAGGCTTGGAGGACCATATGGGATGCCAGGATTTGAATCAATGACCTCCTGCATGAAAGGCAAACATGCCTTACCTCTATGCTATCTCTCCGGCCCCATGTCATTTGAACTGAACACAATTCTTTGGGTACATTTTTCTGGCACCTCTCAAAGTACTTATGATTTCTTTTCCCTGGGTCTGTATAAATACACCATTTTGGTTTGGTTTTAGCCCACACTCGACTGCTCAAGGTTTATTCCTGATGGGGCTCGGGGAACCATACAGGATGCCAGGGATTGAACCTGGGTCAGCTGTGTACAAAGCAAATACCCTCCCTATTATACTCACCCAGACCCTAAATATACCAAAGTAATGATTTCACCATGCTGAGAATGGTTGAGTCACTACTTATGGATAAATTTTCAGCAGTCACAGACAGTCTGTAATGACTCATCATCTCCTAATCACTTTTCTTTTTAAGTGCTGAGTAGCTTACAAATTACCTTTTATTTTTGGATTTTGACCACACCTGGCAGAGCTCAGGGTTTACTAATCCTTGCTCTGTGCTCAGAGTTCACTCTTAATGGTGGCTCAGGGGGCCCAAGTGCCTTAGCACGGACCAAACCTCCTAAGTCCAAAGCAAATGTCTTCACCTTGGTACTATTTCTGCATTTCTCCTTCCACCTTTGACTGGAAACAACCTCTGGATTGGATGGTATAGACTTGTAAGAGCTTAAATCCAGGAACTGGGAAAAATCCTCAGGGAAAGTCCCACAAAAAGTAGGTGTGTCCTGACAAAGACAGTGCTTGGACTACTGGAAAAGTTCATCCATGCCTCTGTGTCCTCAGGGTAGGGAGACAAGACAGCTGGGACCATGAAAGGCAGGCTGGAGTGGAGCCAGAGGCCCAAGTCCGGGCTGAAGGGCAGGCAGATCTCTGCGGGGCACACACTAGGTCTGGACTTTGCAAGGGCTGGGAAAATGTCCGAACCACACCTCAGGTAACTCAGGGATCACTTCTGTCAAGGGTCTGCAGACTATGGGATTTTGGAGATGAAACCCAGGTCAGCCACATGCAAGACAAGAGCCTTATTTATTCTCATGTTTTATTTTTATTGGGGGATGAGAGGGTACACCTGGCAGTGCTTAAGGGGTTAGTCCTGGCACTGTGCTCAGGAATCACTCCTGGTAGTACTTGACTATATGAGATGCTGGGGATTGAACCTCACCAGCCTCTTGCAATGTGCCAGTGTCCTCCCCACTGCACTATGATTCTGGGCCATCTATCTTTGCTGTCTCTGGTCTGAGTCCTGGGTTTGATAGCAGGCACCCTGAGGAGTGTGACTCCCTGGCACTGTGCTAGACTCTCCTCTAAGCACTGGTAGGGGTGGCCCCCAAACCAAAATGACAAACCCCGGTGTCTCTCTCTCTCTCTCTCTCTCTCTCACACACACACACACACACACACACACACACACACACACACACACACACACACACACACACACACACACACACACACACACACGAAGTGGCTTTGGGAAGAAACCGGACTCACACCTTCTAGTCTCTTGGAGTAGCACTGCAGCAGGGGCTGGAACGGCAGTGGAGGCGGGAGGAGTGGGGACCCTTCAACCTGACCAAGTCCTGGCAGGCTTGGGCAGACACACATGGAGTAACTCAGAAAGTGCCAACCCTGGGGAATTAGAGCCACAGCACAGCAGGGTCTTGCCTTGCACACGGCAAACCCAAATTTGATCACAAGCATTCCATATGGGCCTGAGCCCATTATGTGTCCCCAAAGCAAGCAAACAAAAAAGTGCTGCCCCTGAAGTGAATGGCAGGAGCTTGGGGAGGTGGCCCTGTCCCAAGGTGCCTTCTTGGAAAAGAAGCTGGACCCTACAGGCACCCCACATACACCAACCAAAGTCTCAAGAACAATAAGCTGGCTCAGAAGCTGAGTCACAGGGCTGCGTGAGAAGCAGGAGTGGGAGATGACCTCCAGGGCTTCAGGGCCAAGGCAGAGGCTCCTGGACACAAAGCTCAAAGTCATAGACAACAATCAACCCCCGGCTCCTCCATGCAGGAAACACCAGTTCATCTGCTTTTCTTACTGGGGATGTGGAGTGCTGGAGGCACCCCTGGCAGTACTCACATCTGACTCCTGTTTTGTGCTCAGTCACTTGGGGGAGGTTTGATGGACACTACATGGTGGGGGATGTCATAGGGGGGAGGGCTACTTGCTGAGCACCCCAAACTTTCTGTCCACCTTGTGTCCACCACCTGTACACAAGCCTCCCAAGATTTCCAGTCTGGGACCCAGCACACCCCCAGGGGACAGAGGGCCCAAGGCCCTGGCTGGGGGGTCATGGAAAGCAGAGCCATTGGGATTAGCATGGCAGAGGGCAGGACCAACCCACAACTCCACATCACAGGGTTGAAGGTAAGCCCATGAGCTGGCTCCTGGTCCCAAGAGGCCTAGGTCTTCTAAGCAGTACTCAAGGCACCTGCAGTACTGGGGACAGAAGCAAGGTCAGCCATGTGCAAGGCAGGAACTCCCCTGCTGGAGGGCACTTACCTGGCATGTGGCCAACCTGAGTTCGATTCCCCAGGATCCCACAAGGTTCCCCAAGCCTGTTATGAGTCATCCCTAAGCACAGAGCCAGAAGTAACCTAAGCACCACCAGGTGCAGCCCTCCAAAAATAAAAAAAAGGAAAAAGGAAAAATAAGAATGTCCACCCCTGTGCTTGCTCCCTGTGACCCTTGACTGGTGCTCAGGGTCAAGGTCTCATCTCTCCAAGAACTGTCCAAACCCTCAGATAGCTACTTGTGGCTGTGGGTGTGGCTAGGGGAATCAGCTTCCCCAGTACACAGTGTTTCCTGCTGGGATCTCCAGTTCCGGCCAGCTGGGTTGGGCCTCACTTTCTACTAACCTGATAGTCCCAGACAGACTGTGAGCTTCAGGTGCAGGCCAGGCCTTACTCCAGAAACTGGCTAAAGGCTGGGCCACTGGCATCACACCTGTGGGGCCAGTTGAGAGCCTGTGGGCATCCCGGCATGAGCTCTACCTAGGGACAGGCCCAGGAGACAATCTGCTCCCATTCCCAAGAACCTGTTTCTCCTTAATGCACCAGGCTGAGACCAAAGGTGGATGCCCACATGCACTGCTCCGCCCCACCTCGCCTACCGGAAACCTCCAGAGTGAACCTGCAGAAACAATGCCATGTGCTCCCCCATAGCCGCCCCACTACAGCTCTCACACTTGGGTTTGGAGGCCCCAGAGAAAACAAACAAAACTGACACTCAGAGGCTGGAGCAGTAAGACAGTCGGGTAAGTAAGACAGTTGGTTGCCTTGTATGCAACCAACCTTGGTTTAATCAATCCCTGACTCTACATATAGTCCACAAGTTCATACAGAGCCAGGAGCAAGCCCTGAGTACAAAGCCAGAGTCAATTGTGAGCAGAGCCAGTCAGCTGTGAGCACTGCTGAGTATGCCCCACTCCATAAGCCCCAGGCTTGCCTCCAGACTCCCCATCCCCCGCCTCACCGCAGGTGACAGTGTGACTGGGATGAGCAGGGGTGTGAGGTCCAGCAGAGAAGGTACAGGTATTACATGTAGCACTGTGGCCCATGAGAGGTCACCAGGCAGCCCAACTGTATAGACACTCGGGGCAGTAGGCCCTAACCTGGGACATTTCTCAGGCCCCAGGTTCTGGGATTAGTCTCTTCCTGTGTGCAGGAGACACTGGGCAGCTAAAATCTTTATTCCGTTCCAGGGGCCAAATGCTGGTTGGCAGGATCACGACCCACAGCTGTGCCTGGCCCAAAGTGAGTCTGTCTGGGGCAGGAGTGCACAAAGTCCAGCTGTCCACACATCTGCCCTCCGCATGGTCCCAGGATTCATGAGGGCTTCACAGTTGGCCTAGGCCTGTCCCTGTGCTTGAAGCTGCGCAGCGGGTTCTGGCTCTTCTTCTGGGGAGCAGAACTGTGTCAACGGGGTGCACCCACCTGGGCCTGAACCAGACACCTGCCAGCACCAGTAGTGCTGACTGATGCCCCCTCCCAAGGGCACAGGCACCCACTGGACAGGTGGGGGAAGGGGCACCCGAAACTGCTGCCTAAGGCCCCAGGGACTGACCTTGGCCTTTTTGAAGGAAGGCAGCTTCTTCCGCTTCTTGTGAGGGTGAACAAGGCCACGAAGAGAAGAGGGAACTGGAAGATATGCACAGTCAGATGCACAGATGCATAATCAGAAGCACTCAGTCAGACACAGTCAGATGCAGTCACAGATACAGTTAGTCACAGATGCAGATGTATTAACAGACACACAGACACAGTCAGACACACTGACACTATTTAGACGTGTAATTAGACACATAGTCAGAAGCATACTCAGAGCCACGACTTGTGTCCAACCCAGTGAGTTGTCCAGGGCCAACCCCAGGGCCAGTGAAGCCTATTCAGTGGATCTCAGAGCTGTAGGTGAGAGGTCTGGACCCCAGGATACATAAGTGCCAGCAGCTCAAGGCTACTGAGGGGCAGATGTAGGGTCATCAGGGGAATGGAAAGAGGTCTGTCTAGGGCCTGGAAGAATTTCCTAGTACCTGACACCAGAACACGCAGCAGCAGAGACCTGCACATCCACTCCTGGTGGAGCAGGAAGCGCCAGCATGAAGTCCTTCTCAGGCCTGCAACACCTGCCCCCAACCACTTTGGACCCACCCCAGGGTCTCCCAGGGCCCTGTGCCCATTCAACTACGATGGAATCCCCAACTGGCCCTGGACCCCTGCCAGTCCCCACTGCTCACCATCCCTGTGTGTCCTGGTTCCTCCCGATACCCCAACCTTCCTAGGGCTCTCTTGCCCTGCTCACAGGGCACCAGCACTCAGGGTTCGCATGGAGCCGAAGTTCCGCTCCTCCACTAGCCACAAGCCTTACCTTCTCCTAGGTGGCTCTGCCGAGTCACCCCCACATCGCTTCTGCCGCAGCTCCCCTCCACCTCAAGCCAGAAGGGAGAGCAAAACAGCCAGGAAGAGGAGCTTGGCCACTCACCCAGGTAGTCAGGGACATTGCTCAGGTGCGGCTTCACCACAGCAGGGTGCAGGGGCAGATCATGCCGCAAAAGCTGCAGGTCTCTGGGGTTGTCTTCAAAGTAGGTCTGAGGGGGAAAGAGGTGGCAGTGTCAGGGAACTCCATACCCATCCTGTTCTGTGTAAGGTGAATTCCAGTGCATGGGACCCAGAACCCCGATAGTGACCCTGGTCACCCACAGCTGGAGTGGAGATGCTATTTCCGATAGATGGGTGGATGAACCTGATAGATGGGCTGTGTCCTCCCACCTCTCAGCTGACCCACACAGAGTTTGAGCAACAGGCTGCCCCTTGAGGCAGGTTTCCAGGATCATGTGCCCAACAACTCCTTTAAAGGAAATAAAACCAGGGGCTAGAGATATAGGGCAGTGGACAGTATTTGCCTTGCATACGGCTGATCTAGATTTGATCCCGGCACCCCAGGTGTTCCACTCACTGACACCCTTCCAGGAGTGATTCCTGATTGCAGAGCCACTTGGGTGTGGCCCAAGAAAACAAACAAAACAAAAAAGGAAATAAACTTTTACATATAAAAATCAGTGCCTCCGGGCCTGGAGAGATAGCACAGCGGTGTTTGCCTTGCAAGCAGCCGATCCAGGACCAAAGGTGGTTAGTTCGAATCCCGGTATCCCATATGGTCCCCCCGTGCCTGCCAGGAGCTATTTCTGAGCAGACACCCAGGAGTAACCCCTGAGCACCGCCGGGTGTGGCCCAAAAACCAAAAAAAAAAAAAAAAAAAAAAAATCAGTGCCTCCCCTTAGGCCCAGCCAGTCCAGTGTGGAGTCCAGCAGTGGTAGGAAACCTTAAAACCACTCTCAACCCATACTCCTTGCCCTCGCATCCTCTCCCCACCTCACCTTGAGCTTCTCTGAGTGCAGCAACTCATCCTTGATCTCCTTCAGCCTTGCCTCCCGGATGGCTTGCTTGGTGACTGAGCGCATGGCGTCCTAGTCAGGCACTGAGCGTCAGAGAACTGACCATCCACATGCCAGGCCCCTCCACCACTCCCCTGTCCCCTACTCACCCGGCAGCGGTAGCGAAAGCCCTCAATCTCCTCCATACGGAATTGGTAGGGGAGCAGAATGGGTGCCCCAGGCTCTGCAGGAAGGGGGAACCCAGGGTTTCAGAACTGAGATGCAAATGGCGACCTCAGTTCGCCACTGCTCCCTCCTGCTTCTGCTTCCTGGGGATGCCCAAGCAGTCCAGAGAAGGCCCAGCATGCAGTGCTCAGAGACCGTCCCTGAGAGACCCTCAGCTTTCCTACCCATCCAAGGTGACCTATATTTGCACTGCCCCAGCACCAGAACAGCAGCACCCTGAATTGGGCCCTGCCAGTCCCAGCTAAGATGGCGGGGAGGGCCACTGCCTCCTGTCCTTCTTGGAGGTTTTACCGGACTTGCCCCACAAGGAGGTCTGTGTGATCTATGACCAAGACACTCACTATACTACCCCTAAACACCCAGAGAAAGGGGCCATCTACACTAACAGCCTATTAAGCAGACCCTATTATCCATGGTCACCTCCTAAACATAGATGTACTGAGGCTGGCTCCTGTGTGCCCACCATTCAGGGCAGAGGCTGCCCAGGACCCAGCATTCAGCTCTCACCTCCGCCCAGCATCGCCTCCATCTCACTCAGGTGTGACTGCTCAGCAGGGAGCACGAAGGTCAGGACGGTGCCTGGATTGTTGGCACGGGCAGTCCTACAGAGACCCAATCTGAGTCTGAGAATCTATTTCCCACAGCATGCCAGCCCCAGCCCCCAAACCTTGTGTCACCCTCTACCTGCCCGCCCGATGAATGTAGGCTTCGGGGGTCGGTGGGAGGTCAAAGTTGAGCACAGCAGTGATGTGGTGGAAGTCTATACCCCGAGCCACGCCTGCCTCAGGGTCGGAGGCTCTGTGGAGAGATCCCCACATCAGCTGGCCTCGCAGGAAGCTTGAGGGACATGGTGAGCTCAATTCCCCAGAGTGCTGACAGGGATCTTGGGAAAGGAAGGGTCCATGAAGGAGCCACATAGCATTCCATTTCCCATGGCCTGACCAGTAGCATCCAATGGGTACCCCCTACCCATCAGGGTAGCCCCAGAGCTTTCCCACACCAGGTCAGAGAGAGCCATGGACCATCCAGGTATTTAGGGCATCATTTGGGACAACAATGTGGGTAGTTACAATAGCAATGCTTGTGTCTGTCCCAGGACCAGAGCCCAGGCCTCCAAGGGCTCTTCCTTGCCCAGCTCTGACAACTCCTTCCAAGTCACTCAGCACCCAGCAAGGTCAGGTATGTCCAGGCAGACTCTTGCCTCATTCTCCTAAAAGACTGGGGAGCACGTATCCTGTGCTGGGAGCACTCTGAGGGTGAGAACTTACTTGTCCCCCTTCAGCCCTTTGCCTCGACGCTTGCCCTTAACAGAGGCACCCAGGACCTCGGCATCTGTGGCGATGACACAGTCGTAGAAACCCTGGTTGAACTGGGAGATGATGTGGCACCTGTAGGCATACAGGAAGGGTCAAAGAGAGCCAGGGCCAGTGTGCCCCCAACTCCATCCTCCTTTCAATTTATGCGCTTTGTTTTGGGCCACAGTTGGTGGTACTCAGGGGTAATTACTCCTGGCTCTGCACTCAGGAATCACTCCTGACAGGCTTGGGGGATCATATAGGATGCTGGGAATAGAACCCAGGCCAGCTGAGTGCAAGGTAAACCCCCTCCCCACTGTGCTATTGCTCTGGCCTCATTATCAATTTCTTTACCCTATCCCAGAGCTAATCCCGGTTCCTGGCTCCCTCCCATGATGGGGGAAAACAGTGGGTATCAGGGATTGAAAATCTCATGGGCAGAGCCACCGGCAACCAGTACCGGGAGCGTAGTGGGAGCTCTCCATTGAGCACGCAGCTGGGAATGCTGAACTGCTCCAGGAAGAGGCGCAGCCGGTAACTGCGCTGTAGAGTGTTGACGAAGAGCAGGCACTTGCCCCGGATCAGCGACAGCTTGAGCAGGGCATAGAGCAGTAAAAACTTATCCTCCTCTGTCTCACACAACACCTGAAACTGCTGCAGCTGCTCTGGACCTGGCAGCTGGGACTCCTCCAGCCTGAGGGTAACCTAGAGAAGGAAAAAAAAAAATGAGACCAAATGCCGCCACCCGCTGGGACAAAACTGAAATACCACAAGGGCACCCATGTCCCCAAACCATGCAGCTTAATCATGCAGCAGCACAGCAGGAAGGGTGAGTACTGCACTCAGCCCATCCAGGTTTGATCCCTAGAATCGCAGGTAGTCTCCCAAACACCATTAGAAGTGATTCCTAGCGCAGTCAGAAGACTTACGCACTGAGTGTAGTCCCAAAATAAAACAAAACCAAAAAATAAAAAATAGGGGCCGGAGCAGTGGTACAAGCAGTAGGGTATCTGCCTTGCATGCGCGAACTTAGGAAAGACTGCAGTTCGATGCCCTGGTGTCCCATATGGTCCCCCAAGCAACAAGCGATTTCTGAGCGCAAAACCAGGGGTACCCCTGAGCGTCACTAGGTGTGGCCCAAAAACCAATAATAATAATAATAATAATAATAAATAGTAGCCTCTCCAAGAGACTCCTCAGGACCTTCAGAGGAGCATGCGCTGTGCCCTCTGCAGAGGAAGCTGGGGCTACATAGTGACTTTAGTTAGACACAGAGGCCCTGAGAGCCTCAGAACCAGTCTTCTACCATAAGCAAGTCCAGTGAGCTTGAAAGGTAATGGGATTCCCACATTCCCCAAAGAACCTCACCGGGTTGTGCAGGACAAGCTCCTTGAGTGCTTGAACATCCTCATTGAAAGTGGCTGACATGAGAAACGCCTGATAAATGCGGGGCAAGTGGCTGGAACAAAGCACAGGGCCATGAGACTCAAACTCTTGAGGGGTACCAGCTGCCTCAATTCACCTTCTGATGCCTGCCCATGTCCAAATGGTTTCCAGAATGTTCTCAGTAAGTTCTACATAGATGAGGGGCCCCAGCAGTGAGACAGAATAAGGAAGTCCGGAAGGGATGCAGTGGTTAGGGAAAAGATGGGGAACCCTGGTAGGGATGACCTTGATGCTCCCACATGATTCCTCCATACCAGAGAAGACTCTTGAGCTCCTCCTCAAAGCCAAAGGAGAAAAGAAGATCTGCCTCGTCCACCACCAGCAGTTCCAGAGAGTCTCGGAGCTTCAGATTGTCCTGCTGCAGGTGATGGAGGACGCGCGAGGGGGTCCCCACCACCACATCTGGCTTCTCCATTAGCACAGATCTGCAAGCGGGAGAGAACGGTGGGGGCTGGAGTTCACAGAGAACCAGCCTCCTGTCCCCAACCTGGGAACAGATGATAACCACGACCTCGCTAGTGACCCACGATCGAGCTGGTCTTTCCGCACCTCTGCGAGGCCGACGTGTCAGTGGCCGAGATGTTGGCCACCCGGATGTCGCGGGCACAGTAGCTGGCCAGTTGCTGGATCATGGTCTGGGCCTGCTGGGCCAGCTCCTTGGTGGGCACCAGGACAAGGGCTCTCACCGCCTGCTCCACGGCCGGGCCTGTCTGCAAGGGCAGGAATTGGTGTTATTGGCATCGCCTTATATTCGACTCTTCTTTCAGACAACCTGACTTGACCAAGGGGCTCCTCACCAGCACCCTCATCAGCCCACTAGGAATGGGGAACAGAATAGAAAGCACTCGCCCCATGTCCCCCGCCCCAGTCCTATGCGCCAGCCTTAGAAACAGCAATTTAATGGCTACTGAGCAACAAAGATGTAGCAAAGAGGAGAAGGTGGAAGGCCCCAGTGATGCTAGTCAGTGAGAATGAAAACCATTTATTTACGCAGGAGACCACACTAAGCAAGGTGGAAGCAGATGCCCCGACCCAGGTAAGCAGTGTGTGGGGGCCGGTGCGAGCCACCATCTCTCGGGACAACTTCCTCGGCAGGAGCTGAGAAGACAATGCAAGTTCTGCCCCGACGCACCGCCTTCCGATGGAGCAGCAGCTGCAGCACGGGGATGGCGTAGGCGCCCGTCTTCCCCGAGCCCGTGCGGGCGCGCGCAAGGAGATCCTTGCCGTCCAGCGCCAGTGGGATGGCCTTCTCCTGGATCAGCGTGGGCCGGGCCCAGCCCAGGTCGGCCACGGCCTAGAAAGAAAACCACGGCAGGCTCAGAGGCGGCCGCGAACTCCTACCCCGCCGCACACTCGCCCAGTACCTGCAGGATCCGTGGGTCCAGCCCGAAGTCTCGGAAGCCCAGAGACTCCGTGTCTGCCATGCTCCCTGGCCGCTAGAACAGGAAGCGCAGAAACAGGAACCGGAAACACGTAAACCGGAAGGGGTTGACGTTATCGGGGCCGGGCCTTAGGGACCGCCAATCAGCGCCGGGGAAAGCCGGCAGACCCGGAAGTTTAGCGTTGGACTGCCAGCTCTGAGGTTTTCCAGCCCCGGCTTACGGGGGGCTTGGAGGGCAGGATAGCCGCCCCACCGACGATCTGACCGTCGCTGCGCCCTAAACAGCCTTACTGTCCTAGCATTCGAACTAGTTTCGCGCGCGTTCAAACATGGGCTCAGAGAATGCTGGCCTCTGGGAGTGTGTCATGCACCGCCCTGTATGCACGGGGCCTGTCTGGTGTGTCATGCACCGAATGTCACTGGGGTGCGCCTGTTTATTGGGGAGGTCATCCGCGGGGCTTGGGCGGCCGTGCAAAAGATGCAGATGCTGAGCCGGAGAGATAGCATGGAGGCAAGGCGTTTGGCTTGCATGCAGAAGTACGGTGGTTCGAATCTCGGCATCTCATTTGGTCCCCTGAGCTTGCCAGGAACGATTTATGAGCGTAGAGCCAGGAGGAACCCCTGAGCGCTGCTGGGTGTGACAAAAACAAACAAACACTGGAACTTCAGAACAGTTATTTAAAAATATTTTCCTTGCCTGTTTTTGAATAAAGGCTCTAGAATGTAATAATAGAAACAAAATAAAATTTAACAAGTGGTCAATATTTAGCTTGAACTGGAGGCAGTATATGATCATTTTTGCACTTATATTTGTTGTGCTTGCATAAAATTGAAAATACTCCCAGAGCACAGGGAAAATTAAGTTTACAGAATAAGGGTGAATTGCATCAATCCAACCTACAAGTGATAAAGAAAACAGTTATTGATCAAAGACAATTTTTAATATGAAAACTTTCTAAATCTCAATACTCAAAATCACAATGTCCCACTCCATTAAAGGAAAATTAATGAAAGAGGTTTCCTAGTATAGGTTTACTGGATAGTATGTCCTCCACATTTTACATTTATTCAAAAGTCTTAAAACATTGTTACCAGAATTAATCTTTTTTTTTTTTTCATTATTTTAGGGACACACCTAACAGGGCTTAGACATTACTACTGGCTCTACTCAAGGATCTCTCCTGGCAGTGATCATATGAGATGACTGGGATTGAACCTGGGGTCAGCCACATGCTGTGCCTAACCCGCTGTGCTATCACTCGGATCACTCAGGTTTAAATGCTTTAATAACTTTATTAACTTTCCAGTGTACAGGAAATAAAGATTAAAGGTTCAAGGTAAAAAAAAAAAAACACAAAAAGATGCAGATGCGACCCCAGCAACAGGAGCGATGGAGGACGAGGAGCAGGGAGTCAAGTTCATCTGGGGTCCCCACACCGGGCTGCCCATCACTACTGACCTGAAGGACTTGGTTTAAACGAGAATGTTTGGTTCCCAGGCACGAGAGACAGTAGTGGGGTTAAGGCATTTGCCTGGTGCTGGTTTGATTCCCAGGACCACGCATGCCCAGGCTTTCCCCTGCCAAGAGTGATGCCAAAGCACAATGCCAGGAGTAAGGCCTTGAGTACAGTTAGGTATAGTATTTCAGAAAGAAATTGTTGGTACCCACTGTATACCTATTTTCCAGCGTATAGGACGACTTTTTTGTTTTGTGGCCACCCCCAGTGACGCTCAGGGGTTACTCCTGGCTATGCACTTAGAAATTGCTCCTGGCTTGGGGGACCATATGGGATGCCGGGGATTGAACCGAGGTCTGTCCTGGATCAGCCGCATGCAAACACCCTACTGCTGTACTATCTAGCGCTCTGGCCCCTATTTTTTTTTGGGGGGGGGTCACACCCGGCAGCACTCAGGGGTAACTCCTGGCTCTACGCTCAGAAATCGCTCCTGGCAGGCTCGGGGGACCATATGGGATGCCAGGATTCGAACCACTGTCCTTCTGCATGCAAGACAAATGCCTTACCTCCATGTTATCTCTTCCTCCCCTCCCCCCCAAGACTTTTTAACCCATGGAAACTTCTTAAAAGTCGGAGTCGTCTTATACACCAGGATATCGCATGCTGAAACTCACTCCAGCTTCAGGGACGAGTGATCCAGCCCCCTCTTACCGCTGCATCCCATCCAGCTGCCAGGCGTCATCACTCAGTCCTCTGCTTGTCCTGATTCATTTTTCATGGCACACAGAGGAGCTGAGTTACCGAGCACCACATCTCATCCTGCAGCCCAGTATGTGGCTTTCTGGTGCTTAGTCCTCTGTTCAGCTTTTATGCAACACAGAGGCGGTGCTCTTTCTCCCTCTAGCTGTCCTATTAATCACTGCACCCAGCCAACTGCTCTTGGAGGAGACCCCTCTCCCTGATCTAAATGTAGATCACAATTAAAATCACAGTCACTCATTACAAATAACAAATGTAAAATGATTGTTGGCACTCCAAACCTTTGAAGGTTCTACTCTTTTTCTCTTACATTTTTTAATTTTTAATTTGGTGTGTGTTACATGAATACAGCCCAAACCCTATATTTTAACTGGAAAAGTAGGGGGTCATCTTATACACCAGAAAATACGGTAGTAATTTCCTATTGTTGCTCTAACAAACTACGTCATAGCTTAAAACACAGATTTTATAGACAGGAAAGTCAGAAGTCAGATAGAGGTTCCTAACTGGGCTTAGAAATCAAGATATAGGGGCCGGAGAGATAGCATGGAGGTAAGGCGTTTGCCTTTCATGCAGAAGGTCATCGGTTCAAATCCCGGCGTCCCATATGGTCCCCCGTGCCTGCCAGGAGCAATTTCTGAGCATGGAGCCAGGAGTAACCCCTGAGCACTGCCGGGTGTGACCCAAAAGCCACCAAAAAAAAAAAAAAAAAAAAAAGAAATCAAGATATAGGGGGCTGAAGAGACAGCACAGCGGTGTTTGCCTTGCAAGCAGCCGATCCAGGACCAAAGGGTGATTGGTTCGAATCCCTGTGTCCCATATGGTCCCCCGTGCCTGCTAGGAGCTTTCTGAGCAGACAGCCAGGAGTAACCCCTGAGCACCGCCAGGTGTGGCCCAAAAACCAAAAAAAAAAAAAAGTAATCAAGATATAGGGACCGGAGAGAAAGCATGGAGGTGGGGTGTTTGCCTGGCATGTAGAAGGATGGTGGTTTGAATCCCAGCACCCCATATGGTCCCCCCACCCCATATGGTCCCCGAGCCTGCCAAGAGCGATTTCTGAGCGTAGAGCCAGGAGTAACCTATGAGTGCTGCTGGGTGTGACCCAAAAACCAAAAAGAAAACAAACCAAAAAAGAAAAAGGTATCAAGATATAGGGGCCCGAGTGGTGGCACTGCAGTAGGGCCTTTGCCTTGCATGCAGCTCACCTAGGATGGACTGCAGTTCTATTCCCCACCATTCCATATGATCCCCTAAGCCAGGAGCAATTTTGATTTCTGAACAGAGCCAGGAGTAACCCAAGTGTCACCGGGTGTGACCCAAAAACCAAAAAAAAAGGGGGCCGGCGAGGTGGCACTAGAGGTAAGGTCTCCCTTGCAAGCGCTAGCCAAGGAACGGACCATGGTTCGATCCCCTGGCGTCCCATATGGTCCCCCCAAGCCAGGGGCGATTTCTGAGCGCGTAGCCAGGAGTAACCCCTGAGCATCAAAAACGGGTGTGGCCCCCAAAAAAAACAAAACAAGCAAAAAGAAATCAAGATGTGGGGGGCTGGAGTGATAGCACAGCAGTAGGGCATTTGCCTTGCACACAGCCTACCTGGGGATGGAACTGGGTTCAATCCCCGGCATCCCATATGGTCCCCCGAGCCTATCAGGAGCAATTTCTGAGCACAGAGCTAGGAGTAACCCCTGAGCGCCGCCAGGTGTGGCCCAAAAGACACACAAAAAAAAAATGTGGGGGCCAGTGATATTAAAACAGGGAAGATGCATGCAAGCAGCCTTCCCAGGTCAAATCATAGGGTCCCCTGAGTGATGATCCCTGAATGCAGTCAGAAGTAAACCCTGAGCACCACCAGGTAGGTGTTGCCCCTTTCCCCCAAAAAAAGTTAAAAAAAAAAATCAAGATGTGGCTGGGCTGCATTCCATTCCAGAAACTGGAGTACTTACTAGTTTCTACTATGGGCAAGGCTGGGGAGAGATAGATCATCCTGTTCTTGAATCCCAGTTAAAGCAAAGCTGAAAAGGGGCCGGAGGTATAGCACACTGTTAGCTATAGTATGCTGTTGGTGTGTTTGCCTTGCATGATGCTGACCTAGGACAGACTTGGGTTCCATCCCCATCATCCCATATGGTCCCCCGAGCCTGCCAGGAGTGACTTCTGAATGCAGAGTCAGGAGTAAGCCCTGAGCGCTGTTGGGTGTGACCCAAAAACAAAAAGCCAAATTGGGACCTAGAGATGAAGGGGGGGCACTATCAGAAGCAGTGAGAGCTGGGACGGGGCCAGAGATGATAGGGGGAAAGCATGGCCTGCCTTCTTACTCCTTTTGCAAAAATAGTCTTACTTTATTCAGGGGGATGCTAAGAAAGCAGGAGTTTCAGAATGAGGTTAGGATTATAGGAACTACCAAAATCCCTTTGATGGAGCCAAACAAAAAACAAAGAGAAATAAAAAGATAGTACACAGCAGGTGAAGCATTTGCTTTAAAAGCACCGATCCAGGTTCTATCTCTGGCATCCTGAGCCTGTCAGGAGTGTTTTCTGAGCACAGAGCCAAAAGTAACCTCAAATGCCTCCAAAAAACAAAAATAGTACAGAGGGTAAAGCAATTGCTTTGCATCCTGCCAGCTCTTGTGGTTACCCAACACCACAGAAGTCTCTATGACTGACTATGCAGATGTTTGGCAGGATATCCTTGTTTTCCCCACAACTACGATTTATCCTCTTTTGGCCCCTATTTCCTCCCCCACCCCCAGTATGTTTAGTGAATTCCCACTTTTGATCTCCACTGCTTCCACCAAACATTCATAAAAGAAACCCAGGACTTACTGACTTATCAGTGTAATTGAACTGGACTTAGCCCCAGGCTCTATCTAGCTTTCTGCACCCTGTACCGAGCCAGGCTTCTAGTCCTCTTTGTGGCCAAAAGTCAAGCCATGTTCCTGGCTGGAGGAATAGTACAAGGTAGGCATTTGCCTTGTATACAACCAACCCAGATTCAATCCTTGGTATCCTATATGGTCCCCAAAGAACAGAACAGCTAGGAGGAGTAAGTCCTGAGCACTACATCTCAGAAAAAAAGTGTTCAATCAAATTAGAAATGATACTATAAGGTTAGTCACTCATCTTACATGCTGCCAATTAGGTTAGATCCCTTATATCATAAAGGGTCCCTTGAGTCTCACAAGGAGTGAAATATGAGCACAAAGCCAGGAGTTACCCCTGAATATAGTGGGGTATGGCCCCCAAATAAAAACCAACAACAAAAATACATAGAATGGTGCAGAAATAAAGGAAACAAGAATTTAGTCATGTCCATCAGATTCATATATTCTTACTGTTGTTAGGCCATACCTAGTGATGTTCAGGGCTTACTCCTTGGCTCTGCACTCAAGAGATCATTTGCCTAGTGGGGCTTGGGAGATCATCTGGGCTACAGAGGCTGGAGACAGCCACATGCAAGGCAAGCATCTTACTCACAGGACTATCGCCAGGGCCCCAAAACATGTATTTTATTTATTTATTTATTTAGGTTTTTGGGCCACACCCAGCGGTGCTCAGGGGTTACTCCTGGCTGTCTGCTCAGAAATAGCTCCTGGCAGGCATGGGGGACCATATGGGACACCGGGATTCGAACCAACCACCTTTGGTCCTGGATCGGCTGCTTGCAAGGCAAACGCCGCTGTGCTATCTCTCCGGGCCCCAAAACATGTATTTTAAATAAAACCATAAAATGTAAAAAATGGGCAGGTCATGAATGACAGTTTTTCTAAAGCGGAGAAGTCAAAACACATGCACCCAGATCCGTGACTCTGGCGCTGAGAGGCCAAAAAAACAGCTGCTTCATCTCAGGTGACTCCTTGACTCCAAGTGGCCTTGGTTGTCCTCTGTGAATGGAACACCTCCCCTTCCAGTTCTTCAGACTAGCCTGGCACCCCACTCCACCCCACCCCAGCTAGCATCCATTTTTGGAAGCCAGAAGCAGGCTCAGAGCCACCACCCCCTACCCCCTGATGCTGCCCCAATCTCTTGACTTCAAACAAAGCTCCTGAAATACGTTTTATTTCACTGCCAGATCTGTGGAAGGAACAAACGGAGCTGGCTCCTGTAAGACAAACTACGGCTTAAATAAAGGGGTACCTGCCTTGTGCTAGCTCTATCTCTGCTCTCTGGGGTTCTCAGCCTGTTCCAATGGGGGGCAGGGGATCACAGCTGTGGCCAGAGCCTCCACTCACTCCTCAATAAGTGCTAGAAAGAACCCATGATGCCACCCTCATGTTACCCTGGGGACCCACAGCCCGAAAAAACCTGGCCAGCTACTACAGTAGCAAGCAGAGCTGCGTGGCAAAGTAAGATGGGCAAAAACTATGCTAGTGTTTGCAGCCATACAGGAAGAAATGCTTCATCTAAAAAAGAAATGTGTCACTTAAAATAAAGTTCTAGTCTATAAAAAAATGCTGCAGTGCTTGGGGCCAGTCCTGCCCTTCTTTCCTTTCAGTTACTGAGTGAAATGGGCTGGGACAGGGAACATCTTGCTCATCCATGCTCATCGCCTGCCATTGACAGAACAGAGGAAAAGGAGGGTCATTGTCATTTGCTCATTTTGTAATAGAAAAGAGGACAATCACACAGGGCAGAGAGGCCGCTGCTCACCATCCCAGAGTGGACTTTTGAAAACTTTGACCATGTTCCGTGTCCTCGAGAACCAGGGCTAACTCTGGCTGGTCTGAGTTCCCAGTGACCGACCCCAGAACCAACAAGGCTTCTATCTTTTCATTTTTCCAGAATCCCCTCAGGCTCCCTGGAGGTTCCATTCTGGGTAAGGACTGCTACCACATTGAGATGAAAGGGGCCTCCCACAGAGGCACTACACCAACTTCTTGGCCTCAAAGAAGCTCTTGAGGTGACGCATCTGCCAGATGCCAGTAAGGATGAAGATGACCGTCTGAGTGATGGACCACCAGAGGACTCTCTGGTTGGTACTCTCGCTAGTCAGGCGGAAGCGCTCTTCTCGATACTAGGAGGAAAGAGAGGTAGGATCAGAGGTGCAGGAGGAACCAGCTCCCGTCAAGGTGCTAGCCTCGAATTCTATAGAATTCCATAGAACAACAAGCCTTCCAAAAGAATCCTTGTCTGAATGGAAACCAGCTTTCTAAGACAGCAGAGAGGGCATTTGATTTGTGTGCACTGACCTTTGATTCCCTGGACCCCCTATGACCCCAAGCCCACCAGGAGTGATCCCTGAGCACAGAGTCAGGAATAAGCCCTGCATCACCGGCTGTAGCCCAAAAACCAAAACAGTAAAAAAATAAACCACCTACATCCAAGCACAGAGTCAACAACACTGAAAACATCATATCTAAGCTGCAACCACAAAATTTGTAATGTGCCTATCAAGGTAGCAGGTTTGGAAACATTGGTGATAGGAGTTGACAGTGATTATATATTATATACCTGGGGCCGGGAAGGTGGCGCTAGAGGTAAGGTGTCTGCCTTGCAAGCGCTAGCGTAGGACAGACCGTGGTTCGATCCGGCGTCCCATATGGTCCCCCCAAGCCAGGGGCGATTTCTGAGCGCATAGCCAGGAATAACCCCTGAGCGTCAAATGGGTGTGGCCCAAAAACCAAAAAAAAAAAAAAAAGAAATATTATATACCTAAGACTTAACTGTTGGGACTGGAGAAATAGCACAGCAGGGAGGGCATTTGCCTTGCATGTAGCCAACCCAGGTTCAATCCCTGGCACCTCTGAGCCCCACCAGGAGTATTCTTAAGTGCAGAGCCAGGAGTAAGCAATGTATTTGGGTATTGCCCAAAAACCAAAACCGAAACCACAAAAACCTAAAAATGAACTATCAATTACTTTGTAAACCAGTGTTCTATAAATTTAAAAAAATACATTTTTTTAAATCACCTTTCTACCATCTTGAGAAACTGCTCAAGGGGGCGGGAGAGATAGTACAGCAGTAGGGCGTCTGCCTTGCACACAGCCAATTCAGGACAGATGGTGGTTCAAATCCTGGCATCCCAAATGGTCTCCTGTGCCTGCCAGGAACGATTTCAGTGCCAGGAGTAACCCTGAGAGCCAACGGGTGTGACCCAAAAACCAAAAAAAAGGGAGAGAGAGAGAGAAAGAAAGAGAAACTGCTCAAGGTAAACAGTAGCAGTGGCTACTGCTAGATGGGGAACTGTTCTCTGCTTTATTCAAGCTTAAAACTGCACTCCGGAAGCCTGATAGCAGTAGAAAGCCTGGAAAGCAGATAGCAGGCTGGACTGGATCTGGCACCACTCAACATGCCACATGCCATCCTGGCAGCATTGTTGTTCGTGATCACTGAACAACAAAGTACACCTTTTTTGAGGCAAACAACCTGTGCACAAACCCCAAAGTTCAAGCGTACGCTGGCAAGCACCATACGGCAACGAGCACTACAGCTAAGTGTGTTAGCCACACCAATGCCTGAGACCCAGGATCATTAGAGCAAGCACTTAGGTGAGGGCAGCTGGGGTGGGAGGGACAAGCCATGCAGAAACAGAACCAGGACCTTCCGGCTGATCTCTCAATGGGACCTTCTCAAGTAAAGACTCCGGGAGTTTAAAAAAAAAAAAAAAAAAAAGACTCCGGGAGTAGAAGTAAGAGCTTCCAACTTCCAGCAGGTGCAGAGTGTGCAAAGGTCAAGTAGGCATTTCCAAACACCGGAACTGGGCTTACCCGCTGGTAATCCTGCTCTTTCTGGATCTGCTCCACCTGATCAAGCAGCTGGCGGGCTCGGAGCTGCAGCTCTGTCAGCTTGTCCTTAGCAGCGATCTCAGGGTAGTTGTTGGCATGCTGGCCCACCTGGATGTCTAGGTACACGCGCTGGCGAGAAAGGACAGGGATTGGGGGGAAACGCTGATGCCACCCGTGCAAAGTGGGAGGGAACTCTTGACAGTTCCCCCAGCTAAGAGGCAAATCAAGGACTGTTCCCATGGCTGGAGAGCTAGGTATCATGGGCCAGGCTGGCTGTAAATCCAAATGTCAAGCGAGAGAGAGCCCGAGCACCCGCGACGGTCTTACCAGCCTGCCTCCAGCGAAGAGAGCCATGCGGGTGGAGTTGGAGTGCAAGCAGATCTGGTGGTCACCGGGGGTGTGGGAGGTGAAAGTGAAGCGGCCCTCGGAGCCGTACTGCCTGGACAGCACCACCTGCGGGAGAGAGAAAGCGTGTGTGAGCCCCGCTGCCACGCAGGCCAGGCTCCGTCCTGCATCTCCCGCGGGCAGCCCGAGGACCGTCAATCAACCAGCCGGGCCTACCTTGCCGTCGGGGTCCTTCACTTCCACATGCATGCCTAAGCCGGGGGTCGAGGGCAGGAAAACCTCCTTCTGCTTGTCCCACATCTGCGTGCGGTAGTTTCCTGCGGGGCAGACCCGGAGACGTCAGGGCGCGCCCACTTTCCGGCCCTTGTCCCCCAGGAGGCCCTTAGCGACGACGCCCTCCCAGCCCCGCAGCCTCCTGACCGATGACCATGGTCTCGTCGGGGATTTCCTCGATGAAGCAGCGCTTCTCCGTCTCGCCGATGTGGAAGTAGAGCGCCCGGGTGACGGCCGTGCAGAGCGCGAGCAGCAGCAGCAGCAACACCGGCGGCCGCGCAGGCCCCGCACCGGCCATCGCGCCGCCCGGCGACTGCGCCTGCGCCGCCTGCACGCGCCTGCGCTCTCAGCCCGGGGCAAGGGGCGGGGCCAAATGCGCGCCTGCGCATTGCCGTCGGAGGCAGGCTCTGCCCTGCCAAGGATGCTCAAGTTCCTATGTGCCCCTAGGTAGCTCTTCTTCTGAGCCTCCCACCTGCGTCTCTACCGCACCCTGATATCCAGTGATTTAGAAATGTGGAGTCCGCGTTGCGGAGCGTCACGGTTGCAGCGAGGATTTGCTTTGGCCGGTTTCGGTGCTATTTGGCTTCCTTAGGGCCTTGGTCTCTCCCGGTGTGCCCAGAGCATGACTTTAGGCTTTAGGCTTTAGGACCGTGCCCGGGGCTGCCAGGGCTCTATGTGGGGTCCCGCTCTAGCCAGCAGGGGTGGGGTGAGGTGTCAGATGAAGACGATGGTGGATCGGGGAAGGAAGTGGAGAACAGACCCTCCAGACTACTCGCCTGTCCCCACCACCGTCGGATGCAGCGAGCGCCGCTGCTGCTGCTGCCGCTGCTGCTGTCCGAGGAGGCCTTGGTGCTGGGCTCTGCAGGGTTGCTGGGACCTACAAGCGCGCCCCGCACCCGGGCTTTCCTTGCTCACATGCGTACCCAGGTGTCCGAGCGAGCGCTCCTTCAGGTTGCATCTGCTGTCTTTGCCTTTCCGCCCAAGAGAACTGGAATTAAACCAAGACAAACTATCTCATGTCAATCAAGTGACCCTAACCTTAAGACACAGTCCTTTTCTGCGAGCTAACAAGACATCGGAAACTTCCCTTTAAATACGTAAATATGGGGGCTGGAGCGATAGCAGCAATAGAGTGGCGTTTGCCATGCATGCGGCCAACCCTGGACAGACTCTGGTTTGAATCCCGCATTCCATAGGGTTTCTTAAGCCTGCCTGGAGCGACTTCTGAGTGCAGAGCCAGGAGTAACCCATGAGCGCCGCAGATGTGACCCAAATAACTAAAAAATAAATAAGTAGATTTGGGGCCCGAGAGGTAGTACAGAAGCCATGTGTTTGTTGGCCCTTGTGTTGCATGCAGCTGACCCCAGTACCTGGTTTGTCCCATTAACAAATAAACATTAGGGGCCGGTGAAGTGGCGCTAGAGGTAAGGTGTCTGCCTTGCAAGCGCTAGCCAAGGAAGGACCGCGGTTTGATCCCCCGTCGTCCCATATGGTCCCACCCCCAAGCCAGGGGTGATTTCTGAGCGTGTAGCCAGGAGTAACCCCTGAGCATCAAATGGGTGTGGCCCAAAAAAAAACAAACCAAAACAAAACAAAAAAAACAAACATTAACCAAAAAAATAGTAAACTTGAGACAAGAGATGCTAAGTAAGGCTTTCATCGTGCTTGTGGCTGCCCTGATTTGAACATGAAGTCAAATGCCTGGCACCTTGTGTGGAAGCGCTCAGAAATTGCCCCTGGCTTGGGGGGGGGGGGACCATATGGGACGCCGGGGGATCAAACCGCGGTTGCGATCTTTCCTTGGCTAGCGCTTGCAAGGCAGATACCTTACCTCAAGTGCCACCTCGCCAGCCCCTCTTGTGGTCTTCTTAAGCCCCTTCACAGGTTATTCCTGAGCACAGAGCCAGGTCCAACTCCTTAAGCACCATCTGTGGGTGTAGCCCAAACCCAACAGGCTTAACCACCTCCCTCTTGAATTTCCCTTTAGTAGTTACTGTCTGGTAAGTGCTGATGCAGAGGGAATAGGGGTGTTGTCACTAGCGTGAGTTTGCTGGACCAGAGGGCTCCATACTTTTTTAGGCTGGAGATTACTAACAACATGTGGGGGTCATGCTGGGAAGCAAGCTTGTGGCTCCATGTTTGCAAGGCAAATGCTCTGCTCTCCTGTTGGAGTAACCCCAGAACCCCCCTGGCACGTGATCTTAGGACAATGTATTTTCCACAATGGAAAAATCATCTTCTGTAATTATTCTTCCAAACTCCAAAATTTCCCCCTTCAAAGATTGTGGAGCAATGTCCACTGATTTTCTACACATCCCTTCATGCATTGCCAACATAAACAATTTTAAAGGAGGGGGGCTGAGAGATAGTACAGCAGGTAGGTCACTTACCTGCATGAAGATGACCCAGTGTGATCACTCCAGCCCTTCACTTGCATAAATTTCTCCCCAATTAAAGTTAACGTTTGCCAAAAAATATATAAACCTTGGCTCTACCACTAAGCTACCTGTCCCCCAGAAATTATTTCAGTTAATAAAATCCTCGGTGAGGGCCATATTACAGCAGGAACACTGTTTGCCTTGCATGTGGCTGACCCGGGTATGATCCCTGGCAACCCCTTATGGTCCCTTGCACACTGCCAGAAGTAATTCCTGAGTGCAGAGCCTGGAGTAAGAAGACTCCAAGACTCCTGGCTCTGTGCCTACAAAAACTACAAAAAAAAAAAAAAAAAGGATGAAACCAGACGTCTCGATTTCAAGTTTGACCACAAGGTGGGGATATGGCTCAAGTTCTAGATCAAAGATTTTGCATATGGGAAGCCCAGTGTTGATTCTCTAGACTGGCCACCTTGGGAGTGAATGGCCTTAGTGGTCTCTAAGCACCCGACTGTGATTCCACAACAAACAAAACTTCCCTTGGGGCTGTAGATATCTCTACAGATATCTACCTCCACAATGGTACCTACCTCCACAATGGTAGTAGGGCGTTTGCCTTGCACAAGGCTGACCCAGGTTCAATTCCAGCATCCAAAACGGTCCCTTAAGCCTGCCAGGAGTGACCTCTGAGCACCATCGGGTGTGGCCCCAAAACAAACAAAAATTCCCCTTAAAAATTACCATTAGGAGAGCTGGAGAGATAGCATGGAGGTAAGGTGTTTGCCTTGCATGCAGAAGGTCAGTGGTTTGAATCCCGGCATCCCAAATGGTTCCCCGAGTCTGCCAGGAGCGATTTCTGAGCATAGAGCCAGGAGTAACCCCTGAGCTCTGCCTTGTGTGACCCAAAAATCAAAAACAAAAAAAAAATTACAGTTAGGAGCCAGAGCACAGCACAGAGTGTTTTCCTTGCACATGGCCGGATTGATTTCAATTCCCAGTATCCTATATGGTCCCTGAGCACTACCAGAAATGACTTATAAGCGCAGGGCCAGGAGTACCCTGAGTGCCGCCAGGTGTAGCCCAAAACAAAACAAAACAAAACAAACAAACAAAAAAAAAACAAAAAAAAAAAAGAAAAGAAAAAAAGAAATTACAGTTGGGTGGTCTGAGAGATAGGACAGTGGATAAGGCACTTGCTTTGAACACAAAAGAACTAGGTTCAATCCTCTGTACCCCATAAGGCCTGAGCACTGTTAGGTATAATCCTTGAGAATAGAGCCAGGAGTATATCCAGAGTATTGCTAGGTATGACCCCCAAACAAACTAACCAAAAACTCAAGTAATTAAGCTATGGTTTGATTCTAGCTTAAAGACAGAAAACAGCATAAAGACAGAAGACAGGTCAACAGAATAGAACAAAGTATCCAGAAATAAACATGACATATCCAGTCCACTAATTCTCAATCTGAGCATCAAGTTTATTCCATATGGAGGATACTCATTTTTCAAGATACTGATGGACAAATGGAATCCACACTCCAGAACATGACACTGACCTGTGCCTTGGACAATGACTAAGTCAACTACTCACACCTTCACCTCAGGCTGCTTCCCTCCATCCCTGTGAAACTTTGAGTTCTTCGTTTTCAGTGGTGCTAGCTACCACTAGGGCAGGACGGTGCTAAGTCTGTGATGCCGGGTTTCCTTTAGGTCTCTGATGTGCGGATCCTCTGAGCCACCTCCAGCCCCACTCCTGTTGTTTAAACCAAAATAATAAATAAATGTGGTGAATCAGGGCCTGAGGAATAATACAGCCAGGAGGGTGCTCCTCCTGAAAGAGTCAGGTTTGGGTCGGAGAGATAGCGTGGAGGTAGAGCATTTGCCTTGGTCGGTGGTTCGAATCCCAGCATCCCATATGGTCCCCTGAGCCTGCCAGGAGCGATTTCTGAGCGCAGAGCCAGGTGTAACCGCTGAGCACTGCCAGGTGTGACCCAAAAAACAAACAAACAAACAAAAACATCCAAAAACCAAAAACTGAAATTGTCAGGTTAAATCCCCACAGGACATACAGTCAACTGAGCCTGACAGGAGTAAGATCTGAGAACAGCTAACACAAGTGAAAACAAAAAAATAAGGTATAGACTTACTTTAGGACACACTAATGTCATTTCCAAATCAGTCATTTTTCCTCAGGGAATTATTCATGACCTTTAGGTTACCTCAAGATACATATCTAAAATTTGTATATAGGGGCAGGAGATAGCACAGTGATATGCTAAGGAACCATTCCCCCCCCCCCCATCCCACATGGTACCTCCCACCCAGCAGCATTCAGGGGTCACTCCTGGTTCTTTGCTCAGAAGTCACTCTTGGCAGGCTCAGGGGAACATATGGGATGCCAGGATTAGAACCACTATTCTTCTGCATGCAAGGCAAATGCCTTACCTTTATGCTATCTCTCCTGCCCGCCAGGAGCATTTCTGAATGTAGAGCCAGGAGTAACCTCCAAGCATCACTGGGTGTGGCCCCCAAACCAAAAATTTGTACATAACCTAGATACATTCTTGTGTTCTCGTGTGTGCGCGTGTGCTGTGTGTATATACACATAATTTTATTTGACTATCATACCTGGTGGTATTGGGGGTCACTCCTGGGAGGGTTTGAGTACCATATATGTGGCAGAAATTGAACCAAACAAGTACTTTAACCTCTATGCTATCTCTTACCCATCTGTGTATTTTCTTGAGATTCTGTGACTTGCAATGCTATTAAATGATTTCTCATACATATAATTCCAACTCACATCTATCACCCATGTATTTTAAATCATCTGTACATTAACATACCTGACAGTATACTGTTTTATAAATAATTGTTTATTCTTAGAGAATAACAAGAGAAAAATTACATGTTCAAAACACAACCATCCTTGGCCTAATTACAAAGAATATATATAAGTTCAATCTGTAGTTGGCAGAGTTTATGATGAGGAAGCCAGGAAGAACACTGGGTTGAGTGCCCACAAATGATATAAACAAGGTATGGGGAAGTAGCTCAAAGGTCTGGATGCAACTTTGTGTGCAGGAAACTGAGTCCTATCCCCAGCGTCCCACATAGTCCCTAGTATTGCTGGATCACTAAGCACAGAGATCAGGATCATAGAACACTGCTGGGTGTGATCCCAAATCTCAAAGAATATTTAACAAACAACTTAAACCAATGGTCACGGTGGCATTATTTGCAGTAGTCAAAAGGTAGAAATAATATGTCTGTTTATGGGCGTGTGGGAATAACATACATACTATTCATGGAATAAATATTTTTCCACCTACAGGATGGACTGACAAGTTATTATCTGGAATAAACAGACACAAAAGGCCAGATATTGTGCAATCTCACACATGAGATACGGAGTTAAAATTATGGAAATGAAAAGCAG
Organism: Suncus etruscus; assembly: GCF_024139225.1. Taxonomy (NCBI): domain Eukaryota; kingdom Metazoa; phylum Chordata; class Mammalia; order Eulipotyphla; family Soricidae; genus Suncus; species Suncus etruscus. The sequence continues at coordinate 46,618,464 of NC_064862.1, read as the reverse complement.
CAGAGCTAGGCCAGGTACAGTTCAAATAGCTGCAGCGCCTGCCTTGCCAGCAGGGCCTGTTTTGATTCATGGCACTTCGTGGTTGACCAGACATTGGTACAAGGCACAGGAGAGGTCCCAGTGCAGATCAGTGTGGCCCCCAACCCAAACACAAACCACAAACCCCATAGCACAGTAGAGATGATTAGGGGGAAAGGGTGTGTTGGGAAGTGACTATTTAAACACTTGGTTTTTGTTTTGTGTGACTTATCACAAGAGGCACATACCTTGGGGAAATAATTTTTTTTTGTTTTTGTTTGTTTGGGTCACACCCGGCGGCGCTCAGGGGTTACTCCTGGCTGTGCGCTCAGAAGTCGCTCCTGGCAGGCTCGGGGACCATATGGGATGCCGGGATTCGAACCACGTCTGTCCGGTGTTGAGCACGTGCAAGGCAAACGCCTTACCCCTGTGCTATCGCTCCGTCCCCATACCTGAGAATTTAATTAATGCCATTAAGATAGGAGCTGGGTAGTAGAGCAGGTAGTGCGACTTGCCTTGCAAATGTGGTTGACCCTTGTTCAAATCCTAGGTACCCCGTAAGGGTACCCCAAGCACCACCTGAAGTGATCCCTGCAAGCAGTCAGGAGTGAGCACTGCTGTCTATCGCCCCCACATGCAAGGCATTTGCAAACCCTCCCCTTCCTATTTTGCAAACCCGGCTGCAGCTCTGGGCACGAACATGGTGCCCTAGAAGGCGGACATGCCGCCTCCGGACTCAGCATTTACTGGAACCCACTGTGCCACGGGGCACAGCGCGGGCCGGCTCTGCTCGCTGAAAAGGCCCCGCAAGGTTCCAACTTTTTGGGAAGGCGGGAAGGGACTTGGGCCCAAGCAATCCCCGCATGAACAGACTACTCCGGGCGGAAGCAGGAGCAGGACTTACAAAGCGCAAGCGCGCCTGCGCGGTTGTATGACGTCACCGCGCCCGACGTGTGCAGGTGTGACAGAACTCTGGAGAGACGCAAGGGGGCGGAGCTGCGTGTCGGCGCCACCCCGGGGAGGTGGCGGCGTGCTGGCAACTCCTCGGGGGCGTGTCTGCGCGCTAGCGTCACGGTGGGCGTGGCGACGTGTTGTCGTCACACGTTGGGGCGGAGCCGAGAGTTTGGAGACCGGAGCGGGGTGCGGACGCCGCAGTCGGTGGGGCCGAGCGGACGCGGGTAGGTGCGCTCCGGGCTCGGGAGGGGCCTGTGGCGGGGTTGGCCCGCGACAAGGCGGCGCGGTGGAGGCGGCGGGCGGGTGAAGGCCGGGCGGGCGGCCTCGGGCGCGGGCGGTGGGCACCGGAGGGCGGTGGCTGGGCGGGCGGCTGGTGACGGGCGGGCGAGGTGGCCAATGGCGCGGGCCGGCGGGCGGGCCTGGCGTGTGCGGGGCCCCGAGGTGACCCCCAAGGGCGCGGCGTCACGTGGGCCGCGCGCTGTGTCCTTTCCAGGTCCCGGGGCGCCCTTGATTGCGGACGTCCCCGCGCCCTGGGGCCGCCCCAAGCGCGGTCGCCTGCCTGCGGGACCCGGGACCCCGACGCCCCGCGCGCCCCGCGCGACTGTGCCGGACCGGAGCCCCGCAACTGCCCTTCCTTCCCGCTGCTGCTCCTCCCCGGGTGGGTCACCCCGTCACAGTCGGCTGTGCTCAGGGCTGGGCCAGCCTGTTGCGGGAAGCCCCATCCTTGGGGAGCCCCCGAGGCGCGCGACTTTTTGCGTGGCACCGGTCTGAGTTGTTTACGCACGATCCTTGGGGGAGCCGGGGCCCGACACTTGATAACCCGCAGGCCCAGGAGCCCCGGGACCGGCCCGGGTGTGGGATCCTCTGGGCTTCGGGGTTCCTTGCATTTTGTGCGCATTTGTCAGGGACCCCCGAACACCCCACTTTTCCTGCAGCGTAGGTCCTGAGCCTGGAATGGAACCCCACTGCCTGGTTGGTGCTCGCTCGCCAGAATGGGGATATTGTTGCTCCTCCTGGGTCAGCTGGGAGAATGAAGAAGCCCAAGGGCTTTTCGTGGTGGGAGGGAGTGTTGCCCACATTTTAGTCAAAAAGTCAACAAAGTCAGTTCCGAGTATACAGACTTAATAAATGCCCTCTGTGCTTCTCAGTTCCTCAGACGGACCTTACTTTGAAGATCATGTGTGCTTGTGCTGGTTCTGTCTAAATGTGAGTGTCCAGCTGGTATGCACCAAACACTGTGTGTCTGCCCCGCAGGTGTAGATGTGCCTGTATATATAAGTGCTGTCTGCTTAGATCAGCATAGGCACTCAGTGCCCCCATTTGAGGAAAAAAACCAAACACTACCATATTCTGTTCAATTTTTTGGCTACACCCAGCGGTGTTCAGGACTTACTCTTGGCTTTGTACTCAGTGATCACTCCTGGAGTTGCTCAGAGGACCCTATGGATGCTGGGGATTGAACCAGGGTCAGCCTTATTGAAGGCTCACTGTACTTCGCTCTGGTTCCCCAATGATGTACTTCACAAAACTTATAGTACAGAACTTCAAGCAATAGAACAGCGGGGAAGGCGCTGGCCTTGCACATAGCCCACTCAGGTTCCATCACAGCACCCTAGGTGGTCCCCTGAGCTCTATCAGGAGTGATTCCAGAGTGCAGAGCCTGGAGGAAGCCCTGAGTGCCACCAGGTGTTGCTCAAAAGCAAAACAAACAAAAACTAACACAACAGTGTTAGTACTGGCATAATAACCAGGATAGAGAGCATTTCCACCATTGCAAGTGTGACTCCTGACATCTTTTCCTCAGTGGTGCCAGGAGGGCACAGCCAGGCCTCGTTCAATCCACGTAAGGCAATTGCCCTACTGCGAGTCATGGCTTTGTTCCACTTTTTGGCTTTTAGACCACTTTTTTTTTTTTTGCTTGCTTTAAATTACTTACTTTGTGGCCACCACCAGTCTTTTTTTTCTTTTGTTTTGGCTTGTTGAGAATCTATGTAAAGATATGGGCCAGAGCCCTGGAGAGGCAGTACAGTGGGGAGGGCACTTGCCTTGCTTGCCACCAACCTGAATTCAGTCCCAGACACTGCATAGAATCCCCTGAGCCCAAAATAAACCCTTAGCATCACGAGTGTGTCCCCAAAACCAAAGAATCTCTGAGAAGAATTACATAGTACATAGCCTTTTGGAATGGGCTTTTCCACATGGCACTCTGGCTGCTGAATAGATCAGTAGAATGTATTTAGCAGTTGATTAACTATTTTCCTGCTGAAGGATATCCAAGAACATTCTTGGGATGTCTTAAATAAGGCTCCGGAAAATATTCATGTATGTTTATGAACCGAGATTTTTACTTTTCTGGGATTGCTGCCCAGGAGTGAAATTACTAGGTTATATAGAAATTCTGTATTTTGTGTGTGTGGGGGGGGGGTTTAATGCCCCCAAAAATCCAAAGCTAGAACACAAAACCTTGTCTAAATCTGTAGACTTAGTTTTGACTTGGTATTGGGGCATGTTTCTTGCATGCATGGTCTCAGTTGGATCTTTGACGCTGCAGAGATCAGACTGCCTTGGTCTCAGCACCCACTGTTGAGTGCTCCCAGCCAGCCTGGTGCTATTGCTTTTTTTGCCCTTGAGTCCCTGTGCAGTGACCTTCTATTGTGTTTTATTTCTCCAATGGTCAGTAACACTGAATTTATTTTCAGAGCATGCTTGTTCTCTAATCTATTTTTTTTTTGTTTGTTTGGTTTGGTTTTGGTTTTGGTTTTGGTTTTGAGCCATACCCGGTGACGCTCAGAGGTTACTCCTGGCTATGGGCTTAGAAATTGCTCCTGGCTCGGGGGACCATATGGGACAGCCCGGGAATTGAACCGTGGTTTCTTCTAGGTTAGGGAGTACAAGGCAAACGTCCTACCACTTACTCTACCACTCTGGCCCTCTAATCTGTTTTTCTTTAGCTGTTTCTTTTTCTTTCTTTCTTTGTTTTGTTTTGTTTTGTTTTTGGGTCACGCTCAGTGGTACATAGAGGTTACTTAGGTTACTTCTGGCAGTGCTTAGAGGACCATATGGATACCAAATATAGAGTTTGGGTCTGCAGTATGCAAAGCAAACACCCTAATCACTGTGTTATTGCTCTGGTCCCTCTGTTTCTTTTTTGTTTTTGTTTGTTTTTCTGCCACACCCAGCAGTGACTCTGGCTCTGCACTCAGGTCACCCCTGGGTTTGATGCCTGCAGGAGGCCTCGTGATCCTGGAGCATCATGGGGTGTGGCAGCTGTGGGCCACCAGGTATGGTTGGTCTAGACAGCAAAACTCTCCACAGAGATGGCTTGGTGGTGTTGAGTTTGCTTCGGTGATTTCTTAAGACCTAAGAAGGCAGTTCTGTCCACCCGTGGCACCATCATTACTTTGAGGGTATGGCAGTTTTCCTTTTTTCACTTCTTGCTGTATCTTGCTTCTCTTCACCCGACCCCCCCCCTTTTTTCTCTTTTCCCCCCTTTAGCTTCTTTTTTTGTTGTGTTTTGGAGCAAGACACAAGGCAGCTCTTGGGTTACTCCTGGCAGGCGTGGGGGATCATATGGGATGCCAGGGGTCAAACCCTTGTCAGCCATGTTAAAGGCAAACCCCCTAGTTGGCTGTGCTATCATTCTGGCCCCATCCTCTTTAGCTTCTTTAGTGTCTGTGTCTCCCAGGGGTTCTGCTGCTTGTGCTTACTTGTCACCAGTGTGTCTGAGGAGAGTGAGTCGCTGTGCTGTGTATCCCAGTGATGCTCAGGTGTGGGCAGGAATTTATTGAACTACCTGATGCATTAGAGGGCCCCTAATAGGTGAAGCTAGACACAACGCTCTCTGCTCTCTAATGAGTAATGGAGCTTTCAGAGGGATTTGGCAGTGTTTCCCATCACCCCTGCCCCCTCATGACACCTGCCCTACCCTCTGAGGCACCTCCAGGCCTTGTCCCCTCTCTCCAGATGCCTCCAGAGCCAGTCACTGTAATTCAGGTTACTTGAGCAGGTGGGACCCTACTGAGTTCTGTTTATTTCAGGTAGTTTCACCTAGGGCAGGACACAACCTAAAAAACACTTTTATTATGTACTTTTGCTTATTTAAGAGCTTATTTTCTCAGCTATATGCCTGCTTATTATTTTGTTTTTTTGGGGGGGCCACACCTGGTGGTATTCAGTGGTAACTACTGGCTCTGCATTTGGGTCATTCCTGGTAGTGCTCTGGGAACCATATGAGATATCGGGGATGGAACCTGGGTCAGCCACCTGCAAGGTAAATGCCCTACCTGCTGTGCTAGTGCTCCAGCCTACTTTGTTTATATCTTGGCATTAATGGCATTATTTTTTTTGGCGATATGTCAGTATTGATAGGTTTTGAGAACTATTATATTACCTCCCACCCTCTCTCCTTCCTTCCCTCCCTTCGAGGGCTTACTCTTGGCTCTGCACTCAGAACTCCCTCCTGGTAGTCCTCAGGGGGACTTGTATGTGGTGCTGAGGATTATACCCTGATTGGCCATGTGCAAAAGCAAGCCCCTCCCCACCGTGGTCTCACTCCCACCCTTATTTTCCTAGATTTTATTTGCTTATTTATTTTTGGTTTGGGACCACACTCAGCAGTGCTCAGGGATCATTTCTGGCAGTGTCCAGAGAACCATATGGTGGTGGAGGTGCTGGTGTCGAAACTGTTGAGCTGCATGTTAGGTCTTTCTCTCTCTCTCTGACCTCTTGCACCTATTTTTAAGCAACTTTGGGAGCAAAGGAACATTATGTCTGGGACACTTCACCTCTTTTTGGCGGATGGGGCTCACTGCCAGGCTGGGCCACTCCAGGCTGCTGGGGTCATATTCCTTCCTCAGCAAGGTCAAACTGTGTGTCTCCAGCCCCAACTTCTCCTCAGTCAAGTATCAGAAGTTACTGTGTCACTGCTGGCCCAGTTGTGGTGCCTTTTTATCCTTTACTCCCTGAGGACTTTCATCCCCTAGCTATGGCCTCTGCACACATCTGTTTCCTGGACATGAGAATTTCTCTCTCTCTCCCTCTCTTTCTCTACCCCTCTCTTCATTCCCTTCCTCCTTCTCTCCCTCTACCCCCCATTCTCTTCTTTCATCTCTGGGCCCTGCTTCCCCCCTTCCCTCTCTCCCTTTCCGATTCACCCTCCCTCTCCCACTCTCTCAACTCAGGGCCCAGCTCCCACTTCCTGCTGCTGCCCTGCCCACTGGTGGGTGGCCCCAGCTTTGCCCAAGCCTTGCTTCTGACTAGGAAGATGCTACCATCAGTCTTGGGTGTAAGTGTCCATGTGGACACAGATATATGCTTCTACTCAGTGAAGTTCCTGGGTGGAACTGCTGAATCCAGCAGTGATCCAGCACTGCATATGATCCCCTGAGCCCCGAGGTAGTGCCCCCCAAAAGCAACAAACACCAAAACTCACCCTGTAGGGAGGAAAGGAAGGACTGTGAGTCAGGTGTGAGAACAGCTCAGAGAAAGAGGGACTATTTCTGTGGGGTTGTCAAGTCAGCTGCTTTCTCCTGCAAGCACCCCTGCTCTACTTGGCCAGGCACAGTTGGGCAGATGGGCAGGTTCTTCTGTCTGTCTGTCTCTGTCTCTCTTATCTCTCCCTCCTTCTCTCTGTGTCTGTCTCTGTTTCTCCCTTCCTCCCTCTCTGTCTCTTCCCCTCTACTTCCCTCTTCTCTCTCTTTGCTCTCTCCTTTCTCCCTCCTTTTTGCCTCATCCAGCAGTGCTCAGGGCTTACTCCTGATGGGACGAAGGACTCCTTCCTGTTTCTGTTGGGATTCAGGACCATATGGAATGTTGGGGGTCAAACCCAGTTGTATAGGTGCAGGACAAGCACCATCCCGGAAGTAACCTAACACCTCCCTGCTGTACTAGCTCTACAGACCATGTTTTTGTTCTTTTTTTTTTTTTTTGGTTTTTTGGGCCACACCCTGTGACGCTCAGGGGTTACTCCTGGCTATGCGCCATATGGGACGCCGGGGGATCGAACCACGGTCCGTCCTAGGCTAGCGCAGGCAAGGCAGGCACCTTACCTCCAGCGCCACCGCCCGGCCCCATGTTTTTGTTCTTTATCAAAATAATAATTTAAGGTAGCAAAACACTTGGTTTTGGGCCACACCTGATGGTACTAGAGGGTTATCCTATCTCAGGGATGGCTCCTGGCGGGTACTGGGGATGGAACCTCAGCCGGCCGTGTGTGGAAGACGAACCCTACCTTCAATTGGTTGTTTTGAGGGGGGAACCATCCTGGCTGTGCTGCTCCTGGCTCAGTGCTCGAGGGGTCCTGCAGGGATGGAACCGGCTCCAGCCAGCCAGCAGGGTTTGCAATCTCCTGCTCAAAACATGTATTTTAAAAAGGATGTGGAAAGTTGGGGGGCAGAAAAAAGGATGTGGAAAGTTGAGGTGATGGCACAGGGATCAGGGTGGAGGACCCAGATGTCTCCCCAGGACTGTAGGACCCCAGCCCTGGCTTCAAGTGAGGCTTCTACAGCAGTAAAGAAATGAGCCCCTCCTGGTCTCCAGCCTCAGTAGACTTCACTTTGCCCTAGGACAGTGTCCTCAGATGTCCTCAGTGCTGGTCTATCTAAGAGGCAGGTTGGAGGCCAGCTCCCTGGGCATGTGGTTTCACCTTTACAGCCACCTCATGATTGTCTCCTGTGTCTTTTCCTCGCTTCTGCTGATTCCTATGACCTCCCTGTGACCCCAGCTGACTTTGTGTCCACTCTTCTTTACCGTGTACATGATTTTGAGGAGCTGCCAGGCTCCTTTGTGGTAGCTGCCTCCTACTGTGACTGTTTCATGCCATGGCCTGGGAGCTGTGTTCTGTGGCAACCGTGTGACACGCAGCATCATTTGGGCAGGGATGGGGAGAGGGGAGCTGGGAGCCACATCAGGCCGGACCCCTCCCTCTTCTGGTAGTGGCATTCTCAGCTGCCCCGCAGGACTCGGGGTCGACCCATGGCCTTGTGTGTGCCGGCTGGTAGACACCTCCTGTACACTGGTCCCTACATGGACAGAATCTGAACTGGGAATTTCAATTTAAAAAAGTGTACGCCTTGGGAAGCACCAGATGGGGCAGGTGTGTCTGTGTGGGGACCACCTTTCCCAGAGCATCGTCTTAGGCTCAAGTTATGCCAAGGATTGGGACTGGAAATGGAGAACTGGGGACTGACTGCATGACATGTTCATGACAGTCCCACCCAGCTCCTTAGTTGTTCAGGCCCCTTTATCTCCTCTTAAGTTTGGGGCCCACACCCAATCCTGCTTAGGACTCAGACCTGTGATGAGTTCATGGTAACGACCCAAGAGGCTTTATTGACCGTCTCAGACACCAGGACCAGGAAGCAACATGCTCTGAAAAGCCAAATCAACTAAGATTTTTCTAGGTGGGGAAAAGGAGGCGAGATCAGAGAAAAAGAGGATTATTTTCAGACCATGGGATTGGGAAGCTGTCTTGTGACCCATTATCTATCATACTTTGAGGAGTGGAAAAATTGCTCTACTCTGCTGGGCTGCGCTGGCTGACTGTGAGAGCCTCCCGGGAAGGTGAGGCTAGGGCAGCCAGAGCATGACCCTGTGTCTCAGAGCACAGTCTCCCCCCACCCCCATCACAGAGCTGCCTAGATAAGGATGAGCTTGAGATTAAGGAGGAAAATAAACATTTCTCTTGAGGCCTGAATGATGATTGTTATATTTTTGGGGGTGCAAGGAGTGGGCCACATGCGGTGGTGCTCAGGGCTGATTCCTGGTAGGGCTCAGGAAACCACCTGTGATGCCAGGGATGGAACCCGGATCTGCCCTGAGTAAGACCAACCTTTCAACCTCTGTGCTCTCTGTCTGGCCCAACTTTATAAGATCCTTTGAGGGTGGTTGGGGCTGGGACCGTCTACACCACCTGTGCCTTATTTACCTTTGGTTACCAAAGAGCAACTTCTTCCCTGTTAACCAGGGCACCTGTTCTCGCCTCTCCCTAGCCTGTGGGCATGATCTCATGGCTCAGGCAGGGGCCGGGTGGAGAGCACTGAAGCCCACAAACCCTTCAGCACTGCTCTGTGCTTGTGTGTTCCCAGCTTCTCAGTGATGCCAACCTTGCTCCCAGATGCTAGGGTTGAGGTGTTCACAGTCAGGCCCTCTCTGAGCCCCCATGGGCTTGCTCCGAGTATCCAGGCCTGTACTCATCCCTCCCTCTAGACTAGAGTCTAGGTTCAAAGGTGCCATTGGTTGGGGAGGACTTGCTGGGAGGAGCCTCATCCTCTCCTGGCTCAGGGACACACAGGTGTCCTTTCTCCATCCATCAGTGCAGGGTTGAGACCTGCGCCTGGGCATACTACCTGTTTCCTTTCCCTGCCCCAGTTTCCTTTCTGGTGGTCCCTGCCCTCTGGGCCTCATCCCTGGTGATGTTATTTTTTGTTTTGTTTTGTTTTGTTTTTGGGGGGGTTACACCCGGCAGCGCTCAGGGGTTACTCCTGGCTCTATGCTTAGAAATCGCCCCTGGCAGGCACAGGGGACCATATGGGATGCCGGGATTTGAACCACCATCTTTCTGCGTGAAAGGCAAACGCCTTACCTCCGTGCTATCTCTCCAGCCCTATTTGGTTTTGGTTTTGGTTTTTGGGCCACATCTGGTGGTGCTCAGGGGTTACTCCTGCCTGTCTGCTCAGAAATAGCTCCTGGCAGGCACAGGGGACCACATGGGACACCAGGATTCGAACCAACCACCTTAGGTCCTGGATCGGCTGCTTGCAAGGCAAACACCGCTGTGCTATCTCTCTGGGCCCTATTTTGTTATTTTTTTAATTGTGGTGTGTGGTGGTGGTTCTGGACCACACCCTGGATATTCGGGGCAGAGATAGTGCCCTCCCTGCTGGACTGTTCCTCTGGCCGCTGATTTGGGGATCACACCAACGCTGACTGCTGCTCCTGGGGGTGGGGAGGCAGGCATCCAGAGCTGAGTGGGCCCCCCAGGCTGCTGACTGGGAACAAAGACCTCAGACTCATCAGCAGCCTCCTCTCCACTTCCAAGTCTGGTAATTTCTGCATCCTGATGTATAACTTTCCTCTTTCTGTTTTTTCCCTCACAATTTGCACCTCCAGTTGTGGCCGACGCAGGGACCCAGGATGTTCCACTTAAGGACTTGTGCTACAAAGCTGAGGCCCCTGACGGCCTCACAGACTGTTAAGACTCTTGCACAGAAAGGGCTGGCGGCACCCAGGACGTTCTGGCAGATCCGTTGCTATTCTGCCCCCGTGGCCGCCGAGCCTTTCCTCAGCGGGACTAGCTCCAACTATGTGGAGGAAATGTACTATGCCTGGTTGGAGAACCCCAAAAGCGTCCACAAGGTAAGGCGTGTTGGGTGTGGGACCCCCCCCCCCAAGGTAAGTGAGTTTGTCCCAAGGCGCCCAGCCCAGCACGCTCAGCCCACACGCTGCACAGGCCGGGGTCTCACCGTCACCTCCTGCCACTGCTCGCCTCCAACCAGTGCCCAGCCTGGGATGAAGGAAGTTCCACCTCGTGCCCAACTCCATGTCTGAATGTGGATTCCTATGGCTCTTCCAGCTTTTCCGCTCCACCTACAGTGCTCCCTCTGCTGCACCACCTACAATGTTTTCTTTCAGACCCATCATGGCTGCTGGATTCAGAACAGCTTTCACAGAATTGTTGCTCATGGACATGACTGGGGTCTGGCCACCAGGCTGTGGTGGTGTTGGTTTTGTGGTCACTCTGCCTGTGTGTGATCTGAAGAGATGGTGTGTGTATGGGAGGTGGTCCCCAGTTGAGCTCAGGAATTGTGGGGTGTTTTGGGTTGTTTTTTTTTTGTTTTGGTTTGGTTTGGTTTTGGTTTTTGGGCCACACCCAGCAGCATGCAGGGGTTACTTCTGGCTCTATGCTCTGAAATTGCTCCTGGCAGGCTCAGGGGACCACATGGGTTGCCGGGAATCGAACCCAGGTCTGTCCTGGGTTGGCCGAATACAAGGCAAACGCCCTACCTCTGTGCTTATCTCTCAGGCCCCTAAGCTAAGGAATTGTTATTGATTGGTCTCTTCAATCCATGTTTCTTGACCAGGGTCACTCATGCAATTGGACTTGCCTCCCACCCTCAGGTGGTTTCCCCACCTGTAATTGTGTCCCAGAGTGCCCTGTATGCCAGTGACTGGTGATATAGCTCTTCCCCCCCACCCCATCCCCATCTCCCATTCCCACTTCCTCAGGAGCAGCAGATGATCAGGAAGGTCCCGGGTACAGATGGGCCCATTGCTCCAGCCTGTCTGTAACATGAGTGGTGCCCAAGTGGGGGTTTATCTGTCTCTTGTGGGACTGGAACATGTCCTGCGGTTACATGGTGTCAATGTTCTGCTCACAAGGATACACAGGCACGCACATGTATCCCAACCACAAGAATACACATATGCATTTGCACACACCCGTAAATATATACATATGCTCTGCCATGACATCTGCATTAGAACACACACAAGTGCTTGGCCAGGGACCTGCAGTGGCCTGTCCAAGTGGTGGGACAGGTTCCAATCTGTGCCTCAGTCATTATGGCTATCACTATAGCGCCATAGGCACTAGCACACTGAGTTGCATTAGTGGGTCCCTGTGAAAGGGTGTGATGAAGGCTGTGGCAGGGATGCTGAAGGTGGATGGGTATCTCATGGTGTGTCCTGCTGTCTGATAGGCCCCTGCACTGTGCAGCCCGAACTCCTTCCACTGGGGTTTTTACAGAGGCTTTGTGCTCAGTCGCCAACTCTTCCTTCTCCCTTATGAGAGGGACCTGGTGGGTTGCCTCCTCCCTCCCTCCCACGGCTTTCCCGGGACACTCCTGTTCGGGAGCCCCCGAGCTGCCCATGAGAACAGACTTTTCTACCATCTGGGATGGGGCCAGGGTCTGTGAGTCCAGCGCCAGGAACATCATCAGAGACCAGGTGGTAAGTCCGTGATGCCTCTTGAGTGACTGTGCTTTCAGGACTCAGTGTGGAGCTGGGCCCAGGGCCTTGTCGCCTTACACTATTAGGGCATGTCACGTCATGCACCCAGAGAGTCAGGCCATCTGTGGTGCAGCCATAGAGTCGTTGCTCGCTGCCAGCTGCCCTTCTCTCAGGGAAGAGTATGGATCTGCTGGGTGGGGTTCAGCTTAATCTGCACTAGCTACTCTGAGCACTACCAGGGAGAGGCCTGCTGGGCCCAAGCACTTTTGTTTCTTGGGAAGCTTAGCGCCCCCCCCCCCCAATAATTCTTTTCCAGGAGAGGGATTTGGGTGGGGCACACTTGGAGGGCTCTGAGCTGGGGAATCACTATATAGGATGGCAGGGTTGGAACACAGGGCATATGCTCTCCCCACTGTGTTCTCCGACTTCTTTTTTGGGGATGAGGGGACTGCACACCTGCTTATCCCTGCCTGTGTGTACTTATGGATCACTCCTGGTCCTCCAGAAACCATGAGGAGCTGGGGATGGAACCCAGGTTAGCCATATGCAAGGCAAGTGCCATCCCCACTGTGCTGTCACTCTGACCTCTGAAGCAAATTGCTCTAAGACATCCTGCCTGTATTTAGGTTCCTGGCTGAGCATGAGTGCTGTGTGTTGACTAAGCCTTGCCCAGCTTCCAGTCTCCAAATGGACTGTCCCAAGTGTCTGCCCTGTTGTCTCTGATCTAGCTCCTCAGGAGCCATCAAAGACCAACTGCACACAGGTCTCAGCCAGTTCGGTATGGTTTCCCAGCCCCTGGCCCTTGGGAGGGAGGAGTGCCAGCCCTGCCTGGTCTCTGCCCTGCTAATGTAGGGGCCCCATTGGGCTTTGCAAGTGCCCTTTGCCCTCCTCTCCCCATGGGGTTGGTGTCTCTGTGGCTGCCCTTGGTGCCCAGCTTCCTCCTGGGCCTCTGCCCTATGCCCACAGAGCCCAGCCTCGTGACTCTGAGTCTGCCCACACTGCTTAGGGGTTGAAGCTCCGAGTCCCCTTTCTGTTTGGCTAAGGCAGGGGTCCTCAAACTTTTTAAACAGTGGGTCAGTTCACTGTCCTTCAGACTGTTGGAGGGCCAGATAATAGTAAAAACAAAAATTATGAACAAATTTCTATGCACACTGCATATATCTTATTTAGAAGTGAAGAAACAAAATGGGAATAAATACAATATGTGGCCCGCGGGCTGTAGTTTGAGGACCATTGGGCTAAGGGCTATCTCCAAGCTCTAAGCTCAGGGCTCACTTCTGGTGGGGATTGATCCAGGTTACCCTCAGGTGAGGCAGACACCCTCCTTGCAGAGTTCTTGCCTGCCACTTGCTCCATTGCTCTGGCTGGTCCTGTCTGATTAGTGATTAAGGCTCTCGTTCCCCACCCCACCCTCAGTCAGCAGACATGACCCTGGGATGGCCTTTTCATCCAGCTTTCTTGTGAGCCTTGCCAGTACTCTGAAAACTGCTCACCCCAGTTTTGTCCTGTTTGGGGGATGTGTTTTGTTTGGAGGCTGCATTCAGTGGTGCTCAGTGATTACTCCTGGTGGTGCTTAGGGAACCATGTATAGTGACAGGGATCAGAGCAAGGTCAAGAAAGGTGCCCTACACACTGGACTGTCTCTCCATCCCCCTCCTCTCAAAAAAATAAAGACTTTGGGAGCTACATCCATGCTCAGGGCTTGTTCCTGGCTCTGCTTAGGGCTCACAGTTGGTGGTACTCATGGGAGGAAAGGTTATTTTAAGATATACAGTACTCTCCTGGGATTTTAGTGATTGAGGTCATTTAATTGCCCGTTTTTTGTTGTTGTTGTTGTTGTTTTTGTTTTTTAAGCTATACCCAGTGGTGCTCAGGAATCCTGGCAGGCTTGGGAGGCCATAAAGGATGCTGGGTATCAAACCAAAGTCAGCTGCATGCAAAGCAAATGCCTTATCTGCTGTACTGACTCAGACCTTTAATTGCATCTTCAGTGAAGACTCAGTTACTCTCCCCATTCGATTAGCTAACAGAGCTGAGCTTCACTGAGGGGTACCGTGTACAGTATTCTTCTTCATAAGGAAGATAAGTTAAGGAGCCACAGATGTTGGGGGGGCAGGACACAGCACTACTCGGGGACACTCGCCACTCAACAGTTCCATGGAAAGACTGACTAGTTAGTGGCTGCCAGAAAACAGGACACAAGATGGGCTTGGAGGCCAGAGGGAACCCTGCCACACCCCAGCTACAAACCGAAGAGAAGCCAGCAGCCTTCAAAGACCAATGCCCACTACATGTAACTCCGTAGTAAAAGGGGTTTGTCCAGAGAAGGTTGTTTGCAAGCAGAGATGCTCCAGGAGGGGCCATGAAGGGCGTGGGGACACTCTAGAGGTGCCAGTTATCAGCCAAGCGTAGGCCTATGCAGTGCCCTATAAGTGAAGTGGCTTGTAAGGCAGGCAGAGGCGGGACAGAGGGTGGTTGGTTCACTGTGGGACATCAAGCAGGGTTAGGTACTAGACTGGAGAAGTGGACATGACCCTGGGAGACTCCTGCTGGACCTTTGGGCCTTGTTCAGCTCTCTTGGACATGCCTGTGGATGTGACCCTGGAAGGCACCGGTCTCAGCATTGCGTAGCCTGTGGCAGTGCTTGGGGCGGGGAACAAATTCATGGTTCAGCATAGCACATCTCTCACCACAGAAAATGACCTTGTTTAAATCAGTGATGGGGGGAATTAAGGGAGAAATCAAACCATCTGGGGCCAGAAAGATAGCATGGAGGTAAGGCGTTGCCTTTCATGCAGAAGGTCATTGGTTCAAATCCCGGCACCCATATGGTCCCCCGAGCCTGCCAGGAGCGATTTCTGAGCCTGGAGCCAGGAGTAACCCCAGAGCGCTGCTGGGTGTGACTCCCCACTCCCCCCAAAAAGCAAACAAACAGGAACAGGAGTCAAACCATCTGTTTTAGTTTTGGGGCCACACCTGGCTCGTGCTCAGGGGTCATTCCTGATTCAGGTTACTCCTGGCAGTGCTGGAACATGAAATGGCCGTGTAAGCCAAGCACCCTCCCTCTGGGGTGTGGTTTGTGGATTTGCTGTTCTCAAGGGAACTGGGGTGACACCCACCCAGCTTCAGTCTCAAGGAGCTCAGGAAGGAGAAACGGACCCGACTTGAAGAGCAAACCCTGCTCACCCAGTACTGTGCTGTGGGGGTTAGAGGAGCCGAGGGCAGCTACAAGGGCCGACAGCTCAGCTTGGCTCAGGACACAGGACATAGAGCAGCTGTCACCTTTACCCTTGGGCAGGAGCGATTGCTGTCAGCAGGGAGGGGTATAGCTGAGGCAGCTTTTTGCTAATCTGGGAGTGTGGCAACATCTTTCTAGTACTTTCCCAGATAGGATGGGGGGGAGGCTGTCCTGGGGTTCTGCCCAGACACTACTACTGAGGGTGCTCAGGAGCCTTATGGGGAACTGATTGCCTTAGTGGGTTATGGACACTTCAATGTGTGTGTCTCTGTGTTTTGAGCTGTGCTGGGGTGGGTCCTGCTCCAGGCCCCTGACCTCACCACAGTCTTGCTGGCCCCCAGTCTCTGAAGTGTGGCTTTGTCCCCTGCATGCCCCTCTTGTGAGCACTGGGTATCCCACCTATTGGGTGGCACTGCTGCATGCCCTTCCCAGCCTTTCCACACCAGTGGGATCCTTACTGCCAGGTGTGTGCTGTCCTTGGGCCTAGCCCATGACCTCCTGGTACTGCCTGTGCTCTGAGTGGAGCGTCCCCTGCAGGGTGGTTGGCAGACGTGGCTCAGAGCCCCCCAGCACTGGCAAGGCCTGCCGGGAAATGTGACTTATATTCCCTTTTATCCCTGGTACCAGGACTACATTTTTCCTGGTCACTAGGAAGGGGGCCCTGTGGCAGTGGGGCTGCTGCCTAAGCCAGAGTCATTAGTTTATCTTCCTTGTAACATGATATGACATGAAGCAATTGAACCTGGGGTTTGGCCAGAGGCTGTCTCATGACCACTGTCAGGGCCCTGGGCCAGGCACAACTCAGCTGAGGAGAGTGATGCCCTTAGGTAAGTCAGGGTAGGCCGGTGAGCTGTGTTCATGCAGGGGCAGACACTGGCCTTATCCCTGGCATTGCCAGGTATGGCCCCTCCAGTCCCCCAAAAGGGAAAATGGGTACTTGGTAGCAATGTCACCAAAGCCACTGCTGAGGGACAAGGTGCTGGGAGATTTGTTGATCTGTTCCCTCGGGAGTGAGTGTCAGTGTCCCCAGGCTCCTCTGTTGGGCCCGAGTCTGCCTGCCCTTGACCCCCTTGTCCTCTGCACGTTCTGGGTGTTGGCATCACCACCTTGGTACTGAAACCTTCCAGGAGTACCAGAGCCAGATATGTGGCCTGAAGCCAGGCAGAGTTCAACAGCCTCAGGCATGGCCTATAGCCCTCTGCAGAGGGAAAGGCCTGGCCCTGGGCCTATGCCACACACAAAGGTCAGCACCTGCTGGCTCTCATGCAGGGGACCTTTGAACGTTCCAGCATCACTCTCAGCACAGCCCTGACGTCACCCGTTCTGCTCTGGCCCCACCCTCACAGGCCCTCCTGGACTAGGCGTCCAACCCGGTAAGTGGCCTAGTATGCAAAATACCAGCATGCTTCCGGAGGCATTGCAGGGAAACGGTACCTGTAAAGGTTTTAACTGGGCCAGAGCAGCAGGGTGGGAGTTTGCCATGCACATGGCCAACTTGGGTTCAATCCCCCACATCCCATATGGTCCCCTGAGCCTGTCAGGTTTCCATAACGCAGAGCCGGGAGTAACCACTGAGCACCGCTGCTGCCTGGTGTGGCCCTAAAGGGGGGAAAAAATGGTTTCTTAACTGGCAAGAACAATGGTTTCTTTTTAGTTCCTTTGGTACTCCGGGGATGGTGCTTGCTTTTGTATATGACAGAGGCTGACTGGAACAACACCACCTTTGTGCCACCTGGGTCAGGCTGACCCAACACACCAAATTGTCCCAGGGCACCCCAGTGCCTCTGTGTAGGTCTCCCGCTCCACCTCCCACAAACCATACTCATGGCTACTTGGGAGTATAGGAAGTGAACTTCTTTGCTAAGAAGAATGTGGTTTCTGAAAACAGCTTTGTAAGCTTGTTAAATAGCTTTTAATTCCTTAAAATCATGGGGTAAAGACTTTGTTTTCTGGTGTGCTGCAAACTAGACCTAAGGCCACAGACATGAATGGGCAGTTATTCCAGATCCCAGACCCAAAATGTTTACATTGTTTCAACCTGATATTATACTGTTTTGGGAAATCATAATTTTATTTAAATAAATTTACTTAGAATGGGGGGTCAAGAGGTTTTGTTTGGGGGGAAGGTGCAAGGAGCACACTGGTGGGGTTTGAGGGTTATTCCAGGCAGGGATCAGCGCCACCATAAGTCATGTCAGGATTGAACCAAGTCATCTGTGTGAAATCCCTCCCTGCCCTCATACTGTCTCTGTGGCTCTGTAACAGTTCACACATGGGTAGGTGCTCCCTGCCTGAGGTACCCTCTCCATCAGCCACGAGCCCACCTGTTCTGGCTGCCTGACACCAGCTGTTACCAGTGCAGCTCTGACTCTGTCCCCACTTGGTCATCTGGGATCCATACATGCTTATTCCACTCTGTTATGGCCCTTTCTTGCAATCAACTTCCTCCATCGTCTTGTGCTCCTTTTCCTGAGGGGTTCAGACTCCTTTGGTACCCCCAAACTTTGCCCTCCTCTCTCAGAACTTTTTTTTTTTTTTTTGGTTTTTGGGCCACACCCGGTGACGCTCAGGGGTTACTCCTGGCTATGCGCTCAGAAGTCGCTCCTGGCTTGGGGGACCATTTGGGACGCCGGGGGATCGAACCGTGGTCCGTCCGAGGCTAGCGCAGGCAAGGCAGGCACCTTACCTTTAGCGCCACCGCCCAGCCCTCCCCCTTTTTTTTTTTTTTTTGGTTTTTCGGGCCACACCCGTTTGATGCTCAGGGGTTACTCCTGGCTAAGCGCTCAGAAATTGCTCCTGGCTTGGGGGGACCATCTGGGATGCCGGGGGATCGAACCGTGGTCCTTCCTTGGCTAGTGCTTGCAAGGCAGACACCTTACCTCCGGTGCTGCCTCACCGGCTCCCTCTCTCAGAACTTAAACTTGCCACTGCTGGGGCTGGAAAGATAGTGTGGAGTTAGGGTGTTTGCCATGCATGCAGAAAGACGGTGGTTCGAATCCCGGCATCCCATATGATCCCCCGAGCCTGCCAGGAGCGATTTCTGAGCATAGAGCCAGGAGTGGCCCCTGAGCGCTGCTGGGTGTGACCCAAAAAAAACCAACCAAGCAAACAAACTTGCCACTGCTATTTGCCACTGTAAAGCCCATCTCACAATCACCATCATTCTCTGTTCAGTGGGGGTAGCCTCGGGGAATGAGACACAGAAGGACTGACCGGCTTTAGGCTCACCAGGGAAGCTCCACGTGAGAACAGGCTAGACATTGGTTCCCCATGTGCTCCCCACCCATTCATGTGTCCTGGCTCAGTTGATGGAGAATAAGGATAGGTAGTGAGTGTGTCAGCATCAGTAAGTATGTCAGCGTTGGATGGGATCCCTTCAAGGACACGGCTGTGATTCTTCTGGCCTTCTGCTCTCCTGTGGGCACATGTGCTGCCCTGCTATTCATTTTGTTTTTGTTTTTTCGGGCCACACCCGTTTGATGCTCAGGGGTTACTCCTGGCTAAGCGCTCAGAAATTGGCCCTGGCTTGGGGGAACCATATGGGATGCCGTTGGGGTGGGGGTGGTCGAACCGAGGTCCTTTCTTGGCTAGCGCTTGTAAGGCAGACACCTTACCTCTAGCGCCACCTCACTGGCCCCGCTATTCATTTTTAATTTAATGGGCACCACCTCCAGAAGTCTTACCTTGAGAGGCTAAATAAAATAAAAACTTGTGCTGGGCCTTGGATGAGCCAGTTCGTCACAGTGGGGGGAAGCCGGAGTGTGACATGAGTTTGAATCCCCTTGACTTGTGAGCCAGCGTGAGCCCAATGGCTGATGATTGCCATCCCTGCGCTGCAAGCCACTCTACCAAGTCATGCAAACACCATGGCATGAGGTGGATCCCCCACACAGACCACAAGCTGAGAAGACGAGCTGATGCCTCAGCCAGAAAAATGCAGCCCCTATAAACACACATGTTTAGGCACACATGTTTAAGCAGAGCACTGAGCTCTGGGCACAGACTGGAGGCGCGAAGGAGCAAGTGAGACCCTGGGCAGTGAGTGTGGGGAACAATTGGACAGGCTTGGCCAGTGCCTCTTCAGAGTGCCGCTTGCAGTATGGCAGGTCCAGGCACTGTCTCCAACAAGAAATCTCAGTAACCCATGTCCTCTCTCTGCCTTCAGTCGTGGGACATTTTCTTCCGGAACACCAATGCAGGAGCTCCCCCAGGCACTGCCTATCAGAGTCCATTGCCGCTGAGCCCGACCTCCCTCTCCAGCCTGGTGGGGGCACAGCCCAGCGTGGACAAACTGGTGGAGGATCATCTGGCTGTGCAATCTCTCATCAGGGCCTACCAGGTAAGGCCAACCTCCTTGGGACCCTGACCAGTACTCCCTGGGAGAGGAAAGATTTTA
Source organism: Suncus etruscus (assembly GCF_024139225.1). Taxonomy (NCBI): domain Eukaryota; kingdom Metazoa; phylum Chordata; class Mammalia; order Eulipotyphla; family Soricidae; genus Suncus; species Suncus etruscus. Next base: position 46,598,911 of record NC_064862.1, on the reverse strand, counting down.
GGTGGTGTCGCTGCTCCCGTGGGAGCCATTCAGGCTACCACCAACCTTTGTTCTTGAAATGTCCCTTCACCCCTTTCCTTGCTTGGTTAGAAGACCTTTTCAGGCTTAGGGGCCCAAGAAAGCCCTGAAGCTTGGGGAGACAGGAGCAGCACCAGAGGCATTGCTTTGGTTCTGTGGGCAGATAGACACTGCCCTCTGCTCTCCTGCCCAGAGCTACCCTTGACTGCAGGAGACCCTGAACGTGGCCACTGACCTGCAGGACAGTGAGTAGGGCCCAGCCCAAGCTGTATGGGCTCTGCTGTGCGGAGCCCGCACCAGCTCAGAAAACGTTGTCCGCCCCTCTCTGCTGCCACAGCTGATGGCTCTAACTTCTCTGCGGCTACCTGTACAGGCCTGACGACACTTGGACTCTGAGGCCTTCCCCTCCTCAGTACCGTTAGCCTTTTGTGCTGAGTGAGATCCCCCAACATGTCCCAGTTCTGGTTCTGCTCATCTCAAGTGGGTCTTTTCAGGCAACCCAGTTTCCCATTCATTCCCTTACCCTCACTCTTCACTGAAAGTGCCTTTTCACACAGTCTTGCTTTTCAGGAAAACCGTCTAAGTTGTTTGGGGATTTTTTGGTTTTGGTTTTGGGGTCACACCTGGCGACACTCAGAGGTTACTCCTGGCTCCGCGCTCAAAAATCACTCCTGGCAGGCTCAGAGGATCATATGTGATGCCGGGAATCAAACCACTGTCAGTCCTGAGTCAGCCACTTGCAAGGCAAATGCCCTACCGTTGTGCTATCTCTCCGACTCCCATTTGAGTTTTTTTTTTTATCTGTAGAACTGTTTTTTGTTTTGGTTTGTTTTGTTTTATATGCTTTTGTTTTGGGGGCTACCCAGTGCTTAGGACTTACTCCTGGTACAGCGCTCAGGAATCACTCCTGAAATGCTGAGGAGACACTATGGGAGGCCGGGTATTGAACCCAGTTAGGCCCTCCCTGCTGCTGTACCTTTGCTTGGGCCCCCAGGTGTTTTGTTTTCTGAAAGCTGCTTTTTTGGGGGTTCAGTGGGATCTCTCATTTAATGGTCTGACCCAGGGTAACTTCCACACTCCCCACAACTCTGTTTAACAACTTGCTTGTGTTATTGCTTCCAGGTCAGGGGTCACCACATTGCAAAACTTGATCCTCTCGGAATTAGTTGTGTAAATTTTGATGATGCTCCAGTAACTGTTTCTTCAAACGTGGGTGAGAACGCATATGTAACTGATCATTTAATGTAATTTTACTTTTTTTTACCCCTTCCCTCTTTTTTTTCTCCTGTCCTTTCGTGTGTGTCCTTCCCTCCCTACCGTTGGCCCATCCATAGATACGAGGGCACCATGTAGCACAGCTGGACCCCCTGGGAATTTTGGATGCCGATCTGGACTCCTCCGTGCCCGCTGACATTATCTCCTCCACAGACAAACTTGGTGAGGGCCTGAGCAAGTCAGCATTGCGCCCCTGGGTGCCATTCTGTGGCCTAAGTGACCACAGACAAAAGGGAGACACTCAAGTTTGCTTCATTCTGATCACTTGAAATTTAGCAGTGAGGTAGCCTTTATGCATTGGGGAAGCTCAGTCATTTGTTTCTGTTTTTACCTTTTGATCAGGGCCCATATCTGACTATAACCACACTGTGCTCAGGGCTGATTCCTACTGGGTCTCAGAGGAACCCTAGGTGGTGCTGGGGCTCGAACCTTGGGTCGGCCACGTTGCAAGGCAAGCGCTCTTTACCAGACCTTGGACTGCTCTTTCTGGCTCCGGGACAAAGTCATTTTCATTTTTTTTATGGCCCGATTGTATGAGTTGGATGGTTCTAAAGTCTCCAAATGAGAAAGTCAACTTTGGAGCAGGAGAGATCGGGGAGGAGATATTCTGGGGAAGTGGGGTCTGGACCAGGGCTGGGGTCAAAGATTTCCTGGAGACCAGCTCTGGGACTCTGGATTCTAGGCCCAGGACAGCGCTGCCTTGCTCAGAATCTCCACCTGCCAGCTGCCCCCTTTGACCACGGTGCAGATAACTGCGGCCTGGGGCGGGCTAAGGCCTGAGCCAGTGGCACAGTGTGGGGTGTCTTGATTTCTGAAACACTGGTGATCACACTGAAGAAACTTGGGGAGGGGCACCAAGTAGGGATCTGCCCCCCCTCGGGACACATGGGGCGTGGCATAGCGGGCCTCACCCACTGCTGCTTCCTCTGGTTAATCTGCTTCATGTCACCATGCTGCTAATCGGTGGGAGAAATGATGCCGGTGGGAGAAATGATGCCGGGACTAACTCAGAAGTGGCCAGGCTGGCCCGGGCACAGTGCATGCTAATCAGACTCACCCGCCCTGCCTGGGCTGCTGTCGGGAGTGGGCAGAGATATCGGGCTTTGTGCCTATAGGCGTGGCCTGTCAGGTAAGACTCCAGCTCCAGGTGCCTGGCCTTGACCGCCAACAACAGTGGCTGGGGGTTACGGCCTTCCCTGTGTCAGTCGACTTGGCTTGGACCCTGCTGCAGCTGTGTGAAGGACTTGAGGAAATACCCTTGGGAATGATGGAATGGAGCCCTACATTTGATGGACAGGCCCTGAGTGGCCCCTGGCCAGCAATGCTGCTCCTGTGGAGTTTCTCTCTAGCCCTGCCAAGGGCAGCATCTTCACTGTGCAAGGTTGATTGAGGCCCGAAGCACTTCCCTCTATGGCCTTGTCCCTTCATCTTCCTCCTCGTTTGCCCTCTGCCCCTGCGCCCAGGCCTCAAGCTCAGAAGACCTTCATGGTAGCTCTCAGCTCCTCCACTGGCCTCCTGGATCTGATAAGGACGGCCCCAGTGCCCGGACCCAGTTAGCTGCTGATCAACCCTGCATCACAGCTTCATCTCCCTAGCACTCTCTGGAGACTGCCCTGTGCACAAGCCTCCTCTGGTGCAACTGAGTGACGCCCAAAGCAGAGGCTGCTGTGAACCAGGGAAGCTTGCTGGCTGAAGAGACCTCATGTCCTCAGAGCCCTCCACCCTGTGGAAGTTGGGGAGCAGCATCTGAGCAGCATCAGCAATCCTGAGTGCAGCTATCACATCAGAGCAGGACTCTTTCCGTAATCCTTTGCCTGATGGACAGATACGGGACCCTCATTGCTGTCTGGTTAGATCCCAGCTCTGCTTAGACTGGCCATGGGCGCCTCTCACTTGATCACAACAGGATGCTGAGTGGTGCTGCCAAAGGTCTCACATGCCCAGTGTGCTGCTGTGGCTCAAGATGAGGCGTAACCAGACTCGTGGGTAACGCGGGGAAATAGACACCAGCAATGGAGTTCAGACCCTGGATGGGCAGTGGGGATGCCTGTCCTGTCTCCCTAAACCCTATGATCACTGCTGAAACCTTGGCAAGAGACCAGGAGTAAAGCAGGACGGCTGAACCCCATATAAGAGGCTGATTTGTCCCAGCAGCTGCCCGGTGCCCATCCCCTCCAGCTGTGGCACCAACACTCCCTTTTTTTAAAATAGTTTTTGAGCTGCACCCAGTAGTGCTCAGGTATTATTCCTGACTCTGCACTAAGGATTCACTCTTGACATTGCTCTGGGACCATATGGGATGCTGGGGATTGAACCTGTGTGAGCTGCAGGTAGAGTAAACTGCAGTGGACTCTGTGTGGGCCCAGGAGGCTCCAGCGGTGAGTTCAGTGGGACTACAGGAGCAGTTGAAGTGGGCAAAACCTTCCAGCTGCTGTCCTGTGCTGTCCCTGGCCTCTTATTCTCAGTGCCTGCCTGGTGGATGTGCCTTGGCAGGTGGAGAAAGGGCCATCAAATGCGCGCGCTCTCTCTCTCTCTCTCTCTTTCTTTTTCTCTTTCTCTCTCCCTCCTTTCCTCTCCCTCTCTCTCCTCCCCCTCTCTTTGTTACTCCCTCCCTCTCCTTCCACCCCCCCCTTCCCCTACCCTATTCCTTCCCTCTCATGCTATACAAATTCATCTGTCTTTGGCTTCCACGGAGCCTTAGAGTGACAGGATTGGGGTTTGCACTTGTGAAAGAGACAGGAATCAGCTCAAATTTGGTCACTACAAGTGGGGAGGCAAGAGCCCCTGTGCCTGGCCCTGTTGCTGACCAACTGTTGTGAAGGCATATGGTTGTCGGTGTTAGGAAGTGACCCTGATTTCAAGTCTTGGGGACCCCCAGACCATGGTTGTGGGCCTGTGGCTGCACCTATGAGACTTCTTGCTGCCCCAGGACCCATAGTTTGCCCGGTGGGGCTTCATGTCTGCAGCAGTAGGGAGAAATTCGCCAGTCGATTTGGTGCTTTTTGGGCTTTGCTTTTGTTTGGGGGTCACCACTGGTTGTGTTCATGGATAGAAGCGGGGCTCAGCCGTGTGTGAGGCAGGTGCCCTGAGCCCAGTGCTACCTTGCCTCCCTTGAGCTGTTCATTAGTGCACTATGGTGATTGCGGGCGGGGCCTAGAGCCCCAGAGTATTGAATCGGAGCCCTGAGTCTTGTCTAGCCCTGGTCTATACGTTGTCATGCCGTGGGTTGAAGCTGGCTAAGGTAGCTGTTGACTTCTCTCCTGGATACCTGGAACTGACAGACTGGCTCACCCTCAGGCCCTCTGCACCAGGGTCATATCCCCAGGAGCTCTTGGTCTTCCTCCCATGGAAAGACTTTAGAAGCAGGGAAGGCTCCCAGATTATGGTCCCTGTGCTCTGTGACAGAGTTGAGATATATCTCCCACCATCTGATCACTCCGCTTTGTGACTTGTTTGCACTTTGTTTTAGAAATAACAAAACACAGGGGCCAGAGAGATAGCATAGAGGTAAGGCGTTTGCCTTGTGTGCAGAAGGTCGATGGTTCAAATCCCGGCATCCCATATGGTCCTCTGAGTCTGCCAGGAGCAATTTCTGAGTGTAGAGCCAGGAGTAACCCCTGAGCGCTGCCAGGTGTGACCCAAAAACCAAAAAAAGAAAAAAGAAAAGAAAATTAACAAAACATGGGGACCGGAGAGATAGCATGGAGGTAAGGCTTTTGCCTTTCATGCAGAAGAACGGTGGTTCGAATCCCTGCATCCCATATGGTCCCCTGTGCCTGCCAGCGGCAATTTCTGAGCTTAGAGCCAGGAGTAACCCCTGAGCGCTGCCAGGTGTGACCCAAAAACCAAAAGAAAAAATAATAATAATAAAACATGCAGAGGGAAAATGAAAGCATCGAGACATGGTGTGGAATTTAAGGCATTTATCTGGCATCCTCTCTGGTTCAAGATGCCCAACGCCTGGCATGGTGACCCCATGCATCAACAGCAGCTGCTGCTGAGCATTATGCTTGGTGGGGCCCAAGAGTCACACATAAAAATAAAAGCATCCAGGGCCGGGCGGTGGCGCTAAAGGTAAGGTGCCTGCCTTGCCTGCGCTAGCCTTGGACGGACCGCGGTTCGATCCCCCGGTGTCTCATATGGTCCCCCAAGCCAGGAGCAACTTCTGAGCACATAGCCAGGAGTAACCCCTGAGCGTTACCGGGTGTGGCCCAAAAACCAAAAAAAAAATAAATAAATAAAAATAAATAAATAAAAGCATCCAAGTGCTCAAATGCCCCAGTGAGTCAGTTCCACAGCTTGTGATGAGCTGGTGCCTTTTTGGTTAATTCGAGGGAGGCCACGGAGACTTTCCTCCTGAATGGACCTGCCAGAGTCTAAGAGGATTTAAGGGGAAAGTGAACACTCCTCATTTCCCTCAAGAAAGTGTTTCCCAGAGGAGGTCTCAGGGTGCAGTGGAGTCTGGAGGAGGCCTGGGGGTATATCAGTGCCTTCATTTTCTCACCCGCCGTGGATCTGCCCTAGTCTCAGGAGTTAACCTAGAGCCTTAGCATCCAGAGGGGCATCTGTCCTGGCACTCAGGAGCATCCCTGTTCCCAGGCTGCCTCTAGTCCCTGTTCCTTCCCCTTCTCTCCTCTGCTGTGTGTCTCTGTGTTGTCTGTGCTAGTGGAGCGTTACGTGTGTGTGGTCCCCTGCGCATGTGTTTTTACTAACTGGCCTGTCTCTCTCCTTCTGCGCTCCCCCCTGCTCCCCACTCTGCCTCTCAGATCTTGCTGTTTTCAAGGAGCGACTTCGAATGCTAACAGTAGGAGGTATGCACGCGCCCGGCCCCGCCCCCACCAGCCTTCCTGAACTGAGCTGTGTGGCTTTTCCCAGCATGCCCTTGGGGGAAAGTCGCCGGTCCCTGTATTGACCCCAAATAGACTGTCCAAACCCTCTGACCCTGTCATACAGAGGCCAACCATATGTATTGCTACCCTTCGCCTTTTGTCGTCATCCACGCTGTGTCTGACGAGTATCTCCCCTCCCGGCTTGCGTGGCTCCATCTGTGTAGCCAGCTGAAAGTCCACAGCACCCTGCATGCTGCCACCTCACAAACCATTTGTGCTGTGCCCTCCTTGCCCGGACTCTGGCTTCTTCCAGAGTGTGCGTCCTGGGCATTGACTGGAGCACAAGGTGTTTCGTGGTTGGTGGAAAGGAAGTAAGTGCTGCTAGGAGCTCTCAAGCCGAGGAAGGGCCCAAGTCCCCAAGTGCAGGTGGCTAGGTTGAACCAAAGCCTGTGGGCTTGCCTACCATTGGAGTCACCTTGGGACCAGCCTTTTCCAGTCCATACCTGCTCGTTTTTTGGAGTTTTTTTATGGCTGCTTTTGTCACAGTGAATCAGTTCCTCCTCCATAGCCCACCTGGGTTTTAACCATTGGCTCATTGAAGAATCTTGGATTTTTTTTTTTTTTTTGGTTTGTTTATTTTTGGGCCACACATGGTGGTGCTCAGGGTTACTCCTGGCTCTCTGCTCAGAAATTGCTTCTGGGGACCCTATGGGATGCCGGAATTGAACCCAGGTAGACTGTGTACAATACAAATGCCCTACCACTGTGCTATCACTCTGGCCACCTCCTGCCCTAATTATTAAGTTGGTTTTTTGTCTTGCCTTTTTTTCTGCCCTTTTTTTTGCCTAGGAGGGTCTTTTGCAGAACAAAGGCTGTGCTTTTTCATACAGTCCCACTTCATTTTTCCTTGATTGTGCTGCTAGTATCAAGTCGAAGGACCTTACGTTCACTCTACATCTCGAATGGCCTGGGTTTTTGTTTAGGAAGGTATAACCCCGCTCTGAGCAGGTCCATCTTGGCCCTGTACTCAGGATGTTCTATATGGTACTAGGGTGGAACCAGGATCTGCCAGGTGCAAGGCCAGCCCTTTAATCCCTACACTATCCTACTCCAGCTCTAGTTCTTTAGTTTTGTTGTTTTGTTTTGTTGTGCTCTGGTTTGGAAATTCCCACCTAACCCTGTTGTTGTTTTAATTATAAAATATAAAGTCTAAAGTCCTAGTGTTGGGGTCTGGCCTCTCTCTGCATGGCTCCTTTTGCCCCTTCAGCCGATGGTTCTGAAGATTGAAGGTTAATGGCAGAGAAATTATTTCACAGCCCTTCTATGCTAACTTTTCAAGCAGCCTCTCTGCTTCTTCTCTGGCACTCTCTGCCTGTTATTCTCTCTTCTGCTCCTAAACCATGTCTTTCTCATCTCTTTCTCCGGAGCTCTGTCTCCTTTTCTGCTCTACATGCTTTCTTGGTGAGTTCCAGCCCCCTGGCAGCTCCTGTTTAATAATCTCTGAGCCTCCTCCTCTCTCTGGCTCTCCCTTTTATCCCCTCTCTTTCCCTAGGCTAGTGGTCGGCAACATGTGGCTCTTTACACTTTCAATTTGGCTCTTCTGTGTGCCGGCCGGCCGCTCCAGGAGTCAGGACTCTGCTCCTAGCCTCTGTCAGTGTGCGCCCTGTGTGGCTCTCAAATAAATTTCAGTTGTGGTTTTGGTGAGATTTGGCTCAGTTGAAAAAAAAGGTTGCCGACCACTGCGGCCTAGGCAGACGCCTTTACCCGCCCATTTCAGGTGTGGGCTGTTCTGGTCATTCAGGTGGGATAAACAGGAAGTTGGGGAGGGGATACCCATGTCCTCTATTTGTGTTTTTTTATTCAGAATTGTTCAGTTTCTTCAAATACCTTTCCTATATCTTTGAATGGTCCTGAGATTTTTCTTCTGCCTTATTGCATGGCTGTGCAAATCAACTTTCAGAGAGTTGCCAGCTTTGCAGCAGGACGTGGACCTCTCTTGGTCTCATCATTAACCCTGTTAGACATCGCCACACTTTCTTCTCAAGCAGAATCTGGGACAGCTCGTAGAAATTCTCCACCAGCCAGACTGGCAGTTCAGTGTGAGGCCTTAAATTATACTGCAGGGCTGCTATGGGAGTCCCTTGTAGTGAGGCTCTTGTCCCTTTGCCCATAATTTTCTTTCTTTTAATTTTTGTTTATTTGTTTGTTTTTGGGCCACACCCTGCTCAGGGGATCCTCCTGGCTGTCTGCTCAGAAATAGCTCCTGGCAGGCACGGGGGACCATATGGTACACCGGGATTCGAACCAACCACCTTTGGTCCTGGATCGGCTGCTTGCAAGGCAAACGCCGCTGTGCTATCTCTCCGGGCCCCTTTCTTTTAATTGTATTTATTTATTTTGTATGTATTTTGGTTTGGGGGCCATACCCAGCAGTGCTCAGGGATTATTCCTTCGTGACTCTGCACTCTGGAATCGATACTGGTAGGCTCAAGGGACGCTAAGGGATGGCAGAATCCAACTTGGGTAGGCCAGGTCCAAGGCAGAGGCCCACCCCACTATGCTATTGCTCCAACCCCCCACACTTTTTTTTTTTTTTAAGTAAATTAATTTTATTTATAAAAATGTTAGGAGACGGGGCCGGGCGGTGGCGCTGGAGGTAAGGTAAGCCTTACCTGCGCTAGCCTAGGAGACGGACCGCGGTTCGATCCCCCGGCGTCCCATATGGTCCCCCAAGCCAGGAGCGACTTCTGAGCGCATAGCCAGGAGTAACCCCTGAGCGTCACCGGGTGTGGCCCAAAAACCAAAAAAAAAAAAAAAAAAAAAAAAAAAAAGTTAGGAGGCAGGGAGATAGGGATCCTTTTTTTTTTTTTTTTTTTTTTTAATTTGGTTTGTTTTGGGGCCACACGTGGCAGTGCTTGGGACCTTGCCCCTTTCTTGGTTTTGTGCTCACGAGTGACTCCTGGTGCTGCCCTGGGATTGTATGTGGTACCGGAGATGAGAACCTGTGGCCTATAGGCCTGAGGCCTCTGTAGCCATGTATGAAGTGAACATTTTCCCTCCTGTGCTGATTTGTGGTTCCTTTTCCCTTCGTATCAGGGCAGTTGTGGCCTCTGAGAAAAAGGTGAGAAGTGATTGCTCCTTCCTAGAAGAGAGTGTGCAGAGGTAGTGATTCCTTCCACCAATATTTAATAGAATGTTCTAGCAAACCAAGTGGGTACAGGGAGTTTGTTCTCACAGGTTCTGACTCTTCGATTTCTTCAGTTATAGAGTTATTCAAATTTGTTACTCTATATTGAGTGACTAATGTCCATTTATTTTGGTTGTATGTTTTTGAGGATAGGTCTCAGGGTCCCTAGGGACCACTTTTGGTGATACTGGCTTGGATGGACGTGGCCATGACAGGGCCTGGCTGTTTCTCTTTCAGTTCATTGGGGTTGTGTTTTGTTTTTTAATATCTTTTGCTATTTCCTCTCTGACCCTTACCTTACTTAGAAGTGTGTTTGGTTTCTAAGAATTCAGACATTCTCCCAGTATTTCTGTTACTGATTCTTATTTGAGACCATATGATTGGCGGATGCATTCTACTGTTTCTGCTAAAATTCAGTGAGTTTCTGGCTTGTTCCTGTCTTTATGGCCCAGTGGCACGTTGTGGTGTCTAAGTAGACATGCTGGGGCCAGGACGGTCCAGAAACATCCTCCAGCCACTGCTGGAGACTTCCATTTATCCCCCTGAGAACCTCGCTGGCTTTTGTCTGCTTTGTCAGTATGGAGGGAGAGAGAAAGGTGCTGCTGTCTCCCCAGGATTGTGGACTGTCACTCTGTCAGTTCTTGGATTTATGTTTGGGGAGTCCCCTCCAATCCCTCATGATTCTGGGCCCTGTGGTGCTGTTCTCCCAGTGATGCCCTGGACTGCGGGGTCAGGAGTGGACCTGGGTCAGAGTGTGCTGAGTAAACCCCCTAGACAGGCCCGTGCCACTCAATCCTGGCTTCATGAGCACCTGCAGCTCTGCCGTTAATCACTGTCTCTGAGTCTTGGCCAGGGTCCACCCAGCAGTGATCCTGGACCCTGAGTTAGATCCAATGGGTTGCAGTGGTAGCCATGCCCCCTCGTTCTTCATTGCTCATTGGTGTTTCCTGACATCTAGTCTGATGTCCCCTTGCGTTATGTTAGTTGAAACTCAAAGTGAGGTTTTTCGTTTGGTTTATGGGAACAAGTTTTGGTGGGGCGGGTTGAGCTTTCAGACTATACCTAGCAATGCTCAGGGGATACTCTTGTTCTTTTCTTTTCTTTTCTTTTCTTTTTGGTTTTTGGGCTACACCCGGTGGTGCTCAGGGGTTCCTCCTGGCTGTCTGCTCAGAAATAACTCCTGGCAGGCACGGGGGACCATATGGGGATTCGAACCAACCATCTTAGGTCCTGGATTAGCTGCTTGCAAGGCAAACACCGCTGTGCTATCTCTCCGGGCCCCTCAGGGGATACTCGACTCTACACTCAAGGATTACTCCTGACAGTGCTCAGAGGACCCTATGGGATGCAGGATAGCGAACCTGGGTCAACTACATGCAAGGCAAACACCATCTTCTTTGGACTTGGTCTTGATTTTGGGGAAGGTACTTGCTCAGGGCTGGGACATGGAGACCAAAGGAGTCTGCAGAACCTCAGGCCTTTCCCTCTGGCTCCTAGGCCCAGGCCACTCTCAGAGTTTCAGGTTCTTATATCCATCTCACAGATGACATGGAGGAGAGAGTACATTGCGGGGATGGACGGACACACACACACACACACACACACACACACACACACACACACAACACACACACACGGTTTATTCCACCTGCACACACACACGGTTTATTCCACCTGCACACACACACACACCACGGTTTATTCCACCTGCGCGCGTGCGCACGCGCACACACACACACGGTTTATTCCACCTGCCCAGAGGCAGGGTGGAAAGCTTCAAGGCGGGCTGGCAGCATGGTGATTCGGCGTAGCCCACATGAAGTGACTTGCCCAGATGAGCACAGATAAGGCCCTCTGGGAGCATGTGCACCTCTACCCTGTGGTCTCAGATGAAGGTGCTCCTGACACTGTCCTTTTGCACCGAGGCCCTGGACTCCTCTTCACTCATCATTACCTTGAGCTAGGCCGAGTGGCTAGTCCTCGACTTATCGAGGAACCAGGAGGAAAGAAAAGGTGTCATGGCTCATTCTTGATCCAATTTTGTCTTGGGACCACATGTTGGGGTGCTGGAACCACTCTGAGGTTCCCCTGCTCTGCTTGCGGGAACTGGGGTAGATCTTGGCACACAGTGGGGCTTAGCTGATTTAGTGGGCTGCTTTTGTCTGCACAGACAAGAAGAGACTGGAGGGGCCTTGATGACCGGGGCTCAAGCCCGAGCCTTCTTGGGCTGCCAGACCAGCAGCAGGGTAGGCAGCTGGCAGTGCTGTCCGGGGTGCCGAAGAATGAGCACCTACTCTGGAACTTCACAGGGTCTCACAGCTTCTGAGACTCCAGTGGGCCAGTAATCGGGGTGCATCTGTCTTCATCAGTCCTGGAGATGGAACAGATCCCCTTTCTGGACTCATTCTACCTGCGGCTTGGGTGAAATGTGGGGGTTCTCATGGTCCTGAGTTGCCTCAATCCTGCTGGGCATGTTTTGAGGCCGGTGGACACCACCCTATCACGGGCCCCAAGCACTGTCCATTTATGTCCCCAGTGCTGTGGGAGAATCACAGGGAAGTGCAATTGGAAAAGGCGCTCCTGTCTGGTGCTTTGCTGGTCACATAGTGGCTGGTGTGTTAACGGGGCCTACAGGACCAGGAGTGTTTCATAAACCTCCCTGCCAAGAGCCCTCAGGGAGGATGGTGCCTAATGGCTCCGCTGTGTGTCACTGGGCTTTCCCGTGATGGTTTCTTGCTCTTAGTCACTTGTCACATCTGTCCGTGCTGTCTGAGTGCACGCCTCTCCTGACTCTCAACAGCAGAGAATGGCCCCATGACTTCTCCTTTGCTTTCCGATCACTTACCTGCTGTTTTTCCTGACTCAAGTCCATCAGAGTCTCTGGGACACTGGAGTCTGGACACTGTGTTTCTGGACGCTTCACTCCAAGTGGAGAGTGATCACAGCCGGGACTCATGTTGGCATGTTGGCCTCCAACATTCTCACCCCTGGCACCCTGTGATGGTTTGGGCCTCACTTCCTCCTAAAGTTCTCGCTTTCGACTCTGAAATGCACTCTTCAGTGTGGTGGGCAATGTGGTTTTCCTCTGTGCTCGGGAACTCTTCTCCTCCCACCAACTAGCCCGTGTGGCCCTGCCTTTCCCCACCCTCAGGCTTCTATGGCTTGGATGAGTCAGACCTGGACAAGGTCTTCCACCTGCCCACCACCACGTTCATCGGCGGCCAAGAGTCAGCCCTGCCTCTGCGGGAGATCATCCGGAGACTGGAGGTGAGAGTTGGGCCCTGTGTCGGCAGAACAGGTGCTCGCCACAATAGCACGTCTGCTTGAAGGCTCCCACTACTTTGGCTTTTCCTGGACTGTAGATCTTTTTTTTGGGGGGGGGGGGGAGGGTCACACCTGGCAGTACTCAGGGATTACTCCTGGCTCTGTGCTCAGAAATTGCTCCTGGCAGGCTCGGGGGACCATATGGGATGCCGGGATTCGAACCACCATCCTGCATGCAAGGCAAACACCTTACCTCCATGTTATCTCTCTGGCCATAGATCTTCTTTTTTATAGATAGAAAACATTTGTTGTGTTTTTCTTCTTGGGCCACGCACAGCAGTGCTCAGGGCTTTCTCCTGGCTCTCTAACTCTGGTGATGCTTGGGAGATCCTATGGGATGCCGGAGATGGAATCTGGGTTGGCCAAATGCAAGTATGGTCTTACCAGGTGTTTTATCTCTTAGAATCAGCCTTAGGTGGAGAAGTTTGGGCTCCAGTTAGTCAGGTTTTATGGGAGGAGCACACTGCACAGCCCATGTCTGCTGACAGGCAAAGTCCTTGTTCCCCTTGTTCCTGTGGCTCTTCATTAGCAGGTGTGGCCTGTGGCTGCCATCCCACTTTCTGGAGAAGTCTCAGGACAGGCCGCAGCCATGACTGATCCTCAGATAGACTGACATCCATGTCAGCATTCCGTGACTGGTCCTCAGACAGACTGACATCCATGTCAGAATCCTGTTGCATTTTCTCTTTCCCCTAAATTCCTGAAAGAATGTTAACATTCAGGTGGGAGCTGGGGAGGCCTGAACAATAGCACAGTGGGGAGGGCATTTGCCTTGCATGTGACTGACCTGGTTTTGATCCCCTGCGTCCCCCCAAGCCTGCCATGAGTAACGTAACCTCTGAGTGCTGCTGGGTGTGGCCCAAATCCTCCCCCCAAAAAAAAGATGGGAGCTGGAGTGCAGGGTCAGCACCTTGAGCAGCACTGCTGGGAGTTGCCTGGTGTCCCTTCAGCAGGGTCAGGGCAGAGTAGGGTGGGTCTGGCAAGGTCTAAGAGTGCCTCAGACATCAGTGCTCTTCCAAGGGGAGTCCATTTAGTGAAGGATCTGGAGGCCTCACAGAGCAGCATAACCCTCTCTGGTCAGTGCTAGGCAGGGTCTAACCTCTTAAAGAGGAGATGTCCGGGATCATGTCCCATGACCTGTTGGAACTAGATACCTTCCTGCCCCCTTGACTCTGCTGTGCTTTGTGGGTATTGGGGCAAGAGGAGGGGTCTGCACTTGCTCTGGACTCAACTGTGTTGGGGTTATGAGTGTGGTGGACCAGACTGTTGGAGACTTAGGCAGGGGTGTCCAGGACTGGCCGACTCTGGCCTCAGCCCCGCTCCCCAGTGACAGCCGTGTCCCGCAGATGGCCTACTGCCAGCACATTGGAGTGGAATTCATGTTCATCAACGATCTGGAGCAGTGCCAGTGGATCCGACAGAAGTTCGAGACACCCGGGATCATGCAGTTTACCAATGAGGAGAAGCGCACCCTGCTGGCACGGCTGGTGCGGTCCACCAGGTCAGAGCGGGAGCAGATGGGTAAGGGGAACCCTCTCCAGGCAGGTGGGACCAGCCGGCAACCTTACATAAACCCTGCATCTTGGCCCCAGGTTTGAGGAGTTTCTGCAGCGCAAGTGGTCGTCAGAGAAGCGGTTTGGCCTGGAAGGCTGCGAGGTGTTGATTCCCGCCCTCAAGACTATCATTGACAAGTCTAGCGAGAATGGGGTGGACCAGGTCATCATGGGAATGCCACACAGGTACTGTGAGCCCTGATGGGCGGTTCTTCCTGTCCCCTCTCCTTTCCTCCCCTTTCTTTCCCTCCCCTCTCCTCCTTTCCTCTTTGTGCCTGCTCTGAGCCCTCTCAGCCTTGCTTTATCTGTCCCAGGGGGCGGCTAAATGTGCTAGCCAATGTCATCAGGAAGGAGCTGGAGCAGATCTTCTGTCAGTTCGACTCCAAGTTGGAGGCAGCGGATGAGGTACAGGGCTAGCATGGCCCCAGCCGTTGGGAACAACCCCTAGTCCCACTTGTTTCCCTGAGACACAAACACACAACAGAACTGGGACCCTGGTCAGGAACCTGCTGTCCAGCTAAGAGGCCATTCACAGGGAGTACCATTTGGGGGAGGTTTTGTCCACAGAAGGGACCATCTTGAGGTGGTGGGTTGTCCATGGCAGAGGGACAGCTCATCCACCTAGCGCAATCTCCTCCTGCCCCAAGTTCAATGTCGTCCCCCCCCATCTCTCTCCCAGGGTTCCGGGGACGTCAAGTACCACCTGGGCATGTACCACCGGCGCATCAACCGCGTAACAGACCGGAACATCACCCTGTCACTCGTGGCCAACCCATCCCACCTGGAGGCAGCCGACCCTGTGGTGATGGGCAAGACAAAAGCAGAGCAGTTTTACTGCGGCGACACGGAGGGCAAGAAGGTGAGATTAGACCAGGCTCAGGGCAACCCTAGACCATACTGTCCTCCTCGCTGTGTGGACACCCATGTGATGGCCATCACCGGGCTGAGGTGCAGTGAGGCCAGTTGGTGAGAGGCCAATTTGTCTCATTGTGATCCCACAGCCTGCTCATTTCTAGAAATGCTTCCTTGTCCTGGGGGTAATGTGGCCTCACCGGTATGGGACACCCACTCAGAACCGTTTCTACAGCTGGTCAGAAGTGACTGTCTAGGGTCCGTGTGATAGCACAGTGGGAAGGCACTGGCATTGCAGCTGACTTGGTTTCTATTTCTGGCATCCCATAGGGTCCGCAGGAATAATTGCCAGGAGTACTTTCTTTTTTTTGTTTGTTTTTTTGGGCCACACCCATATGATGCTCAGGGTTTACTCCTGGCTAAATGCTCAGAAATTGCCCCTGGCTTGAGGGGACCATATGGGATGCCAGGGAATCAAACCGTGGTCCTTCCTTGGCTAGTGCTTGCAAGGCAGACACCTTACCTCTAGCGCCTCCTCTCCAGGAGTAATTTCTGAGTGAAGAGCCAGGAGTAACCCCTGAACACCTCCAGAAACAAAAAAGAAAAAATATTTAAAAAGTGGCCTTAGATGGGACTGGAGAAAGCACAGCAATGGGGCATTTGCCTTGCACACAGCTGATCCAGAATGGAAGGTGGTTCGAATCCAGGCATCCCATATGGTCTCCCCATGCCTGCCAGGAGCGATTTCTGAGCACAGAGCCAGAAGTTAACCCTGAGCGCTGCAGGGTGTGACCCCCCCCCAAAAAAAAAAGACCAAAAAAAAAAAAAAAAGTGATCTCGGGGCCCAGGACATGGACAAGGTGGTCTGTCGAGCAACACTGTATAAGGGAGCCAGGGCCACAGTCCACACTCAGAGACGGTGACCACTGGCCACACAGAGACAACCAGGGCCAGGCCAGCAGGATTGCGGCCAGGTGGGAACTAGGATTCCTGTTGCTTGGCAGTTTTCTCACACTTAACAACCTTGGTGAGATTTCTCCCTGGGGGATGGCAGACTCGGGCCACCCCTTGGGCTTGTGTGGGATCAGGGCTGTGTTGGGCCTGACAGCTCTGTTCTCTGCAGGTCATGTCCATCCTTCTGCATGGTGACGCAGCATTCGCTGGCCAGGGCATCGTGTACGAGACCTTCCACCTGAGCGACCTGCCCTCTTACACCACGCATGGCACCGTCCACGTGGTGGTCAACAACCAGGTCAGGCGCCTCCGTTGCTGCTCAGTCTAGATCAGTGTCTGATCAAGGAACTGAATTTAACACATGTCCCAGTCACTCTTTTCTTACTCTGAGTGACTTGGGACCACACATGGCTGTGCTCAGGTCTGTCTCCTGGCTCCTGTCAAGGAGGCTCAGGAAACCCTGCACAGTGCTGGGATGGAACCTGTGTCTACGTGCAGGCATGAACTTTTCTATCTGCCTTTGTTTTGAAACGACTCACCCTGCACAGTGATGAATGCTCCTGGTTCTGTGCTCAATGATCAGCCTTCCTAGCTTTGTGCGGAGCAAACTAGTCTTTGTTTACTTATTTATTTTGTGGTTTGGGGATCATATTCCCCTTGGGTAGGTGCCAGACCTGCAAGTACTGCTCAACTCCCCTACCCAGATCAACTTTCAAAGAAACAAACAAGCTGTTGGAGGACTTTCTCAAAGTGGGTAGGGCTGGAGAGACAGTGCAGCAGGCAGAGCACTTGTCATACACAAAGCCAATCTGGGTTCAATTTCCAGTACCCCAGATGGTCCCCAAGCCCTGCCAGAGTGATTCACACGGGCAAAGCCAGGGGTAATCCCTGAGCACTGCCAACAAACAAATAAAAACAGTAAGCCAAGGTATAGCCCTGCTTGTCTCTCCCATCCTCAATCCTCCCTGCCCTCACTCTTCCTAAGCCTCACCTCCTTACCCCTCCCTGCCTTTACCTGTCCCCACTCCTGGCTCTCATTTCCTCTCCCCTCCCGGCCCTCACTCCCTCCCTCTTCCTACATGCTGTCTGCAGATCGGCTTCACCACAGACCCTCGCATGGCCCGTTCCTCACCATACCCCACCGACGTGGCTCGGGTGGTGAATGCCCCCATCTTCCATGTGAACTCAGATGACCCTGAGGCCGTCATGTATGTGTGCAAGGTGGCTGCAGAGTGGAGGAGCACCTTTCACAAGGATGTGGTGGTGGACCTGGTGAGTGGCAGGGCCTATCCAGGTCAGCACAGTGAGGGAGGTGAGGTGAGGTGAAGGGAGAGGAAAGGCAAGGTGTGGCGGGGACCTTCCTCTGAAGTGGCAGTGTCTTTCCGGCAGGTGTGCTACCGGCGGAATGGCCACAATGAGATGGATGAGCCCATGTTCACGCAGCCGCTCATGTACAAGCAGATCCGTAAGCAGAAGCCGGTGCTGCAGAAGTACGCAGAGCTGCTGGTGTCGCAGGGCGTCGTTAACCAGCCCGAGTATGAGGTCTGTCCTGCTGGTGAGCTGTGACTGAGCATGGTGCTGAGCAGGGCATGACCTCTAGGACTTGGAGCACTAAGGCCAGAACTGGCTTGGCCACGGGAATGCTGGGCCAGGGCCAACCAGCATGAAAGAAGCAGCCACAAGCCATGATCAGCATGGGAGTCTTGAGCTTCTCACTCAGGCCCGCCAACGTGGAGGAGGGGCCTGCGGGCTACAGGGGCAGGACAGGGCTGATGTGGGGAGGGGCTATGTGCCGGGAGCTGTGAGTGAGTAGGGCTATATATGCCATAGGGTTGTGTGTGAGTGGGAGTGTGCATCAGCTGTATGCTGTGGGGCTATGCTATCTCTGACGGCTGGGCCCTACAGGAGGAGATCTCCAAATATGACAAGATCTGCGAGGAGGCCTTCGCCAGATCCAAGGATGAGAAGATCCTTCATATCAAGCACTGGCTGGACTCACCCTGGCCTGGTAAGGGGGTGGGATGGACACAGCCCACAGGAAGTGGGGGTGGGGTGCAAGCTGTGACTCTCCTGGGGGCTCCATAGTCAGACCCACTCCTCCCCAGGCTTCTTTACTCTGGATGGACAGCCCCGGAGCATGACCTGCCCATCCACGGGCCTGGATGAGGACACCCTGACACACATTGGGAACGTGGCCAGCTCTGTGCCTGTAGAGAACTTCACTATCCACGGAGGTAACGGTGTGGGGGAGGCCCAGCGGGCCAGAACCAGACAGGGTTCTGCCATGTCCACATGAGACTGAACTCCGTCTGTGTGTGTGTGTGTCTGCATGTCCAGGGCTGAGCCGCATCTTGAAGACACGTGGGGAGCTGGTGAAGAACCGGACTGTGGACTGGGCCCTGGCTGAGTACATGGCCTTCGGCTCCTTGCTGAAGGAAGGAGTCCACATTCGACTCAGTGGCCAGGATGTGGAACGCGGTACCTTCAGGTGATGCTCAGGGCAACGAGCCCAGGATCAGGAGGGGGCTGTGGGATGGGTGCTGGGTCCCCTGGAGCCACCCCCAAGTGTCCAGCCCTTGCTCATACTGCTCTTCTGTCAGCCACCGGCACCATGTGCTGCACGACCAAAACGTGGACAAGAGAACCTGCATCCCCATGAACCACCTGTGGCCCAACCAGGCGCCCTACACCGTCTGTAACAGCTCCCTCTCCGAGTATGGAGTCCTGGGTGAGTCTGGGGGTCCCTGGCCAAGTATTGGGTCCTGGGTGAGCAAGTACTGGGGACTTGTTCTAGTATGGGATCCTGGGGGAGTCCCCATGAGTATCTGAGTCCACCCTTGACAGCTTTTCCCTCTCCCCCCCCCCCCCCCCAGGCTTTGAGCTGGGCTTCGCGATGGCTAGCCCCAATGCCCTGGTTCTCTGGGAGGCCCAGTTTGGCGACTTCCACAACACAGCTCAGTGCATCATCGACCAGTTCATATGCCCAGGCCAGGCTAAATGGGTGCGGCAAAATGGCATTGTGCTGCTGCTGCCTCATGGCATGGAGGGCATGGTATGGTGAGGCCTGTGTAGGCGCAGTGGGGGGAATGGGCCTGCAAACCCCATAGCCCTAAGCTCCCTGTCACGTCTGCTTCCAGGGCCCAGAACATTCCTCTGCCAGGCCCGAGCGCTTTCTCCAGATGTGCAATGATGACCCAGATGTACTGCCTGTGAGTGGCTCCACCTCCCTCCCTTTCTTTGGGATGTCTCCAGGCTGGGGTGCTGGGACTCCCATTTCCTGAGGGTCTTCTCTGGGGCTGCTACATGTGCCTGCTGAGTGCCCCCTGGCCCGGTGTTCCCAGGACCTGGCAGAGCCCAACTTTGACATCAACCAGCTGTACGACTGCAACTGGGTAGTGGTGAACTGCTCCAGCCCTGGAAACTTCTTCCATGTGCTGCGCCGCCAGATCTTGCTTCCCTTCCGCAAGCCAGTGAGTCGGGACTCAAGAGAACAGGGTCTCTGGAACAGAGCCCTGGGTGGAGGGGTAGAGGGTGAGGACAGATGGGTGGGAGGTGTAGGGCAGCAAGGAGGATCTCTGCAGCCTCGGGGCACACAGAGGACCAGGGCAGCAAGGAGGATCTCTGCAGCCTCGGGGCACACAGAGGACCAGGCAGAGATGAGTGTGAAGGTTTTACTCATGAGAGATTCACGACGGGCATGGATGCCAACATGAACTGAACCAGTCTCTGCAGAGAAGTGTGGGGAGGCAGCGTGTGGCTGGCCCCTGCCCGTGGGTCTCCACCTAGACTCCAGCCTGTCCAGCCAGTGCTGGTCCCTGAGTCTTTGGTTTTGTTCCAGCTGATCATCTTCACACCCAAGTCACTGCTTCGACACCCTGAGGCCAGAACCAGCTTTGATGAGATGCTTCCAGGTGAGTGAGGGAGAATAATATCTCCCACATCTTTGACCCTGGGGCTCTGGTCTGTGCCAATACTGGACACCGTGGTCAGTGCCAGAGGCCGTTGGGGTCAGCAGCCACACGTCATCTCCCCAGGTTGGACAGACACTTGTGTTAATATATCTAAGTGGGTTATTGCTCATGCATTTTAAGGGGTGACTATGCCCCCCCCCCCCATAAGGGCCAATGGTCTGGGATACACTCCCTGTAAAAGTCAACTAACCAGGTATAAAAGGAGAAGCCTGGCAGCTGGTAGGGGACCCCAGGAAAATACAGGGCCAGAAGGAAGCCTGCAGACCAGGGTCCCATGCCTGGCCTGGCCTAATACACAGCATAAGCAGCCTCAGGCATATGTACCTTGCTCTGCCTTCTCTCTCTTCCTATTCATGAAATAGAGCAGTTCAACCCAAAGCTACAGGCCTCTTCAGTCTGTCTGTCTCTCTCCTGCGCACCCACACATGCTCTCTCCCCTCTTCTTTCTCACTACTTATGCTACATTTGGCATCCTTAGGTGGGCCTTGTTGGTCTTTGGCTGCTTAGCTCAGCAGGTCCATCATATTCACACCACTCCCAGCATTTCATCTTTCAAAACCCAAGTTTTTTCTCCCTCCACAGTCCCCAGCACCCACAAAGGCCATAGGGACCTCTCTGTTGGCTCATACACTGTGTGTTTTTGTTTGGGGCATCTGAGAACACTTTTGTTTTTGGATCAAACCTGGGATGTTCAGGGCTTACCCCTGGCAGGCATAGGAGACCCTATGGGATGAAAGGGATCAAACCTATCTTAGCTGCATGCAAAAAAAATGCTCGCCCCACTGTGCTACTGCTCTGGCCCTGAGCTCCAATTAAGCCATCCTGCGCTGCCTCTGCTGTGGCTACGCGTGCTGACCTCTGCCCAGCTCACTCAGAAGGTCTCGGGTAGGTGGGTAGGCTGAACTGTGCGCCTGCTGTGACCATGGCACCAGCCACTGCTGGGCCCTCCAGGTCCAGCTCTGAGATGAGCCCTGGCCCCCTAGGAACCCACTTCCAGCGGGTGATTCCAGAGGATGGTCCTGCAGCCCAGAACCCTGAAGGGGTCAAGAGGCTTCTCTTCTGCACGGGAAAAGTCTACTATGACCTGACGCGGGAGCGCAAAGCACGCGGCATGGAGGGCCAAGTAGCCATCACACGCATCGAGCAGGTGTGTGTGCATGCCTGTATGCATATATGCGCATGTGCATATTTGTGAGTGAATGCATGTATGAGTGTGCGTGTATTTTCCATCTCCAGTGGGCTCTGGGATCTGGGCCTTGCTGGGCTAGCTGCCTTGAGCTCTGTCTTCTTCCTCAGCTCTCCCCATTTCCCTTCGACCTGCTGCTTCAAGAGGTGCAGAAGTTCCCCAATGCCGAGCTGGCCTGGTGCCAGGAGGAGCACAAGAACCAGGGCTACTACGACTACGTGAAGCCCAGGCTGCGGACCACCATCAGCCGTGCCAAGCCTGTGTGGTGAGGCCCTGTGTGGTACCCTGGGATGACTCCCACATACATGCCACCCTGCCTTACCACTCTGTCCTACAGGTATGCAGGCCGGGACCCTGCTGCAGCTCCTGCCACCGGCAACAAGAAGACACACGTGACTGAGCTGCAGCGCCTCCTGGACACGGCCTTCGACCTGGAGGCATTCAAGGCCTTCTCCTAGGCTTGTCCCACTAAAGTCTTGTCTGATGCAGCCACCTCGCCCACCGCTCCGCTTCCTCCCGCACGCTGCCCCCAACACTCCCGGCTTTGCAGCCAGGCCCTGGGGAGTGCACAGTTTCCCCTCAACCCGTGTCCTGCCAGGGTCACACTGTCCCTGGCCCCCCTCCACTCCTCAGGAGTGTCCGTGGCTTTGTGGTCTGGTCAGCTAGGCCAGGACCTATACTGCCTGGGCACACAGGACTCCCAGAGAGAGCTGAGCCTGACCTGGCACAGAGAAGGCAGGTCTGCTCTGCAGGGCTGCTTCTGCCCCTGCCCTGTCCCCTCCCCAGAGCCTTCAGCCTTGTGGGGTCCTTGCCCCACACACTCCACCTGCCCCAGGCACCAGCATTTGCCCTGTGGGCCCAGATGTTCTCCCCGCCTCTGCCACAGCTGGGCAGGAGCAGGGGAGTACAGGGTACAGCGTGAGGCTGCCCCCTCTACCAGTCATGGGGACATACCGATTTATTTATTTTGGTTAAAAAAAAAAGGACAATAACTTTGCATCGCATTTGGCTTGACCCATAAACTAAGTTATCCAGGCCTGTGTGCCACATCCTTTGTGCTGCGCCATTGGTTCTACTTTCCTGGGGGATGAGAGACACATGGGCTCCCGTCACACCCCTGGAGCCCCGGAGCACTTTGGCCTTGGCCTGCCCTGGCCACCGCACTGCCTACCTGCTGCACCCATCTGAGCCCCAGCCCCGTGTTTCTGTCAGTGGGGTGGGTGGAGCCCTTTTCCCAGTCTGCTGTCTGCTGTGACCTTGAGTCCTAATGTACTATGGAGTCTCACTTAAGTCCAGCCACAAGCCCAGGTTTAGCCCCAGAATCTGGAAAGGGTCCTGGGTGTGTTTTGGTGTGTTTTGTGTGTGTGCGTGTTGTGTTTATGGCCGTGTGTTTGTTTTCTTAGACCTGGCCTTGACAGGTGTAGGATGTGTTTTCTTAGACCTGGCTCTGCAAGTGGGAACTCCTGGTTGACCAATACAAGGCAAGCCCTCTGCCAGCTGTGCTATCTCTCCAACCTAGCCCTTTTTTTTTTTTTTTTAATGGGATGCCGGGATTCGAACCACCGTCCTTCATCTATGGCAAACGCCTTACCACTGTGCTCTCTCTCCGGCCCCCTTTTTTTCCTTAATTTTTGGTTTCTGGCCCCCCAGCGGTGCTCAGGTGTTATTCCTGCCTCTGTGCTCAGATTATTTCTGGCAGGCTCAAGGAACCATACTGGATGCCAGAGATTGACCTGGGTTGGCCACATGCAAGGCTGTTTGTTTTTTTTGTTTGTTTGTTTGTTTGGTTTTGGGGCTACACCTGGTGACGCTCATGGTTTACTCCTGGCTCTGCACTCAGAAGTCGCTCCTGGCTTGGGGGACCATATGGGACGCCCAGAGAGGGGGGGATGAACTGTGGTTCATTCTAGGTTAGCCGCAAGGCAAACACCCTACCGTTTGCTCCACCGCTCTGGCCCCACCAGACTGTACTTTTTAAATTGGATCTTCAGAGAGATCTGGGGCCCTCCACGCTACCCAGTGCTTTTGACAGGAGGTTGGGCACGCTACCCAGGGCCCAGGGTGGAGTCGGGGGGGGGGTTCCCACAGGCTGGGCAGGCTTACTGGCAGGCTTACATCATTCTGAGCTTGCTCCCTGCCCCAGGGTAATGTTCCACGGGAAAGAAGACGGACAAGTTCGGAAGATGGATTGTGCGGGATGGCAAGGAACTGGGCTCTGGTGGGAGCGTGTGTGCATTTCATCACCGAAGCGATCATTGGAGGGTGCAGTGAATCCTCCGTGGGAAAAAATAACTAGCAAGGGTACCCGGAGAGGCAGCTCCAGCCGAGCACAGACAGGGGCGGGGAAATGAAGAGCGTCCTCAGCGAGGCGGGGTCTTCCCGAAGACCCTCCCAGCAGTGCTCTCTAAGCCTGTGGGACATCATCGTCCACCTGCCTCGGAAGGCCCCTCCCCATCTCGGATGGTCCCTCCCTGCCTCACTTTACATAGCTCCGCCCACATCCCTTACCAGGCCCCGTCCCGCCCCTTGATTGGTGGCCCTGCCCCTCCCAGACCCGCCCAGCCTCAGATGGTCCCTCCCTGGCCTACTTTACATAGCTCCGCCTACATCTTTTACTACGCCCCATCCCGCCCCTTGACTGGTGGCCCCGCCCATCCTCAACTAGTCCCTCCCTGTCCCACTTTACATAGCTCCACCCACATCTCTTGCCACGCCTCGACTGGTGGCCCCGCCCACCCTCGACTAGTCCCGCCCTGTCCCACTTTACATAGTTTCGCCCATCTCTGTTGCCACGCCCCGTTCCCGCCCCTTGTCGGTGGCCACGCCCCTCCCCTCGGAGAGCGAGCAGGAAGCGCAGGTGGCTCTGCAAGGCGGCGCTCGGACAGGTGTGCAGGGGCGGGAGGCCGGGCACAGCCGGGGCCAGCGCGCGACGCCGTCCACAGGGCGCCCCCGGCCCCGCCGCGCCCGACTCGGGGCCCGACCCGGTGCCACCACCCGTGGCCTCGCCCTCCCTCCTCCGTCCCTCCCTCCCCGGGAGCTCCCGCCCGCGGCCGCCCCCGCCCCCGCCCCCGCCCAGCGATGACTCGGGGCTCGGCTGCTCCGGCCTGGGGGCGGGGCGCGGCTGGCGTCATGCATATGCATGAGCGGCGCGGCGGCTCTATTGTGCCCTCGGAGCGGGCGGCGGCGCGATGGCGCGGGCGGTGGCGGCCCCGGGGCGGCGGGCGGCGAGCCGGGCGGGCTGAGCGCATGGAGCGGAGCTGGCCCGGGGCCGGGGGCCGCGGCGGCGACGGGCCGGGCCGGGCCGAGGTGAGTGCGGGCGGCGGGCGGCAGGTGCGGGCGGCGGGGGCGGCGGCAGGTGCGCAGGTGCGGGCGGCGGCAGATGCGGGCGGCGGCAGGTGCGGGCCGGGCGCCCCGGAGCAGCGCCTCGCGGGCCCGGCCAGCCTGTCCGTGCCTCTGCCGGCCCCGCCGCAGCCCTAGGCCGGGCGCCCCTCACCTGAGCCTTTGTTGGGGCTTGGCGGGGGCTGGCCGTGCCGTGCCGTGCCGTGCCGCCGGGGTGAGCGCGGGCTCCTGGGCCTCCCGCGCTGGCGCCCGCCCGGGCACCCTCACTGCACCCTCTGGCCGCAGGGTCTCGCCTTCAGGGCACCCGGGGCCCCTGGCGCGGAGATGAGGGCGCGCACCCGGGAACGCCCGGGGACGGCTAGGACGGCCGGGTTCACCTGGGACATCAGCCCCCCAACGTGCACACACCGTGTCCTCGCGCCCGCAGGGCCTCCCCAGCCCTGTGCCCCCGGCCGTGCTCTGACCCACCTCCCCGACCTTTCCCCCTGCCCCTGCTCCCTGCCCGCTTCTGCCCGGCGGTGCCGCGACAGGGAGTCTTTTGTGTGCTCGGGCACGCACTGGCACAGTCAGGGGACTGTGGGGGACACACGGGGGGAGCTGCCCGACCCCCCGCACCCCACGATTGCGAGGCTGCACTGTGGCCCAGTGAGTGAGAGGCCCCAGGCAGGGAAGAGAAGGGTCTGAGTCTGGGTCTCAGGAGCCTGAACTGGTGAATGCCTAACCGGGACTGTGTCCACTCCCGCCTCCGTTCACGCTCTGGCCACCACGCGTCCATTTCCCACACTGGGAAACTGAGGCCCCTAGAGCCGAATCATCCAGCAGTGCACACAGCTGGATCTTTCTTTCAGTCACTGCTTGTCCCTGCCTGGGCTGCTTGAACGGGCCTCAGGCTCCATGTCTGCCCTGTCGCGGCCTCACGGGGAGACTGAGCTGGATGGACTTGGCCTTCATTGGCTCCATATTCTCCTGGGCCAGCCTCCTTTGACACCCCCCTAGTGTGGGGCTCCTGGGGTGGGGAAAGCGTTCTGGGCACGAAGGTTCTGGGGAGTTCTGGGGAGCAGCCCCGCTGCTGTTGCTGTTTTGCTGGAAGATGTAACCTGATCCTCAGGAAGTCTTTTGGCTTCGCTGTGACCTGGGCTGGGGTGGGGTCTGGCTCCAGTTGGAGTGGCTGTTGGGCCTCGCCCTGTGTGAGGGGCAGGTCAGTCTGACTCAGGGCAGCAGCCTGGTGGGGGGGCAGGGACTCTGCAGGAAGCCGCCGCCCACTCTGGGAACTGGAAATGTTTGTGGGCTGAGAGCAAGTGTGGAATTCCCCAGCCTGCGGCCAAGCCTCCAGGGCCCCTGCCCCCGCACCCACACCTGCCCGCTGTGCCCCCTTGGTCTGTGGTCTGCTCAGGTCACGCCCCTCACTGGAGCTGGGTCTGAGCTTAGCAGGACTGGCTTGCCCAACTGCTCCCCTGCCAGTTGCCTGTAGGCCAACTCCAAACCTGCTCTTGTGTCAATGGCCACATTTCTCTCCTGTGATCGTTGTGAGAAGTACCAGCCCCCTTTGCTCTGTCTGCTGGTTAGCGGGACATGGGGAGGCTATGTCCAGAGACAGTGTCCTCCCCATGTCCAGAGACTCTCTGCCCCATGCCCAGAGGCGGTGTCTACCCTGTGCCCAGTGACAGTGTCCGTCCACTCTCCAGGCCCAGCGCTGCTTCGCTCTGTGACTGTCCATCAGCGTCTTCGCAAGGGGTCATCTAGGGTGTCCCCTTGGGGACTGACCTTTTCCTCTCAGCCTTCTTCTCTAGGGCCCCTTGAGATGGACTTTATACCTGTAGGCGCTGGTCCCTCTTCTGGAGGACCATGAGTACTTCCCATTGCAGTGCTCAGTCTGCCTTGTTGCGCTGGGGAATAATCCAGCTGTGGGGACCCCGAGGTGGATGTAGAAGGAATGGTGGCCTGGCCTTGTGGGGTGCTGGGGAAGGCAGGGTGGGGCTGGGGAGGACCTGCCCCTGCGGCACTGGCCTTCACAGGGACTCCACCAGGCTGCCCAGTTCCTTCGCCCCCCACCCCTCACCCGCAACCTTCCCATCTCAGAATGTCCGGCCTCCGAGGCCAAGAGACCAGAAGGGACAGCGGATCTGGGCTGTGGGCCAGGAAGGGTAGAGAGGTTCGCTGGGAAGGTCAGGTGCAGGGGCCACCACTGGGTTCCTGGAACCCCACCCTGGGGGAAGGGAGGCTCCACTCGTCTCTAACTGCCCTCCCATTCCCACAGAGCAACTGAGCCCCTAGGACGCGCCACTACCTGCTCCCGTGGGTCTGGCCTTTAGGCTGCCCTCAAGCCCATGAACCCCATGAAACCCACTCTGCCCCCCACACCACACAGGTGAGCACACGCTCTGCCAGCCGGGTCGGGGTCCTTGAGTGCATCCCGGGGCTCACCTGCTTCCCCCCCACAGTGATGGTCTTTTCGCCTACGACACGGTGCCTTGGCAGCAGAGCGGAACACAGCCCGCAGGGTCCCTGTCTGTGGTCACCACTGTGTGGGGAGTGGGCAACGCGGCGCAGAGCCAGGTGAGCCCCTTCCAGCTTTACCCACCCAGCCTCCCTCTGCTCCCTTGGCCTCCCTCTAGTCCTCCCTCTGCTCTCCGTCTTCCCTCCAACGAGAAACTGTGTGAGGGGCTTGTTCCTGTCGGTGACTCTACCTTCCTCCTAGGTCTTGGGGACCCCCATGGGCCCGGCAGGGAGCCCCCCTGGTGGCTCCATGATGCCCGGCATGGGGGGCAACGGCTCCACCCTCAGCTCCCCGCAGTGCCTCGGCCAACAGGCATTTGGTGAGGGCAGCGCCCCCAAGGGCTATGTGCAACAAGGGGTGTACGGCCGAGGGGGCTACCCGGGAGGCCCTGGCTTCAGCACTGGGTAAGCTGGGCTGCATCCCATGCCCTTCTGATGGTTGCTTCTGTGATTCTTGTTCTTGAGCTGAGCCCTGTGCCCCCGCAGGTATGCTGGTGGTCCAGGGGGACCCACCGGTCTGGGAGTTCCCTCGCATGCTGCCAGGCCCTCCACAGACTTCACACAGGCGGCAGCAGCGGCGGCGGTGGCTGCTGCTGCCGCTGCCACTGCCACCGCCACAGCCACAGCCACAGTAGCTGCCCTGCAGGAGAAGCAGAGCCAAGAGCTGGGCCAGTATGGAGCGGTGAGGCCCGGCCCCCTGGCACACACGGGGTGCGGAGCCCGGGACCCCGCGCATCACACTGGGGGGGGCACAGGGCTGGGGTGGGAGGCCAGTACCTACATCTGCCGGGGAGCCCGGGGGGCTCCTCTTCCTTCCTAGATGGGGGCTGGACAGTCGTTCGGCGGCCAGTTTTTGCAGCACGGAGCTGCCCGTGGGCCCGGCAGTCTTGCCCCAAGCGGCGTTGGGGCGCTGATGGGTCCCACAGGCATGAACCCTGCACGGGCAGCAGGAATGGCAGCCTTGTACACAAGTCAGCGCCTGCCGCAGCAAGGTTACCCTGGGCCCCCCCAGGCCCAACAGCTGTCCCGGCAGGGGGTCAAGAGGACCTACTCAAGTGAAGTGAGTGTTGCCAGGCACTGCCCCCCACCCCCACGCTGGGATGGGCCAGGCCTCTTAGGCTGGCTGCTTCGTGTCTTCTGCTCCTGCCACAGGTGTACCCGACGCAGCAGTATCTGCCTAACCCCGGGCAGCACCCGGCTCACAGGCAGGGCCTAGGCCAGTCTTTGCCCTCCTCAGGGCCCCTCGGGCTGCACTACAAGGTGAGGGGCTCATCCCAGCTAGGCCAGGCAACAGGGAGCTCAGTCCCCCACGGCCCAGCTCATTCTTAGGGAGGTTTCCCTTTCCTACCACCTCCTCTAGGGAGGACCCGGGCCCGTGGCCCCTCCTGACTCCTCAGCCCAGGATGGGGTGGCAGGGACACCTCTGAGACCCCCAGTGGAAGCCAGTATGTTCTCCTCCCCATGCTCTGGGAGCTCAGACAGCAGATGGGGGAAGTGGAGGTGCTGGAGGTCAGCTGGGTACGCCCATGTGTCCAGCGCAGCCCACACTTTCTCATCCCTGCAGCCCTCGGAGCAGCTCAGCCTGCAGAGTGGAGGCTTCGGTGGGACCAGCGTTAACTACGGCCAGCCCAGCCTGAGTGGGGTATGGGGTGTCCCATCACTTCTCTTGGCCTTTCCTGGGGGACCCTGGGCAGACCCCACCCTGTGGCTCCCCCAGCTCCTGCTACCCCTGACTCCACACAGACCCTACTTGTCCCCCACCCAGGATGTCAAGTCGCCCTTCCTACCTGACCTCAAGCCTAACATGAGTGCCCTGCACCCCGCGGCGCCTGGTGAGTGCCTGACCCCACCCAGGTAACTGGCGGGCATTGGGCCTTCCTAGCCTGTCCAGGCCTGAGCATTGGAACCTTGGAGATGGCTCTGCAGCGGGACCCCTGGTGTGACCCCTAAACCCGTACCAGGGGTTTCCCCGTGATTCTGCAGTATGGTGTGAAGTGCTCATATGGTCTATCCCTGGGCACCAGGCCTCTGAGCACTACTCCAAGGCCCTTCTGGGTAAGGAGTCC
Source organism: Suncus etruscus (assembly GCF_024139225.1). Taxonomy (NCBI): domain Eukaryota; kingdom Metazoa; phylum Chordata; class Mammalia; order Eulipotyphla; family Soricidae; genus Suncus; species Suncus etruscus. The sequence continues at coordinate 46,569,861 of NC_064862.1, read as the reverse complement.
AGGTTGTGGCAGGCGGACGGCGGGACCACAAGCCCAGCATGGCTCAGTCAGGACAGGCCAACCCTACTTAGACAGTTGTAGACACGACCAGAGTGGGGGAACATGCCAGCCTTACCCAGAGTCAGGCACTAGCCTGGTCCAGGACAGGGTCACCCTCGACGTAGGGGCCACCCTTGGAATCAGCCCCTGTGCTGACCTGCAGGCGGCCCCTGTGACGAGCTGAGATTGACCTTCCCGGTGAGGGACGGGGTGGTGCTCGAGCCCTTCCGCCTGCAGCACAACCTGGCTGTGAGCAATCATGCATTCCAGCTGCGGGACTCGGTGTACAAGACACTGATGCTAAGGTATTGACACCGTGGCCCTGACCCATATTCCTGGCCCAGGCCCCTGACGTATCTTACGCTGACCTTTGGTTCCCCGCACAGACCTGACCTGGAGCTGCAGTTCAAGTGCTACCACCACGAGGACCGGCAGATGAACACCAACTGGCCGGCCTCTGTGCAGGTCAGTGTCAATGCCACCCCGCTGACCATCGAGCGTGGCGACAACAAGACCTCGCACAAGCCCCTGCACCTGAAGCACGTGTGTCAGCCGGGCCGCAACACCATCCAGATCACCGTCACGGCGTGCTGCTGCGTGAGTGGGCAGAGAGTCGGGCTGCTGCATGAGCCCGTGCAGGGGCCCAGCTGCTGTGTGATGTGGGAGGCCGGGTGGCAGTGGGGTGCAGGGTTAGAGGATGCAGTGCTGCCTGGCCTCAGACCCCAAGTCAATCCCCAGCACTGCAGGAAAGAGCAGACTGGGGTCCCAGCCTCACAGCTTCTGGAGCAACTATGTTCTCTGGGTTTGCTGTCAGTGTCAGCTCCGTGAGAATGTGCCATGCAGAAAGCTGAGGTCTCAGCATTGCAGGCACATCTATACCAGTAGCATTCACCCTGGTGGACAGCTGGCCATTCTGTGGACTTCTGGCTGGAAACCGGGGTGGATGCTCCTGTGTCCAGGGAGCTGGAGACCTGGCCTGACCCCCTCTTGTCCCCTACAGTCCCACCTGTTTGTGCTGCAACTGGTGCACCGGCCAGCCGTACGCTCTGTGCTCCAGGGTCTCCTCAAGAAGCGGCTTCTGCCTGCCGAACACTGCATCACCAAGAGTGAGTGATGGGGTCTCTGTGCAGGGTGGAGGCGTCACCCCGCCCACAGGCAGTAGGTGGCCCCAACTCATCTGGCAGCCCTGACTCAGCCTCCCTCTTCCCACCCCCCACAGTCAAGCGGAACTTCAGCAGTGGCACCATCCCTGGCACCCCGGGGCCCAATGGTGAGGACGGTGTGGAGCAGACAGCCATCAAGGTGTCCCTCAAGTGCCCCATCACCTTCCGGCGCATCCAGCTGCCCGCACGTGGTCACGACTGTCGTCACATACAGGTGGGGGCCTGAGGAAGATGCAGGGCCAAGCCCACCCTGAGCACCACTGCCATGATGCTGAGCACTGTGGGGGATAGGGGCCCCAAGCACTGCTGTCACAATGCTGGCCCATGGCTTTAATGCTTACGGTAGCCCCGACTGGTGCTTGTCTGTGAGTGTGGTGCTCCTGTGGTTTCGGGGACTTGGTTCAGAGAGACAGAGTGTGGGTCTAGCTGCCCCATTTGTAGGGACATACAGCCTGTCTCTCTCTTGCTCTGACCAGAGTCTAGTCCTGGGGCCTCTTATCCCTCACCCCCATTAGATTGAAGCACTGTGAGAGCCCAGTGCAGGGCTCCAGAGCTGCTGCCAAGCCCTGATCCCCCAACAGATGGCTGAGCCCTGCCTCACCCACATAACCCACCTCACTCATTTCCTCTCTCTACAGTGTTTTGACCTCGAGTCGTACCTGCAGCTCAATTGTGAGCGAGGGACCTGGAGGTGCCCTGTGTGCAAGTGAGAACCAGAGATGGGGGACTGGAGGGTCTTAGGAATGGGGGACCATGACAGTCTCAGTAATGGGGGGCCCTTTATGGGGGCCACTGTCCTCAGTGGCCCCCATACTTCCAAGAAATACTACACCAGGTATTAGGGTTCAGGGTGGATCTGCCTGGGGTTGGTCCCTCCAGCAGAGCCCCATCTCTCAAGCACTTGCAGCCTTGTGGGGAGTATACTAGCTCTACAGCAAGACTGCACCCCTGAGCCCAGCCCTTTCCCCGCAGTAAGACGGCGCTGCTGGAGGGCCTGGAGGTGGACCAGTACATGCTGGGCATCCTCATCTACATCCAGAAGTGAGTCCCACCTCTCCCTGCCAGCTGGGGGTATCACTGGAGCAAGCCTGGTGCCCTGCCTCACACTGACCCTGCCCATCCTGACCTGCATGTCCAGGGACAGTTTCCAAGTGGAATGTCCTGGCTGCAAAGTATTTAGTTTCTGGGCCACACATGCGGAGATGATCTGGGCGGATTCCTTGCTGTTATCCAGTATCATTCCTGGCTCTGTGCTCTTAGTTTGCACCTAGCAGAGCTCAGAGACCATGTGGGGGTGGGGTTGGTCCAGGTAAGTGGTGTGAGAGGTACCCTGACACTGTTTCACTGATTCACTATCTACAGCTCTGACTATGAGGAAATCACCATTGAGCCCACGTGCAGCTGGCGGCCAGTGCCGGTCAAGCCCGACGTCCATATCAAGGAAGAGGCGGATGGGCCAGTGTTGAAGCGCTGCCGCACTGTCAGTCCCGCGCACGTTCTGGTACCCAGCGTGATGGAGATGGTTGCTGCCTTGGGTCCTGCAGCCACCCCCTTTGCCCCACTGCCGCCCCCTCCAGCCCCGGCACCCAGCGACTACCCCAGCCAGGGTGAGCAGCTGCGGGGGCTCATCTGCCACCGCATCCTTCTGCAAAAGTCATGACAGTCTGTGGCGGGCACGGGGTCCTGTGCCCTGCTAGCCTCATCAGACCCACCATCCTGCTATAGGTTCCAGTTTCCTGGGACCCAGCACCTTCCCAGATCCCTTTCTGCCCACCGCACCCAGCACCCCGACTCTTCCTGACTTTGCTGCGGGACCACCCCCCATATACCAGCCCGACATGGCCAGCAGCCTCCTGGCCACCGACAAGCCTGCCCCCTGCGTACCCAGCCAGGTGAGTGCCCAGCCAGGGGCCCACCTCACCCAAACAGGGCAGTGCTTCCAGGCTTTCCTTTTTCCCCTCAGATGGTGCCAGCTGGACACCTGGACCCTGCCCACAACCCTGCACCACCGGGACTTCATGCCTCCAACCTGGGCGGCCCCCCAGGACCTCCACTGCACCACCCAGATCCGCCTCCAGCCTCCCGGCCGCCTCTGCGCCAAGTGAGCGCCGGCCCAGCCTGCGAGCTGAATTTTAACCCAGCCCCAGGTGCCATGGGCACCCCTCTGCCTGGTGGCGGGGAAGGCCCAGAGCCAGCCCTGGATGTGAGTACCACCCCCGGGTACCAGAATGCAAGGAGAGCTGGGAGGCTCTCGGTCCTAGTGGCTTCAGATGGGTGCACAGGAGGGGGGGGGGGGGGGTAAGTCAGGGTGGTAGGGCATGTGCAGTGCTGGGAGCACTGCCCAGGTAGTGTTTGCCGTGGCCCAGGAGTGTTTACTGTGGCTCATGTGGCCGGAGCTGCCTGGGCTGGGGATCAACCATCCCCAGAGGGAAACTTAGCTCAAGCACTGGCCAGAGGGAGCCAGGTAGGGAAGCATCTGGGACCATCCATCAGCTCTGCTTGTGCCATGGACCCTGGGTGGCATGTCCTGGGGTCCTGAGCCTGTTGGTCCCGTGTCAGTCCCAGAGGGCCGGTTGAGCTCTCCTGCCTGCCATCCTCTGAGGTGCTTCTGCTGCCTGCAGCTACTCCCAGAGCTGAGCAACCCGGATGAGCTGCTCCCATACCTGGGCCCTGCGGGACTGCCCGGCAGCAGTGGTGATGACCTCCTGGCCCTCTTCGAGAGCAGCTGAGCCTGACCAGACCTGCCCGAGAGACCTACACTGGTCCACGCTGCCCTCAGCCGTCCCACTCCTGCCCTACCCCCGTCTGTCCACTCCTGCTTGCTCCCTCCAGCTGCGTCTCGTCCACGCCCATCCTTGTGTTCCGGCTCCTCTGGGACCCGCAGACTGAGAAGGGCTGCAGGGGGGGGGGACACTGAAGCACAATGTCTGTGTAGGACCAGTCTCCACATCCACCTCCTCTGGCCTCTGAACTCGGGCCCCCAGCCCGGGGAAGAGAGCACTTAGCCTGCTGTGTTTTTAAACGCCCTCCACACACACATGCACGGACAACACACACAAGTACACATGAACACGTATATTCACGCTCACACACAAGCACACATACACTCACGCACACAGCCTGCCCATTTGACCCTGAGGCCTGCAGCACTGGCTCAGTGCCTGGCCTCGCCCCCTACCTGTCTTATTAAAGGTCTCCCCACCCAGTGGCCCTGCCTCCTGCATCCGCCCTGCTGGTCCACCCAGGGTTGTGTTTCCTTTCTCCCTGGATTTTTCCAGGCTGGCTTTGACTAGAGCTGTCACTAGAGGCGTCATGGCCCAGGACTGACAACATTTACCTGTCATAACCCCCAGGTGCTCTGCTTGGCAGTGGCTGTGGACTGGCAGGTTGTAAACATGAGTAGGTCCACCAGGCCCTGGGGTGGTGCCCAACTCTGCCCCTGCTGGAAGCCTGTTTCCAGCGTTTCTGGGAGCTGCGCTGGGTGTGTTCATAACCCGCCCATTGTTCACCCAGCAGAACTGCAGGCCAAGTGTGGACAGGCCTGCCTGGGTGGAGAACTGAGCGAGGGCACATCCTTGCTGGGGCAGGCTCTGGCCCAGAACTGCTGTGACTTGTGCATATCCCTGGCCTTGCTGTGGCGGAGAAACAGAGAAGCACTGTTGGCTGCCTTCGCCTTTCAGTCTCCTCACATTCAATGACAGACAGCATGGTTGGAGAAGATCCTGAATGCACCAGAAGATGCAGGAGCACAGACGTGTGCATGCAGCGAGCAGCCTCCAGGCTTACAATATAGCAGGGCAGAGCCAGGCCCATCCTGGGCTCAAGAATTTGGTTAAAATAGTAGCCTGGGCCCGGAGAGATAGCACAGTGGCGTTTGCCTCGCAAGCAGCCGATCCAGGACCAAAGGTGGTTGGTTCAAATCCCAGTGTCCCATATGGTCCCCCGTGCCTGCCAGGAGCTATTTCTGAGCAGACAGCCAGGAGTAACCCCTGAGCACCGCCGGGTGTGACCCAAAAACCAAAAAAAAAAAAAAAAATAGTAGCCTGAAGAGGCCAGAGAGGTGGCGCTACAGGCAAGGTGTCTGCCTTATAAGTGCTAGCCTAGGACAGATCGTGGTTTGATCCCCCAGTGTCCCATATGGTCCCCCCCCCACGCCAGGGACGATTTCTGAGTGCATAGCCAGGAGTAACCCCTGAGTGTCAAACGGGTGTGCCCCCCTCCCCCAAAATAGTAGCCTAATAGGCTGGAAGGGTCCTACAGAGCCTAGGGGTTTTTCTGGCACCCAGCTGGCCTGGGCTCCATCCCCAGCGCTGCAGGTGGTCCCCTGAGTGGTGCATGGTGCCAAGTATGGCTGTGGCCCATCTCCCAAATAAAGAGAGAGGAGGGGTTGGAGTGATAGTACAGTGGGGAGGGAGGACCTTTGCCTTGCACATGCCAACCTGGGTTTGATCTCCGGCATGCCATGTGTTCCTCAAGATCAATAGGAGTGAATCCCCCAAGTGCCACTGGATGTGGCCCAAAACAAAAAGCAGTGGGTGAGCTTGGGAAGGATCCATGTTTGGGAGCTGACCCTGAGGGCAAGCAGCTCTAGAAGGTCTCACTTTCCCCATCCTATATTTACGGCAGATATTGTGCAGTGTAGACTAGCCCCGAACAGCACTATAGGCACTTTAAGATTTAGTGTTTTAGTTGTGCCCCAGCTGGACCAGGGGGTGCAGAGCCTACCAGCCTTCACAAGTACCTGGGATTCACAGATGCCAAGGATTTACATTCATCCGTATGATGCACACTTACCCACATTCACAGATAACTCAGGATTCAGATACCCAAACCACAGGTACTGGGGACTCACATCTGGAATTCACACACAACCAAGACACCTGAGATTCAGACACCTGGGTTCTACCCACCCAGGATTCACAAATACCCGGGGCCATACTTACTGAGACACCTGGGACTCACACCCAGGATTCAAATTCATTTGGGATTCTCATTCAGGACTCAGTCACCAGAGACTTTAACACATAGCTGGGACTCAGTGAGCCCAGGATCATGCCTTGGATTCATAAATCAACCAGGGTTCACATTCACCCAAGATTTAATGAGACTCAGAATTCAGAAACACCTAGGATTCACACTCGCCCAGGACACAGACACACAGGATTCACAGACAACCGGGACTTAAATTCAGAATCCTGGAATTCACATACCCAGGATTCAGACAGTCGGGATTCATACTAGGCATTCAGACTCTCCAGGGCTCACAATCACCCAGATTCACAGACACCTGGAATCACACTCATCCGAGATTCATACCCTGGTTTCACACTCCCAGAATTCTCATGCACCCAGTATTTGCACTCCCCCAGGATTTAAACTCACCTGGGACCCACCTAAGATCCACAGACAACCAGGACTTTCACACACCTGGGATTCACAGACACCCAGATTCATAAGCATTTATGAATACTCATACTCACCTGGGATTTATAGACATAGGATTCGCATGCATCCAGGATTCTCACTCGCTGGGATTCACAGGCACCTGTAGTTCTCACTCTTCCTGAAGCACACTCATCCGGAGATTCAGACAGACACCTGGGACTCACCCTCACCTGCAACTCATGCACCCAGGACTCAACCAGAACCATGCTCACTCACGATTCACATGTGGGGTTCGCATTCTCCCGAGACTCACGCGGACCCATGGTCACATGACCCAAGAGTCACACTCACCCAGAACTCACAATTATCTGGTGCTTAACACTCACCTGAGTTCACAGATAACTTTCACAGGCACCCATTATTCACTGACTGGGTATTCACAAACCAAGGATGTACTCTACTCGATTCACGGACACTTGGGGTTCACAGAACTCAGATTAAAATACCCCTGATTCACGCTCAACCTGGGATTCATGGACACCCAGGATCCACACTCAAGAGGACTCACTGACACTGGCTATTCACAAACACCAGGATTCACAGAAACTTGGGATACATAGAAAGCCAGGGTTCGCATAGACATTCATGATTCACACTTACCTAGGATTCAGACACCCTGAATTCACACTCAATTGGGATTCACACTCGCCCTGCTTTCTCATGCATCCAGCATGCTCTTGCATCTGGGATTTGCACTCACCCAAGATACACACCCGGGGTTCACAGACACCGGGATTCAGACTAACCCTGGGTTGACAGACGCCTGGGATTCACACCAGTGACACCCACCCATCCAGGCTTCACAGGCATCTGGAATCTCACACACCGTCAAGATTCACACACCTGGGACTCACATGTAGCAGGGATTCAAATGAACTCATGGTCACACCTGGGAATCACAGATGCCAGGATTAACACTCACCTAGGATACACAGAAAACCATCATTCACACTCAGATGGGAATCACAGACACCTGGGGTTCACACTCACCTGCGATTCTCTGACTCACCATGGTTTACAGACACCCAAGAGTCACACTACTTGGATTCACAGACACCCAGGATTCAAAGATGCCCGGCAATCAGACAAATGGGAGTCCTGGACACTCAGAATTCACACTTTCCTATGATTGACAGGCGCCAGGAATTCACACACACCTGGGATTCTCATGCGCCAAGGATTCACAGTCACCAAGGATTCAGACACCCAGGACTCACAGACAATGGAGATTCAATCTCATCCAGGACTCAGACACCCAACACTCACAGGAAGCTGGGACCAAAATGAACCCAGGAGCACACCTGGAATTTACCTGGGATTCAAACTGATCCAATATTCACCTATGCTCAGCTCAGAATTCCCACTCAGCCAAAATTCACAGACACCTGGGATTAGGGATTAGTGACACTCCAGATTCACACCCACCTGGAATTCACAGCCGCCATGGATTGACAGACACTGGATCAACACTCATCTGGGATTCACAGATACCCAGATTCACACACATGAGATTTGCACCCAGGATTCTCACGCATCCAGTATTAACATCACCTGAGATTACACTCACCAGGAACTTGCAGATACCAGGGTTCATAGATACCCAGTATTCACATTCAACCGGATTCAGACATCTGGTATTCACACACTTATGGGGTTCACACTAACCCATGATTCATAATCAGGATTCCAATGCACTCAGGATTCACAGACTCAGGCTTAACACACATCCTGGATCACAGACATCCAAGATTCACATTCACCTAGGATTGGCACTCCCAATTTCAGACACCCAGATTCACATGCAGCTGGGACTTGCACTCACCCGAGACTTGCACACACCTGGGGCTCACTCTCCAGGGACTCGTGCTCATCCAGAACTCAGACATACCAGAAACTCAACCAAACCATGATTCACATTCACCCAGGATGCATAGACACCTGGGATTTACACTTGCCCAGAATTCACAGAAATTCAAGGTTTACACTTACCTGGGATTGGCACTATATCCCTACCTGTTTCTCCACCCATGGGGTGGTCCTACATTTCCCAGTTTCCAGTTTTGGCCTCACAGCTAGCCTGTCTGCCTGCTGGTACCCTTTTTACTGCTTGCAGACAACTTGTGGTGGAAGTTACTGAACCTGTTTAATTTTCCTAACCTGACGCCATAAACAGGGCTATCATCCTGTGTGGATTTCAAGGTCAGTCAAGTGGCTAATTCCACATTGGAAAAGAATCTAGTTCCTGTTTGGCTCAAGAATATGATAATGGCCGGGTAGGTGGCGCTGGAGGTAAGGTGTCTGCCTTGCAAGCGCTAGCCAAGGAAGGACCGCGGTTCGATCCCCCGGTGTCCCATATGGTCCCCCCAAGCCAGGGGCGATTTCTAAGCACATAGCCAGGAGTAACCCCTGAGCGTCAAACGGGTGTGGCCCAAAAACCAAAAAAAAAAAAAAAAAGCTCAAATTATAGGGGCTGGGAAGGTGGCGCTAGAGCTAAGGTGTCTGCCTTACAAGCGCTAGCCAAGGAACGGACCGCGGTTCGATCCCCCGGCGTCCCATATGGTCCCCCCAAGCCAGGGGCGATTTCTGAGCACATAGCCAGGAGTAACCCCTGAGCGTCAAACGGGTGTGGCCCAAAAACCAAAAAAAAAAAAAAAGAATATGATAATGGCTTGGTTTTAGATCAAGGGAACTTGGTCCTTCTTCAAGTATCTTGCTACCTTCTTTTTTTTTTTTTTTTAGCATGCAGGTGAAGGGAGGGAAGGAAGGGAAGGGGAGGATGAGAGGGAGGGAGGGAGAAAAAAGAAGGGTAAAAGGAAAAAAGGCACTACCATATTTTTTCCAACAATTAACATAACATATATAGAGATAGTAATTTGTATTTTTGTCATCCTGATATTGCTTCAAATAGGCATAATTTTTTTTTTTTTTTTTTGGTTTCTGGTTTTTGGGCCACACCCGGCGGTGCTCAGGGGTTACTCCTGGCTGTCTGCTCAGAAATAGCTCCAGGGGTTACTCCTGGCTGTCTGCTCAGAAATAGCTCCTGGCAGGCATGGGGGACCATATGGAACACCGGGATTCGAACCAACCACCTTTGGTCCTGGATTGGCTGCTTGCAAGGCAAACGAAATAGGCATAATTTTTATGTGTTGTGCACTACAGGATGTACAGGCTAAGCATTCCAAAATGTCCACTATTTGGAAAATAAAATTTTCTTTTCAGTAGTGACACATACTCTAGCCAAAATCCCTAAGGCCAGTAACCCACCACCTGCCAATGGCACTCGGACAGAGGAATCATCAATTGCTGAGATCAATATTCCTGATGAAACAAATACCTAAAATGAGCCAGGCTCAACTTCCTCAGACACTAAATCCAAAAGTGGCTCCTTAAGAACACCTTCCGGGGCCGGAGAGATAGCATGGAGGTAAGGCGTTTGCCTTTCATGCAGAAGGACAGTGGTTCGAATCCCGGCATCCCATATGGTTCCCTGTGCCTACCGGGGGCGATTTCTGAGCTTAGAGCCAGGAGTAACCCCTGAGGGCTGCCAGGTGTGACCCAAAAACCAAAGCAAAAAAACAAAACAAAACAAAAAGAACACCTTCCAACCCACTCCCACCACAATTTTTTGGAGAGGGACTGAATCTGGTTACTCCACTCCTTCCCATCAGGAAGACAACCAAACTCAGCCTATGTGGGCATAAACCTGGACTCTCTTGGTCGATTTTAAAGCCTGTTCACAGAATGGGCAAATTTCAGCGTTTTGTATTGAATTTATACTACCTGGAGTAAAGATGGACTTTGGACCCCACCCAGGATTTTTATAGTGACTAAAATATGCTTGAGTGCTTCTCAATATTTGCAGTGGAAGATGTGGATTTCTCTTTTTTCTTTTCTTTTTTCTTTTTTTTTTTTGGGGGGGGGAGGGGACACACCCAGTGATGCTCAGGAATTACTCCTGGCTATGTGCTCAGAAATCGCTCCTGGTTTGGGGAACCATATGGGATGCCGGAGGATTGAACCAAGATCCATTCTAGACTTACCGCTTGCGCCACCACTCTGGCCCCTGAAGATGTGGATTTCTGACAAAGATAAAACCAAGCTTCATGCTCTAGGTCATGCTGGAAGGACAATTTCTGGCATCCAATTGTACTATGAACTTTTGATAGAGAAATGGGCTTATTCAGTTCCCACAGACAAGCGACTTTACCCTGTGCTGTTTTGGAACTGATCTGTGAGATTTTATTGTGTGCTTGGGAGAAAATTGATGCAGAAATGATACAGAAATGAAAGGTAGTTTTATAAGAATTTTCAGGCCACTTTGAAGCTTCATGTACATTTCTTGGGAAAATTAATGGACACTGTCCAGAGGCAGATTCAGGGCAAAAATAAAAACACACACACACATTTTCTGATAAAAAAAAAACATTAGTGGGCCCGGAGAGATAGCACAGTGGTGTTTGCCTTGCAAGCAGCCGATCCAGGACCAAAGGTGGTTGGTTCAAATCCCGGTGTCCCATATGGTCCCCCGTGCCTGCCAGGAGCTATTTCTGAGCAGACAGCCAGGAGTAACCCCTGAGCATCGCCGGGTGTGGCCCAAAAACCAAAAAAAAACCAAAAAAAAAAAAAACAAAAAAAAATTAGCTTTAGAGAACGCCAATGAGGACTGTAAGGCGATCTTATGTCCTCTTAGAGAATGAGAAGATGTTATAAACTTCTGCAGAAATGTAGAAATGTTGGCTCAATTGAACATAGGGTTCATGTGCAGGCTCATGTGAATGCTATGGCAGTTTATCCTGTATGAAGGCAAACTCAGGAATCAGATCGAACCAGACTATTTATCTAGAGGATACAGAGACATGGACTTTGTCTGAGATATGGTAAATGATTTCACTGGGCAAGAAATTTTTTTCTTATCTTCTTATCATGTCTCAAGAAACTGGGAAGAGGTCAAGCCCCAGCTCCGTGAGTTCAGGTCAGATGTTTTAATGGAAAACTGGGACATTTTCGTAGAAACAGCAGGCTTCCCCCTGGAACTACCCCTCTCAAGGTCGAGACCTTATTAACAAATTTCAGAAAACTGGGTAAGGGGCTAATCCCAGGCCCCACAAAATCAGGAAACATTGTCATCAATAATTCCACTTCTTGGCCTGGGCCAAGAGAGCTGTGATCGATAGACTCATTGAAATCTGCTACTAGGGACTGAAGAGATAGCATGGAGGTAAGGCATTTGCCTTGCATGCAGAAGGTAGATAGTTCTAATCCCGGTATCCCATATGGTCCCCTGAGCCTGCCAGGAGCGATTCTGAGCATAGAGCCAGGAGTAACCCTGAGCGCTGCCAAATGTGACCCAAAACCAAACAAACAAAAAAACCAAAACAATAAAAAAAGAAATCTCCTACTAAGGAAGCTGCCTTAGATATCCCCTGCCCTGAGACTGACTATTACACCAGTCAGGTACCCTTACAAGTTAATATTTGGCATAAAGGGGCAAATCCCTCCAAGCACTATAGGCTTGCTAATGGGGAGAAGGTATTTTTTGTTTACCTGGAAATTATAGGTTCTGGTCATTTTGGAGATATCATACTTGTTATTTTTATGCCGACAGTTTGAATTTTGGAAAAAGGGAAGTATGTGGCCCAGATTTTATTACTTCTTTTCTATATGCCTGGCAATTCTGATAGCTCTAGAGTAAGAGGACTTGAAAGTACAACCCCCTGCTTCCGTTAACTCTTTAATAGTCTTTACTGTTAAACTTACAGAAGAAGAGGGCCAGACAAATAGCACAGCAGTAGGGTGTTTGTTTGCCTTGCATGTAGCCAATCCAGGACAGACTGTGGTTCGAATCCTGGCATCCCATATGGTCCCCCAATCCGGCCAGGAGCAACTTCTGAGCAAAGAATAACCCCTGAGCCCCGCTGGATGTGACCCAAAAACCAAATAAAAAACAATAAACTTACAGAAGAAGAACACCCAATGTTAATCCTTGAGATTAAGGACAAGAAATTTAAAGGCATGTTTGACACAGGAGCAGAGTCTTTGTGATATTTTTACAACACTGGCCATGTAATTGGGCCTTGCAAGATATACCTATGGCCTGTAGGAAATAAATGGTTTTTTGTCTTCATTCGACAAAATGCAAGGTCGCTGAAATGCATTGACCTTAAAGGCCAGGAAGCTACATATGAACATCTGGGTCGTGATTTGCATTGACAATGGGGTGCTGAGTACCATATCCCATCCCCCTCCCAGATCACTAGCTCAGAGGTTTTGTCTTTTTAATTGGGTTGCTAGGTTGTAGCACCTGTCACATCCCCTATTCAATGAAAATCCAATGTATCTATTTGGATATCTCAGTGGCCACTGAACAATACAAAATTAGAGGTGCTTATAAACTTGGTAGAGGAAGAGTTTAAATTGGAACACATTGATACAGCATTTTCAGACTGGAGTTCTCTAGTTTTTGTCATTCAAAAGAAGTCAGGCAGGTGGTGACTTCTGGTAGATTTAAGGGCTATTCCTGCAATTATGGTTCCCATGGGAACCCTCCAACCTGGCCTTCTTCCCCTGCAGCAATTCTGAATGACTGGCTTTAGGTGGTAATTTACTTAAAATATATATATATATTTTTTTTGGTCACACCCAGCGTTGCTCAGGGGTTACTCCTCGTTGTCTGCTCAGAAATAGCTCCTGGCAGGCACGGGGGACCATATGGGACACCGGGATTCAAACCAACCACCTTTGGTCCTGGATCGGCTGCTTGCAAGGAAAACGCCACTGTGCTATCTCTCCGGGCCCTAAAATATTGTTTTTACAATATATTAATCTACCCTGATGACAGAAATGCTTTGCATTCTGTCTCTTCTTTCAACAATAGGGCTCCCATGAGATTTCAATAGACTGTTTTACCTCAGATCATGGCTAACTCAGCCACAATGTGTCAATATTTTTTTGTTTTTGTTTTTGGGTCACACACAGCACTGCTCAGGGGTTACTCCTGGCTCCGTGCTCAGAAGTTTCTCCTGGCAGGCTTGGAGACCATATAGATGCTGGGATTTGAACCGGGGTCTCTCCTGTGTTGGCCACGTGTAAAGCAAAGGCCTTACCGCTGTGCTATCACTCCAGCCCCTCAATATTTTGTTAATGTGGTCTTACAAATGTGGTCTTCTGTTGAGTTACACCTTATTTTACCTAAAACAAAGTTCATCCCTGGTTTCTTTGTATCTGTTTGTTTACAACTTGGTTTTGTTAAGGGTCCTAGAAAGCCCACTGCCTCAAATAAAGACCACGAATCTTCTCTGAAGATTCAATCAGCAAAATCAGGTTTATTGATTCCAGCTAGCTGGGGCGCCAGAATCTGCCATAAAGACTGAAATCAGTAGCCCCGGGCAATCTAGGGAAGTGTCTTTGATAGGTTTAAGGAACCTTAGGAGGAGGGTCAATATAGAAAGTAGGGCTTGTAGAACGCACCAAACCTTAGCCAGGTTCAAACACAATGTCCAATCAGATGGTGAGCTTGTCCTTTTTCAAATAGGCGAGAACCTTAGGAGGGGTGAGCAGAAGTCCATTCTTTTACCCAAATATGTCAAGTTCCTCTTAGGAGAGGTGTTGGCTAATGATTACCAGGGCAGCAGGGCATTGATGTTTCAAGGTAAAATTCCAAAGCAAGAGGATGAACGATCATAAGGTGGGAGTAGAGAAAGGCTTAACAGGCATCTATATTAATTATCTAACATCTATTTCCATAAATTTTCTCTTAACATTCCCCCCACTTCAAAGGCTCACACTGAGGAATCTTCTTCAGGAATAGCATTATATGAATACTGCTGGCACAAAAATGGAAGCTGTCAATATTTGTTTTGTTTTGTTTTGTTTTCGGGCCACACCTGTTTGATGCTCAGGGGTTACCCCTGGCTAAGCACTCAGAAATTGCCGCTGGCTTGGGGGGACCATATGGGACTGGGACGCCGGGGGATCGAACTGAGGTCAGCTAGAGCTTGCAAGGCGTCTGCACCTTACCTCTAGCACCATCTCATCGGCCCTGGAAGCTGTCAATATTAATGCGATTTTTAACATCTTGATTTTACATTACCCCTTCTTGTCCTGCTGCAGGGAGGAATCATCCTCCTTTATGCAAGGACACAGGAGTTTTTTGTTTTTTGTTTGTTTGTTTTGATACAGGAGTTTTAATTTAGGTAAATAGTTGTGGACTTTCAGCTTAGTGGTAGGTTTAGCTTTCCATCCACTGCCATTTAACTGGGCTTTATTTTTCCACCTCAAAACTAAGGAACTTAGCATTTAGCTTCCATAAACAAGTAGAATATAGAAGCTAAAGCAATATTATCTCTAAGCAAAAGTACACTATTAACATCTACAGTTTTCCCTTAGGGGGTTCTTACACCTCAGCAAATTAGAAGCCAAAGTTTGAGGAGTCCCGAGGATGACAATTTGATCCACAACCCTTTCTCACAGTCTGGGTAATAGTTCAAGCACAGTTCACAAATAAATCATATGTTCACTCTTGCCAGCAGTCCCACAGTCACCACTATCATCTGATATATCTGGCTGATTTTCACTCTGCCCTGGTCCTGGAAGTTGAGACAAAAAATATGCAGGGAAGTTCCTTATAATTCTGCATCATGAGGAGAGAGGAGGTTCCTTTGGAAAGAAGGTTCCTGTAACTTAAATACATTAATCAGGGGCCTTGATTTCTGCTCTAGATTCCTATAGATTCCTATACCTGGTGTTAATCAATTTTGGGGGAAGCTTCGATCTTTGCTCCTTTTCTTTCTTTCTTTCTCTCTCTCTCTCTCTCTCTCTCTCTCTCTCTCTCTCTCTCTCTCTCTCTCTCTCTCTCTCTCTCTTTCTTTCTTTCTTTCTTTCTTTCTTTCTTTCTTTCTTTCTTTCTTTCTTTCTTTCTTTCTTTCTTTCTTTCTTTCTTTCTTTCTTTTTGGTTTTTGGGCCAGACCTGGTGTTGCTCAGGGGTTACTCCTGGCTGTCTGCTCAGAAATAGCTCCTGGCAGGCACGGGGGACCATATGGGACACCGGGATTCGAACCAACCACCTTTGGTCCTGGATCGGCTGCTTGCAAGGCAAACACTGCTGTGCTATCTCTCCGGGCCCCTCCTTCTTTTCTTATACTACCCATTCTATTTATCCTTTTTGGATGTCAGTGTTCAGTTAATTTTTGCTACTTGATTCAACCTCTGGGATGGATAAGCATAGTATAATTTTCAATTGTCAATGACCTTAGCTCATTGGATTCCCATGGCCTTTCTTTGCCCTTATTCTTCCTGGAAGTTTTTCGTGATGACCTTCCTGCTTCATACTTTTTCTAGAGATTTCACCACCTTAGAAGTAATGAGAAGGGAGTGTCGCCAAAGGTCAATTTTCTGTAACTTCAAGCTGGCAAGGGACTATGGTCTCTCCCTAAACAGGGGTGAAATCTCATGTTACCCTAAATGAGCAGCTAACTCATTGTCAGCACTAGTCTTCTTCAGTCTCAACACCTAAAAGGATCAGATCAATTAGACAGGGGAATATTACTTAAACCAATCAGGTCTTGGAGCAGTAAATGGTAAATCGCTGTCCTTGTTATCTGTAATGTTAACACAGAAGTTAAACAATAGAAACCAATGTATCATAGCATTATCAATAAACACAACTCTGAGTTACTTTTCATTTTCAGGCTAAGTTTTTTACTGGTAAAGTTCTAGCCAGACTGATTATTGCATTTACTGCTTTTAGTTTACAGTTAGTAAGAACATTTTCACATAGGTTACCCAAAAGAAGCAGGCTTTAAATTAGGCTACTAGAATGCACTTAATTTAATCAGCTACAGAAATAAAGTTTTCTCTCTACGTTCACCATGTACCTTGCCAGATATTTGAATAATTTTTGGCTTATTCCTTTGCATAAACACAGCAACAATACTGGAGAAATCTCCATCTGGGGCACCCCATTATTTAAAGAGAATTTCTGAGGACAAAGCAGATGGTACACCAATGAAGGCACCAAAATTTTACCTGTTACGTCACAGTCACTCCAGCTTGGCTGATGTAAAGATGAGCTGGTCGGGCCTGGAGAGATAGCACAGCGGTGTTTGCCTTGCAAGCAGCCGATCCAGGACCAAAGGTGATTGGTTCGAATCCCAGTGTCCCATATGGTCCCCTGCGCCTGCCAGGAGCTATTTCTGAGCAGACAGCCAGGAGTAACCCCTGAGCACCGCCGGGTGTGGCCCAAAAACAAAAAACCAAAAAAAAAAAAAAAAAAAAGATGAGCTGGTCAGTTCAGCATGATGATCTGAAGGATGGCCGTGGACATCTGCAACCCTCTGCAGGACTTTCCTAGAGGTCGCCTGTCCCACTTCTCTTCAGGGTTGGGAGAGACTCTGCTCTCGAATCCTCTCTTCCTTTTCTTGAGACTCAGAGTAGAGGGTGAGAGCAGGGCCCAGGCTGTGGCCAGTTAGTGCAGGTCCAGAAACTCCTAGAAAATCTCCAATTTCCTCACGCAGGCCATTCACCTTGGTAGCTTCTGAGTCTCATCAGCCAAGTACTTAAAGGGACCTGCTTGTCACACAACCTCAATCCCCTGAAAGAGAGCTCTGGTATTCCCTCACTGATTTTTTAAGATTTCCTGTCTGCATAAGGAGTAATCCCCACTACAGAAAAGAAAGCTTCCTGCCTGTATTTATGCAAATCAACATAACTCAGTAAAATGTAAACGGTACTAAAAGTGCTAAGGAGAGAGAGAGGTAAAAAACACAAATGTTTCTCAACTTTACACAGAAAATCCTAAAACCATTGGATTATTGTCTAGGGGCTTCTTACAATAAGAGTTCCCATATTTTCAATTCTTTAAATCATGACCGTATTCATAAAGCCCCTTGTGGTACACTTATTAATATCATTGGAAGAAAATAATGATAAATCTGGTAACTGTTATTGTAGCAAATACAGAAAGAAGCATTTTAACATACTTAATCTTACACATTATATAGAAAGTAGTTTTTTTTTTTTTTGAAAGTAGGTGTTTACTCATTCCCCTGGCCTCAGTTTACGGGTTTACAGGCAGAAGACATACTAGACACCAGCAATCCACATTACATAAATTATACCACTTATATGCAAAATGTATTATACCTGTGATTTGAACAAAAAAAAAATTTTTTTTTTTTGGGCCACACCTGGCGGTGCTCAGGGGTTACTCCTGGTTTTCTGCTCAGAAATAGCTCCTGGCAGGCATGGGGGACCATATGGGACACCGGGATTCGAACCAACCACCTTTGGTCCTGGATCGGCTGCTTGCAAGGCAAACACCGCTGTGCTATCTCTCCGGGCCCGAACAAAAATTATTTTTGAATACCATGAAACTGCCCACTATTTTTGGCAGACTTCAGACTTTAAAATTTCTAGTCAGCAATCACCTTACCACACATTATTAATTATTTTGCTCTTCTGAATAAATTAGAACATTAACCAAAATAGTCCTTTTTCTTACCTATTTTAGGCATATAATTTAGCAGTTTCTAAAAATTTACCTTTTAATTTCTTACTGCTTTATTGTTAATCATAGATACAAAAGAGTTTACTACAAAATAACCCTGTTTATTTTTTTTTTATCAATAGAAATCCAGGGACTGGAGAGATAAAATGGAGGTAGGGCATTTGTCTTGCATGCAGAAGGATGGTGGTTTGAATCCCGGCATCCCATAAGGTCCACAGAACCTGCCAGGAGCGATTTCTGAGCGTAGAGCCAGGAGTAATCCCTGAGTGCTGTGACCCAAAAACCAAAAAAGAAAAAAGAGATCCAAATGCCAAATTTTATGACAGTGTCCATAATATATTATATTTTTAAATACCAATCACAAAGTTACGTAGGCCTTACAAGATTACTTATGCGGGGCCAGAGAGATAGCACAGCGGCGTTTGCCTTGCAAGCAGCCGATCCAGGACCTAAGGTGGTTGGTTTGAATCCCGGTAGTCCCTTACGGTCCCCCTGTGCCTGCCAGGAGCTATTTCTGAGCAGATAGCCAGGAGTAACCCCTGAGCACCAATAGGTGTGGCCCCCCCCCAAAAAATTACTTATGCAACTTCAGCAAATGAGAAATAGGCACTGTGCAATTAAGTATAACTATTGCTTTCTAAATCCAAGCACTATAGTAACTTCGGTCGTAAAACCTCAGAGATATTGAATATGACTGATTTTACTCCAATTTTAAAAGGTCTTCATTTTATTCAGATACTTAAAACTTTTATTTCCTTTTTTTCCAATTTGAAAAATTGTCAGAACTACTTCCATCTGATAGGACCAAATTGTCTTTTGCTATACTTACTAAAGAAATTTTAAGCATTTTCACGTTTTAGCTCTTAAGACCACATACAATATCAAGCACTCACAAAATTAACAATATATATTTTTCTTTTTTTTGGGGGGTGGGGTACACCTGATGATGCTCAGGGGTTATTCTCTGCTATGCGCTCAGAAATCGCTTCTGGCTTGGGGGACCATATGGGATGCCATTGGAATTTATCAGAGGCACTACCCCTGTTCCTGGAAGTCCGTGAGTTTCTCAGGGACACTACCCCTGCTCAATGGACTTCCCTGGGGTCTAATCTTTCAAAGACCCCCTGGGTACCCACGGGAGAGCTCTATCTCTCCCCTGAGAGTCTTTATCTTTCAAAGACTCTCCCCTTGGCCTAGGCCTCGTTTAGGCCTTTCTGAATAAACCTGTATATTGGGCTTTTGGGGTCTCTCATGAGGGTCTTCTGTCCACCCCGGATGACCCACCATTGTTAAGAGTCTGAGAAAGTCCACTGCCTCTTTTATAGGTTTGAGGAACCTTAGGAGGAGGGTCTATGAAAAATTAGGGCTTATAGAATGCACCAAGCCCAAGTCCAGATTCAAACCAATATCCAATCAGATGGTGAGCTTGTCCTTTTTTGGGGGGGTGTGGGGCCTTGGGTCATATCACAGCGCTCAGGGGTTATTCCTGACTCTATGCTCAGAAATCGCCCCTGGCAGGCTCAGGGGACCATATGGGATGCCAGGGTTTAAACCATCGTTGTCTGCATGCCCCCAAGCTTTCCTTTTTCAAATAAGGTGAGAACTTTAGGAGGGGTGAGCAGAAGTTCATTCTTTTGCCCAAATATGTCAAGTTCCTCTTAGGAGAGTTGTTGGCTAAAAGTTACCAAGAAGGCCGTTGTCTCAAGATGAAATTCCAAAGCAAGAGGATGAACGCATCAATAAGGTGGGGGTGGAGAAAAGCTTAACAGGCATCTATATTCATTATATAAACATCTATTTTTATAAATTTTCCCTTAACAGTTTCACCCAAAACAAAGATTGTCTTACTTGTGAACCTGGGTGGATTTACTGCCCCGCCCAGGGGTGATCTCCGTACTCAATAAAAATGGTACTTCTGTCAGGCAGTGAGCTCCATACTTGGGAGAAGACTGCCAGACTACACCCTCAGCCTGGTCTGGATTATTTCTTGTGTGACCCTGATTCAGACTTGTTGACCTGGGCTTGGAGATACGGTGTGTGTGTGTGTGTGTGTGTGTGTGTGTGTGTGTGTGATTTTAGTTTTCAGCTTGCAAAAGTTTCTCCAGGCATACATATATCATTAGATGGATAATATTTTGTTAGCATGTTCTACAGAAAACTACAATATTTGTAGTTTTTATTACTTGCCTGCCAGTAATAGTAATATTAGTACTTGCCTGTCAGCAGCTGGCTTAAAAATAGCCACAGGAAAAATTCAGACTGCCCCCATTTCAATATTTGAGCTATGTTTTGGAACGCACTTCTGTGTGCCTCCAGAAAAATCTAAGAACTCTTAATGATTTTCAAAAAATTTTAGGTGACATAAGTAGAATTCATCCTTCCTTTGGGATTCCAAACTCTGATCTCAGCAATTTATTCCACACCCTGAAAAAGAGCTCATCCTTAGATATCCCCAGGCATTTGACTTCAGCAACTCAAAAGAAATAGAATTTTTTTTCATGAACCAGCTCCAAAAGTTTTATCTCTCCAAGTTTATGCCTGGAGATAAAGTTTGGCTGCTGATCTTTGCAACCTTCCAGTCATCTACAGCTGCATTAGCACAATTATCAGGACAGTTAGAATGTATCTATTTACACAACAATCAACCCCACACATTTGTTAGAATTAATTGCTGCTCTAATAATAAAAGTGAGGCTCAGAGCGATTTCTTTATTAGGTTTTGATCCTGATGTTATAGTTCTGCCAATTCCAAAAAAGAGACATCTTCTCTTTCTCTACTTTTCACAACTCTTCTATCTCCAACAGGAGCTATTACTCAATTGTCAGAACCATTAGAATGGGTTTATTACACAGCAAACAACCTCGCACATTTCTGGCCTCCTTAGCATTGATTGATGCTCTTATCATCAAAGCAAGGCTCAGAGCAATTTCTTTGTTAGGTTTGTTTTTGTTTTTTGTTTTTGGGCCACACCCAGAGGTACTCAGGGGTTCCTCCTGGCTGTCTGCTCAGAAATAGCTCCTGGCTGGCACGGGGGACCATATGGGACACCTGGATTCGAAGCAACCACCTCTGGTCCTGGATCAGCTGCTTGCAAGGCAAACACCGCTGTGCTATCTCTCCGGACCCTCTTTGTTAGGTTTGAACCTGAACTCATAGTCCTGTAATTTCCTAAAAGAAAGTAGAATTCATATTACCTCTCAGAGAACCCTTTCAAAGAGCTTTATCAGACTTCTCAGGAGATGTATCCTTCCATTATCTTGCTATAAAGGCCTGGGATTTTTCTGAAGGCCGCATTTTCTAATTTCTTTGATTATCTATTTCTCCCCCCATATCTGACACCCTAGTGTTTTACTTTTACAGATCTTCATCAGAAAAAGGCGATATCACTGGCCCCTCACTGAATATAAGTGTCGACACAAAATAAAAGTGTCTACAAATTACAAATTAGCTTAACAAGTGGAACTTGTTGCTTTAATTCACCTGCTCTCACACTTTTAAAAACTCTTAACAATTCCTCTGAATTATTACTGCTTCTGTGAATGCTAATAACCAGGTTGTTTAAAAATTGATTCAGCAGGGGCCAGAGAGATGGCATGGAGGTAGGTTGTTTGCCTTACATGCAGAAAGACAGTGGTTCGAATCCCGGCATCCCATATGGTCCTTCAAGCCTGCCAGGAGCGATTTCTGAGCAGAGCCAGGAGTAACCCCTGAGCGCTGCCGGGTGTGACCCCCCAAAAAAATTTTGCTTCAGCAATTAAAAGCGCTTTTACAAAAGTGTTCTGAGCCAATTTTTTCATCACTCACATAAGATCTCATTCTGGCTTCCCACGCCTAATGGCTCAAGAAAATGAAACTGCTGTCCGTTTATCCATGCCAATATTTAAGTCACCTGCAGAAGGATATGCAACCCTGCTGCGGACTTTTATCATAATTAGATAAAAGTACCTGAAGCAAACCTTAGTGGGTTTATTTTTCCACTGGGAATCAAGCGGTGCACGAGCGGATGAATATGAAATATGAATTATGAAATATGAAATAAATTAAATCACACAGAATTACATGGTGAAAACAAGTGGTGAGGGAGAGGCCAGAGAGAGAGTTTATTTCTTGAATTGGGCCTTATATAGACAGATTTTTGGGGCATAGCCAGGGAGAAAAGAAAAGGGGATGAACCAATGAGATCAGAGCTAGAATTAGCATATGAAGAGACAGGTAAAGAGAAACCAGATACCTTTAAGGAAATGGGGGGAGAGAGAGAGAGATCACAAAAGAGCTCAGCAGGAGACTTTTGGCGGTTCTTTCTGTACTGTATTTTCTTTGTTTAGGAGAAAACACTGAGGCCTGGTTATAGAGAGCAGGGTCACAATCACATGGTGCGTATGAGAGAAATATCGCTAGCCATCCACGCAAAAGATCCATCCATAATAGACCTCTATGCGGGCCTTCTAGCAGATGTTTCTTGGAAGAAAAAGTTAGACTGCACCAGGAAAGCCAGGGAGGCAATTTTGGTGCGTGCCCCCCTAAGAGGGGGGTTACACTGAAAAGGGAAATCAGCCCCCCCCCCCACCAACCTTGGTGGGTGCCCTGCCCCTTAAGGAAGTCGTCACTGCCTCGGCCCCACCTCTACCCCTACCTCACGAATCATTGGTGTTATCGTAGCGGAAGTCCAGCCCTCAAGGACTCTTCTTCCCCTCCCACTTCCCATCCTATATAAGGGGGTAACGAGGGACCCACGAGGTCTTTGATTCTGGTGGGAATTCATAGACCCTGACCATTCATAATGGTCAGTATTAAAAGCACTTTTTAAAGCATCTGCTGGAACTCATAAGCCTCTTCATTTCTTTGCGCCGGGCAGCTAAAATTAGGACTTCCGGACCTTTCATTTTGGCGAGCCACCAGGAGTCCTCACTCATTCTGCCCGGCACAAAGCTATGAAAAGGTGTCTGGTGAGTTCTGATGTGTGTATGTGTGTGTGTGAGCACGCTTTGCTTCGTGTCTGTCTTAGTCTGAGATTATGTTGTATTCTGTGTCCAGTGGGAAGCTAGCTTTGTGGTGGTTTGGCAAATGTTATGAGCTCTTTGCTCGATGTGGAAACCGAGTAGAAGCAGACTTTGTTTCATAGGGGGGTTAAAGTCCCCCCGGGTGACTAAGGAATCTTCCACCTGATGCGTTTCCAGGTGTGTGTGGTTCCCCGTCTGATGCGTATACCAGATGGGCAAGAGGTTGACGAACTTTGGCTGCTTAGGTCACGACCCTGGTGGTACCCCAGGGGTTTAGTAAGAGCAGCTGGAAGACGTTCCGAGCTGCTGAAGAGGTTGTCTGTCTGTGATTTTTGGAGCTCAAGAACTTGGTCATTGGCATAGTTGTCTGTCTAGGATTTATTGTGGAATGCAGAGATTACTTGAACGCATTTTGCTTGGTTATTTGTGGCGCCACGCTGTCTGTTTGTCTGTCTGTTTCTTGTCTGTGTGTTCTATGTTTTTTTTTTTTTGGTCTGACCACGGGACGCAAGCCCGACCCCCTCTCAAGGGCCGACCCCTGGGGAAAGGGGCCGACCGCCGGTGAGCCCGCGTCTCCCTCGCCCGTCAGTCGTCCCAGCAGCGAAACGCGCAACCCCCGCTGCCCGCGGCGCGGCGAGAGGGCGCCCGAAACCCGCCTAACCCGCTCCCCACCCAACCAGGAAGCTGGCGCATGCAAGGTCCACACTAGGGACTTGGCGGGGGGTGTTGGAAATTGCAAATCCCAGATTTCTCAAATGGCCATCGGGAATAAATTTTCCTGGAGAATTTCTGAACTTTGCAATTCCCCAACTATCCTGCCATGCGTTCAGGCCAAAAAGAGCAACTGGCCGTTTTTTTTCTAGCCGAAAAAGAAAAAAAAATGCTTTTTAACTCACCACGTGGTGAAGAAATTCACCACGCCCCAGGGCAAACTATTGTCCTCCCAGCTCCACCTGGCTGAGGAATGTAGGTCATTTACATATCAAAGAAAAATCTAGCAAATGGTTTGGAAGTCAAAAAAAAAAAATTTTTTTTAAGCATTTAAATTTCTAACTTAAAGGTTTCTTAAAAAAATTAATAAGAAAATGTTGCAAATTACTGTTGTTATTTTTGTTTGTTTTTCGGTGCACGTGAAAATTTTTAGCAGCGAAACCACTGCAAAAAAATGAGTGGCGAAGCTTAAAAAAAAAAAAAAAGGGGGGAGAAAAAAGAAAGGAGCCGAATGGTAGGGCGTTTGCCTTGCATGCAGAAAAAAAAGTGGTGTAAAAAAAATTAAAAATGTGTAATAAAAATGTGTATAATCAATCTAAATAATTATTAATATGTCTCTAGGTTAAAAAAAAATGTAAATGTTTTTAAGCATGTTCTACCAAAAGTAGTAAGTATTCATTCTTTCTGGTTTTCAACATTAATTTGTGTAACGTAAATTGCTGGTGTTTTCTGTTTAGAAAACTAAGTGAATTTCTATATTTAGAATTAAGCATAATTAAAATATTATTTTGCAATTTTTCATTATATGTTACCAAGAACATTAATATTTGTATCACAGGAGGTTTTATAAAATTGGTCATGGTTTTATTTGAAAATGTATAAAATGTTTCGTTGCAGAAAAAAATTCTAAAATTATCTAAGTAATTTAAGTAATATTTGCTTTTTCTCTTCTCCCAGAACCTTTTAGTACCATTTATGTCATGGCATCATGTTGCTTTGCACAGAATACAAGCAAATGGCTTTTCTCTCTGCATGGGAAGTAGTCCTCATGCAAACAGAAAATCAAAAAAAATTAGTAAGGGAACCCCAAAGCCCTCTTTCAGAGGAATAATTGGAGTTGAGGCGGTGTGACAAGCAGGCACCGGCGAGAAACTGAAATAAATGGCCTGAGTAAGGAAATTGAAGATTTTCCTAGAAGATTATCACAGCCTGTGGGCCCTGCTCTCTCCCTCAAGCTCAGAAGAGAATTCGAGGTCAGTCTCTTCCAAACCTGGAGAGGAGTGGAACAGACAAGTCACCTCTAAAAATTCCTGCAGAGGGTGAGATGCCCAGCCAGAAGAACCTCATGCTGAACCGACCAACTCATCAGCCAAACCTGAGTAACTGTGAAAAACCTGCAGTGTCCACAACCTATCCTCAAAAAAGCTCTGTAAGTAATGGGGGTGCCCCAGATGGAGATTTCTCCAACAGTGCTGTATATGTGCAAAGAAAAAAGCCAAGTTATTCAAATACCGGGTAAGGTACAAGGTAAAGGTGGAGAGAAAAACCATTTTTGGTAGCTAATTAAAATTCTAGTGGGCCTAACTTAAAACCCACTTCTTTAAAGTAACTTATGTAAAAATGCTCTTACTAGTTGTATTAAACCAAGTCATAAATTGCAAATGCAAATGTTAGTCTAACTGAAGTAACTCAAAACTGTTTATTCATAATGCTATTATGCTTTGTTTTCTGTTAATTAATTTGTGCTATCATTACAGACAATAAGAACAGCTATGCCATTCAAGTTGTGCTATTTACTGCTCCAAGGCCTGAGTGGGTTAAGTAATATTCCCCTGTATAATTAATCTAATCCTTTTCAGGTGTTAAAACTGTAAAAGTAAACCAGTTAACTGCTCCTTTAGGGAAATATGAGATTTCACCCTATCTAGAGATTGAAACTGCAGTCCCCTGTCAGCCTGAAGTAGCTACAGAAGATTGATCTTCGACCACGTTCCCTCTAATAACTTCTAGGGTAATGAAATCTCTAAAGCAAAATGGTCATCAAAGAAAAAAAAACTATAAGGGGAAAATAAAGGCCGCAGAAATTAATAAGCCAAGTTAACTACTAAGAATAACATTATGCCTATCTATCCCAGAGGTTAAAGCAGGTAGCAAAAATTATGCTTCTCTTGGTAATGTTAAAAAGTAAAACAGTCATTAATAAAAATAAAATTTCTTCATCTCTGTCTAACCCAGTGCAGGAAAGGCAACTGGAGTTTAGGGCTCTCTACCCCAACAGCTGTTTAAGTTGCAAAAATAAAGAAAAGAAAGCAGAAACCTCCTTATTTTCGTTGTGGAATTCACAGCCTATGTGAAAAGAACTGCTGTCAAGGTGAACTGCATGCTTCCTGGGTTCACGCCTTCCATCCAAAACCTGAAAAGTGAAGCACACTGAGGATCCTCTCAAGATACGGGTCTGGCGGGCACACTTCAGCCCTAATGCACTCACTAACTCTGAAAATGCTCTCCCTGGCACTTGCTAAGGAAGGGCTCGAACTGCTTACCTCCGGTCCTCTACTTCCCATGTGTGTGTTTGGGGGGCCAGAATGGGTGTGTAAAGCAAAACCTCAGCCTTTGCCTCCCTCTTGGGGGTGGGGGAAATTGGCCTCTGGCTGTCCCTGTCTCACTAGGTAATCTAACCTTTGCTTCTTCTACCTGTACTTATGTCAAAAGGTAATCCCGTTTAGCTTTAAATCTTCTGTTTGCTATTCATAACAGCACCAAATCTGTAAACCTGGGTCAGGTAGAAGGTACTCAGTGCTCAAAAGTCCTGCCTGATCCCTCTAGCCCAGGGTATTTACCTCCGAAACGGATATAAATATGTGGTAAAAATTTGGCTTATGCATCCCAGCATTAGTGCTCCCCAACATTAACATCATCCCAGGAACAGAGCCCATCCCTCTGCCTAGCATACATTTCTTAGGCACTCCTAGGTCTGAGCACTCTACTGGTAGGGCTCAGAAGTTGCAGGAAAATTGGTAACTGGAAAAGCAAAACTAGCAGGGCTAAACAGAAATAACAAACTCTCACAAAAGTTAATTTCAAATGTGTAAAACAAAATCAAGCACCATCAAGAGTAGCTGGCCAAGATACAAAGCTATTAAATGGTCCCTTATGGTCTTTATGGCATGGAATTCTCCCCTATCTAATACTCCTACTGGGGCCCCTCCTAAGCCTTTTTACTTCTGGTAGCCATTGGCCCATGCAGGGTTAGCTCATGCAAATAATTATGACCAGTAATATCAGAAAGTAAAGGCCCCAAAATCACATTGGCTTCTAGGATTAGAAGCCTCCAGTACAAGAAGTGGGGATTGAAAAGGGAAATCAGCCCCCCCCCCCACCAACCTTGGTGGGTGCCCTGCCCCTTAAGGAAGTCGTCACTGCCTCGGCCCCACCTCTACCCCTACCTCACGAATCATTGGTGTTATCGTAGCGGAAGTCCAGCCCTCAAGGACTCTTCTTCCCCTCCCACTTCCCATCCTATATAAGGGGGTAACGAGGGACCCACGAGGTCTTTGATTCTGGTGGGAATTCATAGACCCTGACCATTCATAATGGTCAGTATTAAAAGCACTTTTTAAAGCATCTGCTGGAACTCATAAGCCTCTTCATTTCTTTGCGCCGGGCAGCTAAAATTAGGACTTCCGGACCTTTCAACACAACCCTCCATACAAACACCTGCCACCTTCATGTGAAATATTATATTACATGGAGGCAAGCTAGACAAATTGTTCATAAATGTACCACTTGCACGACCTTGCATAAAAGAACACATGTAGCTGGGGTCACACCCCGAGGTTTGCTGACAAATGAATTATGGAAATGGATATTACACATGTTAACTTATTTCCAAATAAACCATATGTCCATGTGACAGTGGACACTTATTCTCATTTTATATGTGAAATCCTGATGACTTCTGACAGAGCTAAAGCTGTTGCACCTTCGTGCTACAGTGCTTTTCTTTCATGGGTATTCCATAATCCATAAAAACAGACAATGGCCCAGCTTACACCAGTAAAACATTTTAATCATTTTTCAAAGAATGGCAAATAAAGAATACCACTGGTACCCCCTATAACCCTCAAGACAAGGAATGGTTGAATGAGCTCATAGAATCCTCAAAACTCAATCATTAAAATACAAGAAAAGCAGCATGGCACTGAAGGACCTTTCATCCTTAATAATATTTTCACTAAACTTCTTGAATTTACCCCAAAGGAGAGCCTTTCACAGCTGCAAAAAGACACTTCAAAGAGAATGTATGCACAGGTACAAAAAAAATTAATTCACCTATTTTGGGTAAAAATTTATAATGAATTGGGGTTAAAGCAATAGCAAAGCAATAGGGCATCTGCCTTGCACATGGACAACCCGAGACTGATCCAGGTTTGATCCCTGAATCCTGGATCCTATATAATCCTCTGACCCTGCAATGAGCAATTTTTAAGCACAGAGCCATGAGTAACCTATGAGTGCCACCAGGTGTGGCCCAAAAACAACCATAAAAATTATTTTTCAGCAGTGGCAAGATGGCGACATTGAGGTTGTTGTACTGGCTCTGATCACTGTGGCCTATAGTTGGGCCCCAATTGCTTTGGTGTGTATTTTTCTGCGACGCTACCTGATGGTGAGATGAAACCAGGAGATGCTTCATGACAACTTGACTTAGACAGAGGATCAGTGCAAAAATCAAGAGCTCTAATTACTGACTGCAACAATTGTGATGAGGAAAACTTTTCTTGGAAACTTGAATAAAGACTTTGGGATTAGGGGCCCGGAGAGATAGCACAGCGGCGTTTGCCTTGCAAGCAGCCGATCCAGGACCAAAGGTGGTTGGTTTGAATCCCGGTGTCCCATATGGTCCCCCATATGCCAGGAGCTATTTCTGAGCAGACAGCCAGGAGTAACCCCTGAGCACCGCCGGGTGTGACCCAAAAACCAAAAAAAAAAAAAAAAAAAAAAAAAAGAATTTGGGATTAGACAAATTAGTATGCTTGGAATTGTAGATGATCTTGTGAGAGTATCATTCATAGGTGAGGACACCCTGTTTTTAGGCCAGAGGTTTTTCCTTTTGTTTTTGCTGTGTGTATGCAAAATTGCCACCCTTTTAATCTTTTAAATAGGGGCTCTTGCCTTTTCCATAGAACCTTGGGACACAAGTTACTTTTTTTACCTCATATTTCTGCATTTTCTATAAAATCAAGAAAGGGGAGTTGTGGGAGTAACCAGTCTTCTTTCAATTAAGGATAATTCCTTTTTGCTGATGCTTGTCACTCATGGACTAGAAGTACCGCTGGATTGGTCCCTTACCCTACCTGTTCTCCACCCTAGGGGGTGATCTTTCTCTTCCCAATAAAGACCTTAGATTTCAGGGATACATCGCTTTTGGTTTTGTTTCCACAGCTGGTCTATCTGCCTGCTGGTATCTCTTGCTAGTGAGCAGAAAGCTTGTGGTGGACTTTTTCTTCTTCTTCTTTTTTTTTTTTTTTTTTTTTGGTTTTTGGGCCACACCAGCGGTGCTCAGGGGTTACTCCTGGCTGTCTGCTCAGAAATAGCTCCTGGCAGGCACAGAGGACCATATGGGACACTGGGATTCAAACCAAGCACCTTGGGTCCTGGATAGGCTGCTTGCAAGGCAAACACTGCTGTGCTATCTCTCCAGGCCCGTGGTGGGCTTTTTCTGAACCTGTTTTATTCCCTTCAATCTTGTGTCAATTTCCTGTGTTGGCATTTTGCTTCCAGAAACAAGCTTGCCTTGAGATTGGGACACAAGGCTTCCACTCCAACCTGTGATTCACAGTCACCTAAGATTCAGACATCCAGATTCACATGCACCTGGGACTCACAGTCGCTCAGGACTCACACTCATGACTCATACTCACCCAAGAATCAAATGTACCTGGGACTCACATGACCCTGAATTCACACTCTTCCAAAATGCAGATACTCGAGATTTACACTCACCCGAGACTCACAGACACCCAAGATTCACACCCAACCAGGACTAATATGTACCCAGACTCACACACACCCATGATTCAGACTGACCTGGCATTCACATATTCTAGAATTCATACTCACCCTGAATTCACAGACACCCAGGATAGATACTCACCTGGGACAGATTTCACAGACACTTGAGACTAACACACTCACCAAAATTCACAGACAGCCAGAAATCACACTCACCCAGGATTCACAGAGATCCGGATTCACACTCACCCAGATTCCACTGACACCCGGTATTCAAAAACACCCACAGTTAATACTCACCCAGGATTCACAGGCGCCCGGGATTCACAGACACTTGGGATTCACACTCACCCTTAATTCACACTCACCCAGGATTCACACTCACTCATCTTTCTCACACACTCTATATTCAAATTCACCTGGGATTTATACTCACTAGGAATTCACAGACACTGTGATTCACACACACCCAGAATTCGCATGCATCGGGATTCACACACTCAGGCATCACAGACACCTGGATTCACACACATTTGTACTCACACTCACCCTGATTCACACCCACCTGGAATTCACACTCACTCAGGACTCAGAGTCACCTACTATTTATAGACAACCGAGATTCACAAACTCAGGATTCAGACTTACAAGGAATTCACAGATATCAGATTCACATAAATCCATACTCACGCTCATCTAGGATGTACAGACATCTGGGATTCACACTCAGCAGGATTCACAGAACCCAGGATTCGTATTCAACAGGCTTCAGACACCTGGGAATCACATGCACGTGGGGTTCACACTAACCCGGGATTCACAGACGACCAATTCAAATGCATCCAGGATTCACTTACACTTGGGCTTCATGTGTAACCAGATGGCAAATAGCTGGATTCATATTCATCAGGACTCACGCTAATCTGGGATCCACAGACATTCAGGATTCACACGCACCTAAGATTCCATTCACCCAGGACTTACACTCACCCAACACCCAAACAGACACAAACTCACCCTGGAACCATACTAACTCAGGATGCACAGACACCCAGGATTCACACTCACCTGGGACTCACACTCATCTGGTGCTCACATTCACCCGGGACTCACACATGAATTCACACCTGGGACTCGTGCTCACCCTGTACTCAAACATATCTGAATTCACACGCACCCAGGATTCAGTCCCTCAGGAAAAACACTCACCTGGGACTCACACCCAGAAATCACAGGTGCCTGGATTCACACTCACCTGGGATTCACAGGCTCCGGGAATTCACATGCACCCAGAATTCACACTCATCCCAGGTTTCAGACACCCAGATTCACACACACAGACACACACACAGACACACAGACAGACAGACACACAGACACACAGACAGACACACAGACACACAGACAGACACACAGACACACACACACAGGACTCACTCAGCCAGAACTTATACTTACTCGGGACTCAGACACCTGTGTTTCACATTCTCTTTTTTTTTTCCCCGTTTTTGTTTGTTTGTTTGTTTGTTTGTTTGTTTGGGTCACACCTGGCAGTGCTCAGGAGTTATTCCTGGCTCTACACTCAGAAATCGATCCTGGCAGGCTCAGGGGACCAGATGGGATGCCGGGATTTGAACCACCGTCCTTCTGTGCCTAAGGCAAACGCCTTACCACTGTGCTATCTCTCCGGGCCCTGTGTTTCACATTCTCACAGTAAAGACAGACACCAGGGATTCAGAACCACCTGGATTAAAAAAACACCTGAGATGCATACTCACCCTGGATTCCCACTTGGGACTCGCATGCATCCAGCACTCGCGTGTACTCCACATTCACATCCATCTGATATTCACAGACACCCAGGATTCACTCTCACCTGGATTCACAGACACTGGGAGTCACACTTACCCAGGTTTCACAGACACTGGGATTCGCACGCACCCGGCATTCAGACACTGAGATTCGCACGCACCCGGGATTCACAGACAACTGGAATTGACACTCTGTCACTAATCAGACACTCCTGGGATTCTCAGAGACCCAGGATTCTCACTCACCCAGAACTCACACGCATCACACACGCTCACCCGGGATTCACAGATTCCTGTTTTGTTTTTTGTTTTTTCTTTGGTTTTTGGGTCACACCTGGCAGTGCTCAGGGGTTACTCCTGGCTCCACGCTCAGACATTGCTCCTAGCAGGCTCAGGGGACCATATGGGATGCTGCGATTCGAACCAATGACCTTCTGCATGAAAGGCAATTGCCTTACCTCCATGCTATCTCTCCAGCCCCTGTGTTTCTTTTTTATATATATAATAATTTCTTGTTTTTTTGTTTTGTTTTTTTTTTTGTTTGTTTTTGGGCCACACCTGGCGGTGCTCAGGGGTTCCTCCTGGCTGTCTGCTCAGAAATAGCTCCTGGCAGGCACGGGGGACCATATGGGACACCGGGATTCGAACCAACCACCTTTGGTCCTGGATCAGCTGCTTGCAAGGCAAACACCGCTGTGCTATCTCTCCGGGCCCATATAATAATTTCTTTATTGAAGTACCGTGGTTACAAAATGTTTGTAGTTGGATTTCAGTAAGCAAATGAACACCACCCATGACCAGTGGAACTTTCCCACCACCGATGTTTCCCATTTCCATCCTCCCCTACCCCCTGCGTGCCTTAGGAACAGGCATTCTATTTCTCTCTCACTATCATTGTTGTGGTAATTGATAATGCAGTTACTTCTCTAACTATGCTCACCACTCTTTGTGTTAAACTTGATATAATGGGCTTGTCTCTATTGTCTCTGAGTATAGTTACCAAACTGTCTTTTAGTTTTATTAAATCTCACAGATGTGTGAGGCTATTCTGTGTCTTTCTCATTCTCTCTTTGACTCTTTTCACTCAGCATGATTCTCCATATCCCCATGTCCATCCATGTATAGGCAAATTTCCTGACTTCATTTTTTCTTTTTTTTTTTTCTTTTTGGTTTTGGGGTCACACCCAGCAGGGCTCAGGGTTTACTCCTGGCTCTACGCTCAGAAATCACTCTGGCAGGCTTGGGGGACCTTATGGGATACCGGGATTCGAACCACAGCCCTTCTGCATGCAAGGCAAACGCCTTACCTCCATGCTATCTCTGGCCCCAATTTATTTTTTTCTAATAGCTAATACATAATTAATTAGCTCATATCTAGTAGTATTCCATTGTTTAAATGTACCACAGTTTCTTTAGACACATCTGTTGTCAGACAACTGGGTTGTTTCCATATTTTGGCTATTGTAATAGCACTGAAATGAACATAGGAATGCAGAGGGCATTTTTGTATTGCGGGTGTGTGTGTGTGTGTGTGTGTGTGTGTGTGTGTGTGTGTGTGTGTTCCTAGGAGTGGTATTGCTAGTAACCCCTGAGCACTGCCAGGTGTGACCCAAAAACAAAAACAAAAACAAAAAAAGAAAATGAATATGGTAGCTTTGATTACCTGAAAAGTACCAACCACCTATTTAGCCCTTTAGATAAGGACTTGTAGAGAAGAAATATAGAGGATGTTCATAGAACTCTAAAAAAGCATAGATCGGGGTCAGAGTGATAGCACAGTAGTAGGGCATTTGCTTTGCAAGAGGCTGATCCAGGATAGACCTCAGTTTGATCCCTGGCATCCCATATTGTTTCCCAAACCAGGAGTGATTTCTGAGCTCATAGCCAGGAGTAACCCTTGATTGTCACTGGGTGTGGCCCCAAAACAAACAAACAAACAGACAAAAAAGCATCGATCAAGCTGAATGGACCACAAATAAGAATCAAAGGGATATGGGGCCAGCGAGGTGGTGCTAGAGGTAAGGTGTCTGCCTTGCAAGCACTAGCCAAGGCTCAGGACTGCGGTTCGATTCCCCCTGCTGTCCCATATGGTCCCCCCAAGCCAGGGGCGGTTTCTGAGCGCTTAGCCAGGAGTAACCCCTGAGCATCAAATGGGTGTGGCCTGAAAAAAAAAAGAATCCAAGGAAATGAGAAAACTCAAAACTGAAATAATAGAACTAAAAAAGTTGGTAGAAAGAAACCCTTGCACATATAGCACCACAAAGGGTCTCTCAAGCCCTGCCAGGAGTGAACCATGAGCACAGAGCCAGGGTAAGCACTGAACACTTCTAGGTGTGGCCCAAATGCTCTGCCAACAGAGAAAAAATAAAGGGGGAGAGCAACCGAAATGTCCATCAGGAAAGAAAAAAGAAAATGGGGCCAGAGAGATAGCACAGTGGTAAGGTGTTTGCCAAACAAACAAAAAAATCAAAAGAAAAAGGAAATGGATGTACACAATAGAGAATTAGACTCAGTGACAGAGGGGAAAGAACTTGGATCCAGAACAAGATGGATGTGCCTTAGTCTGTATTTTTGCAAAGGGTAAAAACTATTCTTTGTACAAAGTGCCCAGAACTAAGCTTCCTATGGGCACTAGGATATTCTAGTCCATCCTTTCTGAAGCTTCTTGGCTCCCCACTTGGGTGTCATTTATCTTTTTTTTGTAGACTTTCATTTATTTGTTTTGAGGCCATACCTGGAAGTGTTTAGTGGTCACTCCTACCTCTATGCTCAAGAATTATTCTGGGAGCTGGAGAGATAGCATGGAGGTAGGGCGTTAGCCTTACATGCACAAGAATGGTGGTTCGAATCTCGGCATCCCATATGGTCTCCCGTGCCTGCCAGGGGCGATTTCTGAGTGCAGTGCCAGGAGTAACCCCTGAGTGTTGCCGGGTGTGACCCAAAAACCAAAAAAAAAAAATTACTCTGGCAGGCTCAGAAGACCATATGGGATGCCTAGGATAGAACCATAATTGGCCGCATACAAGGCAAACACCCTCCTCACTGTATTATCACTCTTTTCCTCTCTCTATCTCTCTCCCCTCCCTTCTTCACATATTTCCTAAATAAAGTGTTTTTGTTTTTAAAAAAAAAACTCTTCTTTTTCAAGAAGACAACAAGCAGGGCTGGAGCAGTGGCACAGCTGGGAGGGAACATGCCTTGTACATAGATGACTGTGGTTTGATTCCCAACGCTCCACCTGGTCCCCTGAGCACACCAGGAGTAATCCCTGATGCAGAGAAAGGAGAAAGCCAAGGGTGACCTAAAAAACAAATCTAAAATAAATAAACAAAGGACATATAGGGTAAGAGCAATAGGACAGCAGGTAGGACATTTGTTCCAGCCTCCCTCTATGGTCCCCTGAGCCTGCCAGCTGTGATTTCTGAAAGTAGAACCAGGAGTAACCCCTCAGTGTTGCTGGGTGTGCTCTGTATAAGGAGCTTGCCAGGAGCTGGAGCAGGGAATGGAGTGTTGAGTGTTGACTGTGAGCAATTTTTGTTGTGTTTTGGGTTATTGGCTCACATATGACTGTGCTCAGAAATCACTCTTACGGGCTGGAGTGATAGCACAGCAGTAAGGCATTTGTCTTGCACTCAGCCAACCCAGGACCAACCCAGGTTTGATTCCTGGCATCCTATATGGTTCCCTGAAACTGCCAGGACCAATTTCTGATCACAGAGCCAGGAGTAACTCCTGAGCATCACCGGTGTGATCCAAAAATCCAAACCTCCCCCCCCCAACAACAACAAAAAGAACCCCTCTTGGTAGGTTCAGGAGACATATGGGATGCCAAGGATCAAACCTGGATCAGCTGTGTGCAAGGCCAGAGACCTCCTCCTGTGCTAACTGACACAAAGCAGACAAGTTTTGATCAGGAGATGTGGACACTCTGGAGGTAGATGTGGCTGATCATCTAACTCAGGGGTGGTGAACAGGACTTTTACCCTCACTCAAAATGGCAAAATGCAATATGTGTTTAATATATTATTGTTAAAATTATATGCCTTTTTTTTTGGGGGGGGGACACACCTGGCGGTCTGCTCAGAAATAGCTCCTGGCAGGCACGGGGGACCATATGGGACACCGGGATTCGAACCAACCACCTTTGATCCTGGATCGGCTGCTTGCAAGGCAAATGCCGCTGTGCTATCTCTCCGGGCCCAATTATATGCTTTTGTGTGAGTGTTTGTTTTGGCAGGTCACTACATGGTGTGGCTCTCTGACTCTCACAGTTTAAAATTTTGGCTCTTTGTGTTGAACTTGTTCGCCACCCCTGATCTAACTGCTTAAAGTCTAAAGGGAACCTTCTGCTAATTCCTCGCACACAGTGACAATGGCAAATGGTTCCACTGGTTTCTACTATGTTTTTACCCGGCATGCCTGTGTTCTGAGAAGGCACTAGGAACATATGGGACCCTCACTGGGCTTCACCTGGCCCCACTGCAAACTGGAATCAGCTGCTTAACCACATGGGCTTATGTCTAAACCAGGCTACTGTAAACACTAAATAAGTCTCTTTGCATATGTTTGGAGCCAGATTGGTAGTGCTCAGGGCTTGGCTCTGTGCCAGAATTCTATCCTTCAAAGGAATTACACTAGCCTTTCCTTCCCACCCCTTACTTCTCCCTTTCCTTCCCTTAAATATCCCTTCACTTCACTTTTTGTTTGGTTGGTTTTTTTGTTTTTAGGACACACCCAGCAGTGCTCAGGGGTTACTATCTGCTTGGGAATAGCTCCTGGCAGGCACGGGGGACCATATGGGACGCTGGGATTGGAACCAACCACCTTAGGTCCTGGATTGGCTGCTTGCAAGGCAAACACCACTGTGTTATCTCTCCGGCCCCTTCACTTCACTTCTTTTTTTTTTTTGGGGGGGGGGTCACACCCGGCGGTGCTCAGGGGTTACTCCTGGCTGTCTGCTCAGAAATAGCTCCTGGCAGGCCTGGGGAACCATATGGGACACCGGGATTCGAACCAACCACCTTAGGTTCTGGATCGGCTGCTTGCAAGGCAAACACCGCTGTGCTATCTCTCCGGGCCCTCACTTCACTTCTGTTACCGACTTTCCCTTCCCTTCTTTCTCATTCCCTTCTCTTCTGTTGCCTTCCCTTTCATCCTTCTTCTTTCCTCCTCCTCCTCCTCCTCTTCTTCCTTCTTCTCTTTCTCTTTCTCCTCCTCCTCCCTCTTCCTCTTCTTCTTCTTTGGATTATTGGGTCACACCCGGCATCACTCAGGGGTTACTCCTTACTATGTGCTCAGAAATTGCTCCTGGCAGGCTCGAGGAACCATATGGAATGACAGGAATTGAACAACCATCTGTCCTGGGGTCTGGCCACATGCAAGGCAAACAAACGCTCTACTGCTGTGTTATCTCTCTGGCTCATCCCATCCCTTCCCTACCTTCTCTCTTCTCTTCCCTTTCTTCTCCCCTTCATTTCCTTCCTTCCCTTTTCCTTGCTTCTCCCCTTCTTTCCCTTGATTTCCTTTCTCTTACTACTCCCTTCCCTTCCATTTCCTTCTTTTCCTTCTCTTCCTTTACTTTTTCCCTCCATTCCCTTTCCTTACTACTCCCTTCAATTCCATTCCCTTCCTTTCCCTTACTTCTCCATTCTGTTCTCTTCTCTTCCCTTCCTCCTACTTCCCCTTCCTATTACTATTCTCTTACTATTCTCTTTCCTCCCCTTACTTCCCTTTTTTCATCTCTTTCCTTACTTCTCTTTTGCCTTCATTTTCCTTCTCTTCTCCCTTCCATTTCCTTCACTTTCCTTACTTTCCTGTTTGTCACTTCCCTTCCCTTCCTTCCCTTGCATTTCTCCTCCTCCTCCTCCTCCTCCTCCTCCTCCTCCTCCTCTTCTTCTTCTTCTTCTTCTTCTTTGCCGCTTTGGGCCACACCGGTTACGGGCTTGGGGGACCATATGGGACGCTGGGGATCAAACCGAGGTCCATGCTAGATTAGCGCATGCAAGGCAAATGCCCTATCGCTTGCGCCACTGTTCTGGCCCCCCTTCCCTTCTCTTATTTCTGTATTCCTTTCATTTCTCTTCCTTTTCTTACTTCTCCCTTCTATTCCCTTCCATCTACATTCCCTTACTTCTCCCTTCCCATCTTTTCCTTCTCCTTTCCTGTCTCTTTCCTTTCTTCTCCTTCCCTTTTCTTTCCTTCTCTTCTTCTCCCTTACTGTTCCTTCCCTTCATCCATTACTTCTCCCTTTCATTCTATTCTAGTTCATGAATTGTCCCTTTACTTCCCTTCCCTTATATCTCCCTTCCTTTCCTTTCCCTTACTTCTACCTTCCATTCCCTTCACTTCCCTTACATTTCCTTTCCTTTTAATTCCCTTTCCTTTTTTCCCTGTTCTGTTCCCTTACTTTTCCAATCTTTCCCTTCCCTTCCCTTACTTCTAACTTCTCTTCCCTTCTGTTCCCTTATTTCTGACTTCCTTTCCCTTCTCCCTTACCTTACTACATTCCCTGCCCTTCCTAACATCTCCCTTTCTTTCATTTCAGTTATCACTCTTTTGCTGTCCTTATCCTTCTTTTATATCTCGTCTCTTCCTTTCCCTTCCTTCTCTCTTCCCTACCATTCCCCCATTTTGACCTTCTTATCTATCTCTTCTATCTCTTCTCTTCCTTTCCCTTACTTCTCTCTTCCCTTTCCCTCCATTTGCTTAGTTTTTCCTTCTCTACCTATCCCTTCCCTTAATTTACTACTCCCTTCCCTTCCCTTATTTCTCCCTTTCCTTCTCCCTTCTTTTCTTTTTCTTATTTATTTATTTATTTATTTATTTTTTGTGGTTTTTGGGTCACACCCGGCAGTGCTCAGGGGTTATTCCTGGCTCCAGGCTCAGAAATTGCTCCTGGCAGGCACGGGGGACCATATGGGACGCCGGGATTCGAACCGATGACCTCCTGCATGAAAGGCAAATGCCTAACCTCCATGCTATCCTCCGGCCCCTTCCTTCTCCCTTCTAATCCCTTCTTTTCTTTCTTCCCTTCCCATCCATTCCCTTCCCTCTCCTTTTCTGGTCCCTTCTGGTCTCCTTTTTTTAATTTATTTTTTGGTTTTTGGGACACACCTGGCAGCGCTCAGGGGTTACTTCTGGCTCTATGCTCAGAAATTGCCCCCCCCCCCCCCGGCAGGCTCTGGGGAACCATTTGAGATTCCGGGATTCGGGCTGGAGCGATAGCATGGAGGTAAGGCATTTGCCTTTCATGCAGAAGTACGGTGGTCCTCTGTGCCTGCAAGGGTGATTTCTGAGCATAGAGCCAGGAGTAATCCCTGAGCACTGCTGGGTATGACCCAAAAACTAAAAAAGAAAAGAAAAGAAGAGAAGAGAAAAGAAAAGAAAAGAAAAGAAAAGAAAAGAAAAGAAAAGAAAAGGATGCCGGAATTCAAACCTACCATCCTTCTGCATGCAAGGCAAACCTTTACCACTGTGCTATCTCTCCGGCCCCTTCCTTCTCCTTTCTGTTTCCTTCTTTTCTTTTCTTTTCTTTTTTTTTTTTGGTTTTTGGGCCACACCCGGTGACGCTCAGGGGTTAATCCTGGCTATGCGCTCAGAAGTCGCTCCTGGCTTGGGGGACCATATGGGACGCCGGGGGATCGAACCTTGGTCCGTCCTAGGCTAGCGCAGGCAAGGCAGGCACCTTACCTCTAGCGCCACCGCCCGGCCCCTGTTTCCTTCTTTTCCTTACTTCTCCCTTCCATTGCATTCCCTTCTCCCTTTCCCATTTATTCCCTTCCCTACACTTACTTATCCCTTCTCTTCCCTTACACTCCTTTTATTTCCATCCATTCCCTTTCATTCCTGTACTTCTCCCTTCCTGTCCCTTCACTGTCCTTATCTCTCCCTTCCCTTAGTTCTTCCCTTTGCTTCCATTCCCTTACATCTCCCTTTCATTCCATTATTTGTCCCTTTTCTTCCTTTCCCTTCCATTCATTTACATTTACCATACCTTCCCTTCCTTTACTTCACCCTTCCAGTATCCCCTTCCCTTACTTTTCCCTTCTCTTTCCTTCCTCCCTTCCCTTCTATTCCTTACTTCTCCAATTCATTCCCTTCCCTTCCTTTCCCTTCCTTCCCTTGCATTTCATTCCTTTATCTTACTTCTCAATTCACTTCCCTTTCCATTCCGTCTCTTATTTCTCCCTCCCCTTTCTTTCTTTCTTTTTTTTTTTTTTTTTTGGGCCACACCCGGCGATGCTCTGGGGCCACTCCTGTCTGTCTGCCCAGAAATAGCTCAAATAGCTCCTGGCAGGCACGGGGGACCATATGGGACACCGGGATTCGAACCAACCACCTTTGGTCCTGGATCGGTTGCTTGCAAGGCAAACGCCGCTGTGCTATCTCTCCGGGCTCTCTCCCTCCCCTTTCTTTCCGTTTTCTTTCCCTTCTTTCCCCCTTCCCTTCCTTATCTTCCCCCTTCGCTTCCCCTAACTTCTCCCTTACCTTACTTTTAGTTTCCTTACTTTTCCTTTCCCATCCCTTCCTTTCTTTTCCCTTCCCTTACTTCTTTCTTAACTTCCTTTACTTCTCCTCCCTTCACTTCCTTTCCCTTAATTTATTCCCTTCCCTCCCTTCCTTTCCCCTTTTCTTCCCTTCCTTGCCTTCCCTGATTTCTACCTTCACTTCTCTTTTCTTCCTTAAACTCCTTTACTATAAAATAAAATCCACTAGTTGTAAGATCAACCAAGGCACTATGTTTCTAACCCCCATGCATATGGGTCTGAAGAAGCAGGGTAGTGGTGAAGAAATAATAAACCAAGCCAGAGGCCGGAGTGGTAGTGCAGCAGTAGGGCACTTGCCTTGCACGCGGCTGACCCAGGATGGACTCCAGTTCAATCCCCGACATCCCATATGGTCCCCCAAGCCAGGAGTGATTTCTGAGCACATAGCCAGGAGTAACCCCTGAGCGTTACTGGGTGTGCCCCCCCCAAAAAAAAACAAAAACAAAACAAAATAACAAACAAACCAAGGCAGTCTGTGCCTCTTGGTCTCTCTGCCTGAGCCAAAAGCCAGAAATGCTTTTTCTTTATTAAACCCAGTACAGAGGGCTGGAGAGATATCATGGAGGTAAGGCATTTGCCTTGCATGCAGAAGGACAGTGGTTCGAATCCTGGCATCCTATATGGTCCCCTGAGTCTGCCAGGAACGATTTCTGAGTGTAGAGCCAGGAGTAACCCCTAAGTGCTGCTGGGTGTGACCCAAAACAAAACAAACAAACAAAAAAAACAAAAACAAAACAGTACAAAATTCACAATGAGTGGGAAGGTCAAGAGAGACAAAAGTACCTGTTTAGGTGGGCTTTTACATAACAAAGAAAGAGGTTTATGAGAAAGAGGAAGTGGGGGGCATTTTGTTTTGG
Source organism: Suncus etruscus (assembly GCF_024139225.1). NCBI lineage: Eukaryota > Metazoa > Chordata > Mammalia > Eulipotyphla > Soricidae > Suncus > Suncus etruscus. The sequence goes on along the minus strand of NC_064862.1, from coordinate 46,528,770 downwards.
GTTAATTGCTTACAATTCCACCTTTTTTTTTTTTTTTGGTTTTTGGGTTCTGCCAGGATGCAAACCATCCTTCTTCTGCATGCAAGGCCAATGCCCTACCTCCAGCTATCTCTCCAGCCCCAGGTTTGCTAAAACATTATTATAATGAGCACTGTAACAAGAGTCTATAGTATCCAAGTTCCTCTTCCTTCGACTTTTTTTTTTTTTGGGCCACACCCATTTGACACTCAGGGGTTACTCCTGGCTATGGGCTCAGAAATCGCCCCTGGCTTGGGGGACCATATGGGACACCAGGGGATCGAACCGTGGTCCATCCTACGCTAGCGCTTGCAAGGCAGATACCTTACCTCTAGCGCCACCTTCCCGGCCCCTTCCTTCGACTTTTGTGGATAAACACATTAGAACATTTTTGCAGGGGGCCGGGCGGTGGCGCTGGAGGTAAGGTGCCTGCCTTGCCTGCGCTAACCTAGGACGGACCGCGGTTCGATCCCCCGGTGCCCCATATGGTCCCCCAAGAAGCCAGGAGCAACTTCTGAGCGCATAGCCAGGAGTAACCCCTGAGCGTCACAGGGTGTGGCCCAAAAACCAAAAAAAAAAAAAGAACATTTTTGCAGACATAATTTGAGAATAGGTTGCTATATGATATACACAAATATCAGAGCAATTGAGAAACAATCACTAGGATAGCTGAAAACTATTAGAATCTAACAACATTTTGCATTTCTCCAGACTGCAAATTAATATTAAAACACTAACGTTGGATACAAAATTATCTGTTGCAGTTGGACATAGAACAAAAGAGTAGCATTAAGATCTATACATGGGGGGCCGGGTAGGTGGCGCTGGAGGTAAGGTGTCTGCCTTGCAAGCGCTAGCCAAGGAAGGACCGCGGTTCGATCCCCCGGCGTCCCATATGGTCCCCCCAAGCCAGGGGCGATTTCTGAGCACATAGCCAGGAGTAACCCCTGAGCGTCAAACGGGTGTGGCCCAAAAACCAAAAAAAAAAAAAGATCTATACATGGGGGCCCGGAGAGATAGCACAGCGGTGTTTGCCTTGCAGGCAGCTGATCCAGAACCAAAGGTGGTTGGTTCAAATCCTGGTGTCCCATATGGTCCCCCGTGCCTGCCAGGAGCAATTTCTGAGCATGGAGCCAGGAGTAACCCCTGAGCACTGTCGGGTGTGACCCAAAAACCACAAAAAAAAAAAAAAAAAAAGAAAAGAAAAGAAATCGCTCCTGGCTTGGGGGACCATATGGGATGCCGGGGATCAAACTGTGGTTTGTCCTAGGTTAGCATGTACAAGGTAATATGACCTGCCGCTTGTACCACCACTCCAGCCCCTTCTCTTCCTTTTCTTACAGTCCATCTCCTTATTTCCCCTTTCCCCTCCCTCCTCTTCTTTTCCCTTCCCTTACTTCCCTTCCTTTCCTTTTCCCTTCCTATCTATTTCACTTGGGCCACACCTAGCAGTACTCAGGGCTTACTCTTGCCTTGGCAAACCATTTATGTATGGTGACAGGGCCTGAATCCAGACTGTTCATTTCTCTGACCCCTGCCCAGCTCCTACTAGTGGGAGCACTTTAAAACTGCCATCTGAGTCTCAATGGACAGAAGTGTCTCGAATCAGGGGCTAATGAGATCTTGGAGAAGGTAGACGGGTCTGTACAGCCAGAGTCATGACCCTGGAGCACCCAGGGATCCTGGGCCACAAAGCAAAGTCGTTTCAGGGTCTGTGGATCTGCTGCCAGTTGGTGCAGTGAGCAGAGAAAGGAGGGAGGAGATAGGACTAATGAAAAATATACAGGGCCGGAGAAATAGCATGGAGGTAGGGCGTTTGCCTTGCTTTCAGAAGGATGGTGGTTTGAATCCCGGCATCCCATATGGTCCCCCGGAGCCTGCCAGGAGCGATTTCTGAGTGTAGAGCCAGGAGTAATCCCTCCTGAGCGCTGCCGGGTGACATCCCCCCCCCCCCCAAATAAGAAAAATATTGTCCCAGTAAGCCTAGGGAGAGGAGGTGGAATGTGGTTCTGAATTGTGGGCAGAAGATGCCCTGCAGGGAGAGATTCTAAAATAAAGGGAAGAGCAGAAGGCAGTAAAAGCTCTGAGATGGAGTCAAAGATAGGGTCTAAGCGAGGTCAGCTGGGAAGGATGAGGTGGCCTTCTCTGGCAGTTGGCCAGAAGTGGCTTTCTTTGGCTACATTCTCTTTCTTGAGGGCGGAAGGGCAGTGCTAGGAATCACTCTTGGAAGGGCTGGGGGACTTTATGGGGTGCTAGGGATCAGACCTTGGCTAATTGCGTGCAAAACAGTTACCCTACCTGCTATTCTATCTCTGTAATTGCATCCCCTTGTTATATTGGGCTTTTGTTTTATTTGGGATATGTTCCTAGCAGTGCTCAGGGAACCATGCGGCGGCAGCGATAGAAGCCAGACTCCACGGGCAAAACCTGTAGGGTTTGGAGCAGGAGCTCCCAAGACTGACCAGAGACCATGGAACCTGTGATTCTGGATTCCAGAACTGGTCGTGACTGTCCAGAGACCACAGGCTTGTGACATCTGGCCGGTGCTGAGCCAAGTCCTGTGGTCTGAGCAGCAGAAGTCCAGGGATCAGCTGCCACCACAGGGAGACACAAATCCAGTGCTGGGATATTTTTTCCTTTTTCCTTTAATACATTTTGAGGGACAGGGCATGACACTTGTACCAAAGAGAACTATTATGATAATCCAGAAATTAAAAGAATATTTTACTATTTTAATGTGTTTTTTTTTTTTTCCCCCTGAGGGGCACACCCTATAACTTACAGGGTTATTCCTGGCTCTGCAGACAGGAAATCATTCCTGGTAGTGCTTGGGAGTCTGTGATGCTGAGGATCAGACCTAGTTTGTCCCATGGCTTTGGGCCTAGGCCTCTGTCACTTTCTCATCAGATGAGGCAAGTTGTAACTTGCAAGTGGCAGGTGAGGTAGACAGTGTCAAAAGCTCAATTTCCAGTTCTGGTTCTGCTTAGACTCCCAAGTGAATGATTGACAGTCTTGAAACCTTCCTCTCAACATCTGTGAACTGGGGGGCGAACCGTGAACTGTGAGTGGGGTGGTGAAGAGATTAAGAAACTGAGGTCTGGGCCCGGGAGAGATAGCATAGCGGCATTTGCCTTGCAAGCAGCCGATACAGGACCAAAGGTGGTTGGTTCGAATCCCGGTGTCCCATATGGTCCCCTGTGCCTGCCAGGAGCTATTTCTGAGCAGACAGCCAGGAGTAACCCCTGAGCACTGCCGGGTGTGACCCAAAAACCAAAAACCAAAAAAAAAAAAAAAAAAAAAAGAAAAGAAACTGAGGTCTAAACTTTCTGCATTTGTGGGCTTGTGAAGCCAATAATAAGGGCCACAAGCCAGACATGTGTGTGTGTGTGTGTGTGTGTATGTAAGCTCCAAGTAAAGACTTTCCTTGCCTTTGGTCCTTACAACCCTGCAGTTGAAGTAACGAAAACTTCAAGGGGTGTGTGTGTGTGTGTGTGTGTGTGTGTGTAACCCTGCAGTTGAAGTAACGAAAACTTCAAGGGGTGTGTGGTGCGTGTGTGTGTGTGTGTGTGTGTGTGTGTGTGTGTGTGTGTGTGTGTAAGCTCCAAAGCTCCAAGTAAAGACTTACCTTGCCTTTGGTCCTTACAACCCTGCAGTTGAAGTAACGAAAACTTCAAGTGTGTGTGTGTAAGCTCCATCTAAAGTGTGTGTGACAAAAACAAACAAACAAACAAACAAAGGCACAGGCGAGATTCAGATTAGTCAGTCATGTCTAAGTGGGCCTGATGGTTTTCACTGTTATTTTTCTTTTGGGGTCGGTTCTGTGCAAAACAAATGCTGTCCCTGCTGTGCTATCTTTCAGACTCCTAGTTTTCACTTTTTAACCATGAATTTCTTTCACTCAGAAAGCACATAAAGGGACCAGAGATAGTCCAGCTGGGTGTTTGCCTTATAGGAGGCCAACCAGGGTTCGAATACCTGCATCCCAGAGTCCCCTCAGTACTGCCAGGATTGAGCCCTGAGTTTAGAAGAGAGTCCAGGCGTGAGTCTGGAGTACCACAGGGTGTGGCCTAAAAGAAAAATAAATCCAACAAGCCAAAAGCAACAACAAAGGGCCATAATTCTGGAAGTGCCTAACTCAGGCCCTGCAGGGCAGTGACACAGACTGGGCGCGGGGGGCTTATGAGCAGGTGAGGGCCGCGATCGCGTCCCCCCCGCAGCAAACCGGGGACACGGGGCTATTTCGGGTAAGTAGGGCATTTGGGGAGCTTTCATAACCCGCAGGAGGGGACGGCCGCGTCTGGGCCTTGGTTCCAGAAAACCGCCGGGCTCGCCCAGAACGCGGGGCCCTCCCGATGCGTGGCGCACTGGGGGGTGAGGGGGGAAACAGTCACGACCTTGGCGGCCGCACGACCTTGAGGCCTCAGTCGCCTCTTCTGCGCAATGGGGGGACACTATGGCCGCGGACCCGGGGGGAGGAGAGGGGAACCACGCAGCAATCCAACCTCGCAGCCCGGTACTAGCTCGCGGTGGGCACGGTCCCCAAAAGTGGCCCAGTAAGCAACCCCGCGCCCCGCACCCCGCGCCGCAACGCGCCCCACACCCCGCGCCCCGCGCCCACGCCACAGCGCCGCGACGGAGCCCGAGGGCGGGAACCTGCGCGAGTCGGCCAAGGCGCAGGCGCGGCGATTGCCCCGCCCCTTTGGCGCCGTCTTCGCCCATTTGCCAGGCGTCACGCCACTCCGACGGCTCGACGGCGCCCATTGGAAGGAGCCGTGGCGCGCGACCCGGGGTGGGCGGGGCTTCAGGCGGCTTTATAAGCGGCGGGCGCCGGGGCTCGGGCCGCCCCTGCAGACGCCGTCGCCGCCGTGTCTCCCGCCGCCATGGTCAACCCTACCGTGTTCTTCGACATCGCGGTCGATGGCGCGCCCCTGGGCCGCGTGTCTTTCGAGGTGGGCGCGGGCAAGGGGGCGCGGGGGGCGGGCGAGGGCTAGGGGCCGCCGTTTACCGGCTGGGTTTTTCCACCGTCGGCGCGGAGACAAAGGGGGGGTCCCTCGCCCCCACGAGCCCCGCGGGGCGCCCCGCACGTGCCCGAGCCCCCCTGCCCCGGGGGGTCCCGACGGCTTCGCAGCCGCGCGCGTGCGCGCTCCGACCCCCGAGGCAGGCCGGATGCGGCTCGCGAAGAAACGGGCCCGCGCGTCGCGCCGCGCCCCGCCCCGCGGCGGAAACGTCGGGAACGTTCGAGAAAGCGTAGCGGCCCTTCCGCCGCGCCCCGCACTGGGCCGGGTGGGGCTCGGAGCCGCCGCGTGCGCCCCGTGCTGCTGGAACAAAGGAAGGCCGCGTGCGCCGCGGGCCACACGGGGAGGGCCGCCTGCACCGCGCCCGGCGGGGCGGGCTTGGGGCGTTTGCGCCGGACGGAGCGAGTCACGCACGGCTCCGGGCCGCGCCCGCCGGAACTTTGCGCGCTGCCCCGGGGCGGCTCCAGGGCAGGTTTGCTGCCCACGTGCTGCCGCCGAGCGGGTGCGGCGCACCTAGAGGTCGAAGCCGCTCCCGGAGCTCAAGGGCTCACCCTTTGGGGTGCCCTAAAAGACGCCGTTGCCTCTACTGTATCTTTAAGGGGGTTCACATCTAGCCGTGCTCAGCTTATTCTTAGCTCTTCTGCACTTTACTGATCGCCTCGGGACTCTTGAACCCGGGTCGGCAAACGCCCCCTCTGTTGTGCCAGCTGGCACCCCGACTCAGTATTTTTGGAGTGGGGCCCTGCCGAACCGGGTACAAGCCGACAATATGCCAGCCGATCTGAGTTTTTCTTTCTCTTTTACAGCTGTTTGCAGACAAAGTTCCAAAGACGGCAGGTCAGTTTTCCTTGGAAAGTTGCATTCGAGGAATTCCAGTTTTATCTGTGTGCATGCCTATGTAAAGCACTTGTGTCTCTTCACAGAGAATTTCCGTGCGCTGAGCACTGGTGAGAAAGGATTTGGTTACAAAGGTTCCTGCTTCCACAGAATTATTCCAGGATTTATGTGCCAGGTATGGGGGTTGATCTCTTTACGGTGTGTTGTACCAGGGATCATGCCCAGGGCTAGCTGTTCATGCTACATCCTTCTTTTTTTTTATTTTTATTTTCTGGGATACACTCAGCTGGTTCCCTGTCCGACACTCATGGCATATGTGTTCCTGGGTGGGGGACAAAGGTGACACCAATTGCCTGGCTTGCTATAGGAACATTGCTCCTGTTTTATCTGCAGAGTGCAAATGGACTGCCAATGAGTTGGGAGCTTTTAACAATGTGGCTGCATGCAAGTTCTGTTTTTACCAGGGTTTGCTCAGTTTAGGCTGGCCATTGGCAGTGCCATCTCCCTGGTTTGCACTACTGGCCTATCTGGCCATATCCTCCTCTGTTGGTTGTTCTGGCAAAGGGTTCCCTGCCTAGAGTAGAGGCTGCCACGTGATCTGGGCCCATCCATACCCTGTGCCCCTTAACTTCTGACTCCCTTAGGCCAGTTTCAAATACAGGCTGTGAATCATTCAGGTGAATTGTTGACCTGGCGTGTTTCTCCGTTAATTCATTCATCAAAAATAATAAGGCTATTAACTTGGCAGGGCGGTGACTTCACTCGCCACAACGGCACAGGCGGCAAGTCCATCTATGGAGAGAAGTTTGATGATGAGAACTTCATCCTGAAGCACACGGGGCCTGGCATCCTTTCCATGGCCAATGCAGGCCCCAACACCAATGGCTCCCAGTTCTTTATCTGCACTGCCAAGACTGAGTGGTAAGGCAGCCATAGCTACTTTTCTGACAATAGGGAGAGGAAGGGGTAATCAGTGGGGCGGGAGACAAACCTAGATTTGGATTCTGATCCACTGAGCTTGTGGTATCATTGACTATGCACAGGAGGTTTTGAGTTCTTTACTCACCTGGCCACTGACTGCTGCCCCTTTGTTGCAGGCTGGATGGCAAACACGTGGTGTTCGGCAAGGTGAAGGAGGGCATGAACATTGTGGAGGCTATGGAGCGCTTTGGGTCCAAGAATGGCAAGACCAGCAAGAAGATCACCATCTCCGACTGCGGACAAGTCTAAGGCCCTGCTTCTTTGTTCCCACTACACCAGACCTCAGGAGTCTGGTGTGCCCATCCCCCATGTGCCCAGAATGCCCTCTGGCCCGTGTGTACCCTCAGTTCCCTAGTCCTTACCCTGTCCCATCTTGCTGGATTGCAGAGTTGTTTATGATTATGAAATAAAAAGTACATAATAACGGTCCTTTGGTTTGGGGGACTACTTCACTGGGTCTTGCATACAGGGTTAGGCCCTGGCCCTAGAAGGTAGCATAAGTCATCCTTAGGTGAGCTTCAGCTGCAAACCTTGACATAGAAAAGGTGTGGCACTTGGCTGTGCTGGGCCCTGGGTTCTATTACTACTACCCAAGCCTTAAAGGGCCAGAGAATGCAGCAGATACAGCTTGCCTTGTATGTGACACTCCACTGGAAGTGATCCCTGAGTAAAGTGAAGTGTGCCCCAAAACAAAAATGATTGCTTGAAACGTGGGTTTGGGGCATCTATTCTGCAAACACTGGTCCTCAACCAGCTGGTCAAGATTGGCAGTTTCCAGCAGATCTAGATAAAGTGTGGGCAAAAGTCCTTACCTCCATTCTATTTCTCTTGCCCCAAATGGACCAAGGTTTGATTCCCAGCATTCATATGGTCTCCCAGCCTGCTAGGAGTAACCTGAATGCCATTGAGTGGCCCAAGAGCAAATAATTCAAGTCTGAAAATGCAATCTGAATACTAGCTACATATTTGATAAAAATTTGTAGCTGTTGGGGCCCGAGAGATGGCATGGAGGTAGGGTGTTTGCCTTGCATAAGGAAGCGTGGTTCGAATCCTGGCATCCCTTACGGACCCCTGAGCCTGCCAGGAGCGATTTCTGAGCATAGAGCCAGGAGTAACCCGAGTGCTGCTGGGTGTGACCCAAAAACCAAAAAAAAAAAAATTGTAGTCATACCTTTGTACTTAAGGACAAAAAGTCCCCAGGATAAGACAGGTCAGAAAATGTTTCAAGGGGAGCAGTAAGGCATTTGCCATACAAGCAGCTGATCCAGGATGGATGGTGTTTCGAATCCTGATCCCGAGCCTGCCAGGAGCGATTTCTGAGCATAGAACCAAGAGTAACCCCTGAGAGTGGCCAGGTGTGACACAAAAAGGCCCCCCCCCCCCCCAATGTTTTGAGGGGCAAGAGACATGACAGCTGTGAGGGCACTTGCCTCACGCATGGCTGACCTGGGTTGGATCTCTGGTACTTCATAGGGTTCCCCATAGCCCCACCAGGAGTAATCCCTCAGCACACACAAACCAGTGGCTCCAAAAACAAAACCCCAAATAAATGGTTAAAAGATTCAAACCAATTACAGAGAGAGCCCCCCCCCCAAGGATCTTGGAAATCTGAGTGCAAACACGGGGTTCATGACACTATTCTCTCTTTATTTTTCTATATTTTTGAAATTTTCCATAATAAAATAAGCTTTGAAAATGAGTTATTTTGAGTATTGCATTATAAAACATTAAAATTTTCCTTTTTTAATGAAGATTTCCAGGCAGAAAATAGAATTTGCTGATGGACCATTAACATTAATTCAATCTAGCAACAAAAAAACTAACATTCTAAAAATACTATACAAATTAATAAACGCTACTGTATCAAGCACTGAAAATTATAATGCTGAAATGGAGACCGTGAACTTCAACCCCAGGTAAGTTGTGTGAGCTGTAGAGTGACTCTAAATCTAAATTTGGACCACAGCACTGACCCTTTCTAGCTACTGGAGAAATGCATCCTGGCAAGTCACTAAACACAGAAGTTACATAATTTTAATGATTCAGTGGTCAGGCATTTGGGTGGCAGAGAATATAAATGTTTAGATGCATGTGTGAGGTCCTGGACTCAATCCCCAGCAACAATGGTTTGTTTTGGGGCCATATCAGGAGAAGCTCAGGGTTTAAGTCCTCTGCTCAGGAATCACACTTCTGGTGGGCTCAGGGGACCATATGGAGTCCCAGGGATGTAACCTGGGCCAGCTACGTGCAAATACCTACCCACTCTACTATCACTTTGACCTTTTTTTTTTTGAGCCATACACAGCAGTGCTTTTGGCTCTACACTTAGGAATCATTCCTAGGAGGGCTCAGAAGACCCTACAGCAGGGGTCTCAAACTCAATTTACCTGGAGGCCTGCAGGAGGCAAAGTCTGGGTGAGGCAGGGCCACATAAGGGATTTCGCTTATGGAATATTCACAATAAAAAATCGCATTAAACATTCGCATACCTCGGGGTATATGAATGTTTAATGCGATTTTTTCTTACTAATGCGATTTTTATTGGAATAATCGCGTGCGAATACTGCAATATTTGAAGGCCGGCCGCGGGCCACAAAATGTTGTATGGAGGGCCGTGAGTTTGAGACCCCTGCCCTACAGGGGGCCAGGGATTGAACTTGGATCAACTGTATTGGGAGGGCAAGAGGTTTCCCACTGTGCTATCTCGACCCCCAAAATAAAACGTCATATGCTGTGGGCTGGAGAGATAGCATAGCGGTAGGAAGTTTGCCTTGCACGCAGCCAGCCCAGGACGGACGGTAATTTGAATCTCAGTATCCCATATCCACGTGCCTCCCAGTAGCGATTTTTGAGCACAGAGCCAGGAGTAACTCGAGTGCCACAGAATGTGAAACCCCCCCCCCCAAAAAAAAACAACTGTCATACACACTTTAAGCACAAGGCTTGACACATACATAGTAAATGCTCAGTCAATAATTCCAATAATTCCACTATTCGATCAGTTTAACATCTCGGAAACTGGGATCATCTCCTAATAACTGATGTATCAAAACTTAATAGGCAGGTTTATCTTTCCTGGTACTTAACATAATGTTTGCCTACTACAAACGGACTCTAGGACTCTAATACAGTATCAATCATGATGAAGCTAGATTCCTAATTTAAACTAGCCTATATAATCTTAATTTTTTTTTTTCAAAATTCAAAGTCTGAGCAGAATATTTCCAATGCATCACAAACAAGTTATGAGACGAATCACTTTTGTAAAAAATGGTTTATCTATTCCATTTTGTATAAAACACATGGGAGGGGCCTAGCTGATCAACAGGAAGCTGGTACGAATGAAGCCTCACTCTGAGTCTAGGGTCACACATGCTGCTGTAGGGTGCAAGGACCCACCCGTCACCGTTGTTTCTTGGGTTCCAGGAAAGCAGACGTGGACAAGGTGTCATGACAGCTCTAGGCAGTTTTCTGCTGCCCCTTCTTCCCGATCAAAGACTTGTGGATATGAGGAATCACCCCTAGAATGCAGGAAACAAAGGTGAGTTGGTTTTGGGAGCTGGTCATTCCCAGCAGTCTGTGCAAAAGACCAAGAGCCCCCAAGAACATCAGGGATCTTTCTGAACAGTGACCAACTTTCAAGAGCTTCTCCTCCAGAGATTAAGAGGTGCACATGCACTAAGGGAAGATGGTACTCTGGTGCTAAGTGGTGTAGTTATATTTTGTCTCTGAAAAATTAAAGCAAGAGTTCTATCCCTCTGAGCAATTTTCATAGTCCCTATAAAATTTAGCGGCGTTTGTCTTGCAAGCAGCCGATCCAGGACCAAAGGTGGTTGGTTGAAATCCCGGTGTCCCATATGGTCCCCCATGCCTGCCAGGAGCTATTTCTGAGCAGACAGCCAGGAGTAACCCCTGAGCACCGCCGGGTGTGGCCCCAAAAAAACCAAACAAACAAAAAAAATTTTAGACAAAGAAATGGCTAAAATAGAAACATTACTGTCAGGTTACTCTGGAGACCTGTATGCAACGTGATTATAAGCAGCTACTGCAGAGGCAGGCTGGGGACATCAGCGAAGGAAGTGGCCACCGTGGAAGGGACTGGTGCTGGGACTTTGTGGCCCTGCCATGCCATCCTAAATAACCTGCTAAGTCTGTAACTCAAGGTGATTCACTTAAAAAAACCTAAGACCGGGCCCAGAGAGATAGCACAGCAGCGTTTGCCTTGCAAGCAGCCGATCCAGGACCAAAGGTGGTTGGTTCAAATCCCGGTGTCCCATATGGTCCCCCGTGCCTGCCAGGAGCTATTTCTGAGCAGACAGCCAGGAGTGACCCCTGAGCACTGCCAGGTGTGGCCCCAAAACAAAAACAAAACAAACCTGAGACCTTGACTAGATTTGCCACACCTAGGATGTTTTCTAGCTGGCACTGTACCACAGAGAAGGCATACGTACCCCCGCCAGCGATGGTAGCCTTGATGAGTGAGTCCAACTCCTCATCACCTCGGATGGCAAGCTGCAGGTGGCGTGGGGTGATTCGCTTCACCTTCAGGTCCTTGGAGGCATTTCCGGCGAGCTCTAGCACCTGCAACAAACCAAACAGCCGAGTGTCATGGGGAGATGTGCAATTATAGCTAAAAAGGTCATCTAAACGTTTATAAAGGTGATAAATAGGCACATAACAACAGCACTTTCTCATCCTTAGTTTATAGACCTGTCATCATTATTTTATTCATTTGACTCCTTAATCTTTTTTTTTTTTTATATATATAGTTTTTCGGTCACACTCGGCAGTGCTCAGGGGTTACTCCTGGCTCTGTGCTCAGAAATTGCTCTTGGCAGGCTCAGGGGACCATATGGGATGCTGGGATTCAAACCACTGTCCTTCTGCGTCTAAGGCAGAAGACCCCGACTCCTTAATCTTTGTAGAACTAAAATTCTGAGCAAAAACCTTCTGAACAAAGAACAATTAACACTATCCTTAGCCAAGATTCCAAATATAAAATATCTGTACAGGGGCTGGAGAGATAGCACAGCGGTTTGCCTTGCAAGCAGCCGACCCAGGACCTAAGGTGGTTGGTTTGAATCCCGGCGTCCCATATGGTCCCCAGGAGCTATTTCTGAGCAGATAGCCAGGAGTAACCCGAGCGCTGCTGGGTGTGGCCCCAAAACAAAACAAAACAACAAAAAATATATATGTACAAATTATCTATCTTAATTTTGCGAAGTCAACTATAAATCACAGTGCTTTAAAGAAAAACATTTTTGGGGCACACATCGCAGTGTCATGTGTGACTCCTGGCTCTACCTTCAAGAATCAGGACCATATAATGTCACTCATTGTGGGATATAAGAAAGATAAAAGATGGGACCGGAGAGATAGCATGGAGGTAGGGCATTTGCCTTTCATGCAGAAGGATGGTGGTTCGAATCCCAGCATCCCATATGGTTCCCCGAGCCTGCCAGGGGCGATTACTGAGCATAGTCAGGAGTAACCCCTGAGCGCTGCTGGGTGTGACCCCCCCCCAAAAAAAAAAAAAAAAAGAAAAAGAAAAGATAGTGTGGGAATGATATCTAGAGACAATAGAGAATGAGGATTAGGAGGCCCAATCCATGGTAGGAAGCTTGCCACAAAAATCGGAGAGTGAGCACAGCGGCGTTTGCCTTGCAAGCAGCCAATCCAGGACCAAAGGTGGTTGGTTCGAATCCCGGTGTCCCATATGGTCCCCCGTGCCTGCCAGGAGCTATTTCTGAGCAGACAGCCAGGAGTAACCCCTGAGCATTGCCGGGTGTGGCCCAAAAAACCAAAAAAAAAAAAAAAAAAAAAAAAATCGGAGAGTGCAGGTAAGAGTAGAGAAGGGTCTATGAAAGGGTCATTCATGGCACCCCTTCATTAGCAGTAGTGCAAACCACGATGTCCAAAATAGAGGGGGAGGAAGAGAAGGAGAGGGAGAGAGAAGAGAGAGAGGGAGGGAGAGAGAGGTGAGAGAGAGAGAGAGGTGAGAGAGAGAGAGAGAGAGAATGCCTGCCCCAGAGAAGGCAGGGGAGGGTGAGAGGAGGGAAGAGGGCATCAGGGAGGGTAAGAAATGGTTGATTTTGGTGGCAGGAAATGCACACTGGTGAAGTTTGTTTTATATATATATATATATATATATATATATATAAAATTATATAGCTGACTCAATCATGAACAACTTTATCTGTAGAAAAAAACTAGTATGAGGGGCCGGGTAGGTGGCGCTGGAGGTAAGGTGTCTGCCTTGCAAGCGCTAGCCAAGGAAGGACCGCGGTTCGATCCCCCGGCGTCCCATATGGTCCCCCCAAGCCAGGGGTGATTTCTGAGCACATAGCCAGGAGTAACCCCTGAGCGTCAAACGGGTGTGGCCCAAAAGCCAAAAAAAAAAAAAAAAAAAACAAACTAGTATGAACAACCTAATTTAAACTGTGCTGTATAAAAAAAAAATTATAAAGGTAAATATTTAAAAATAAATAAAAAAAGAACTTGAGGGGCCAGAGAGATAGCATGGAGGTCAGGCGTTTGCCTTGCATGCAGAAGGTTGGTGGTTCAAATATGGTCGTCCAAACTTGCCAGAAGCGATTTCTGAGCATAGAGCCAGCAGTAACCCCTGAGCGCTGCCGGGTTTGACCAAAAAAAAAAAAAAGAACTTGAGTCAGTCATGTGTAAGCTAAGTGATGTATCCACTGTACTAATTACTGCTCTGCCCCCCAAAAATGTGTTATTTTAATATATCCAATCAGTCTATTTGCAGTCTGTAATGACTGAAATTTATTACTGTTGTTGTTTTATGCCACACCCTGCAATGCTTAGGGTTACTCTTAGCTCTATGCTCAAGGACTGTGTGAGGCACCAAGGCAAGAGTACTTATTCACTACCCCCTACACCAGTGATAGCTAAACTTTTTGAGAACGAGTGCCCAAACTGCTGCACAATGCCTGGTCCTCCCAATGGCCAGTCTGGCCCTGTTGCCAGGTGAGCTGCAAAGCAGGCACCAGCACACTCGCCTCCCGCCATACCGCATATCATAATTGCGGACCTTCTTGCGTGCCAGCTGCAAGGCCTCTGAATGCCACTGCTGGCACGCGTGCCATAGGTTCACCATCGAGGCCCTACTATTGCTCCATCCATCTCATGGAATCATTCAATACTTGAAGAAAAGTGAAAATATATAAAGTAATGTAGTGTTTCCTTTGAGGGATAGTGGGAGGGTTTGGTCACACCTGGCTGTGCTCAGAACTTTCTTCTGACTGACTCTGTGCTCAGAGATGACTCATTCACTGGAGGAACATATGGACGCTGGGGATTGAATCCTGGCCGAATGCATGCAAGGCAGGCACCTTCCCCATGGTACTATTTTCTCAGAGCTGAGTATTGCCACCCTCCAAAAAATACCTACACAGGAGCTGGAGAGATAGCACAGCATTAGGGTATTTGCCTTGCACTCAGCCGACCCAGAATGGATGGTGTTCCAATCCGGGCAGCCCATATGGTCCCCCGTGCCTGCCAGAAGTAACCCCTGGGTGGCGCCGGTGTGACTCCAACCCCCCACAATACACACACACACACACACACACACACACACACACACACACACACACACACACACGTGACCCCCAACCCCCCCACAATACACACACACACACACACACACACACAAAACAAAAAGCAGGTTGCAGAGACACTACACAGGCTGAGCACATCCCTAAGACCCCATATACCAAGTCAGGAGGAACTCCTGAACACATAAAACCAAAACAAACTCGACAAAGGCTGTGAACCCTTGTTTACAAATGGTGCCCCAAAGAGCTCAGAGACAGCTCAATAGCACTTGCCCTGCAGGAACTGGCCTGGCTCAACCCCTGGTGTAGGGAGCTCCAGGTTTGCTTCCAACTGTTCAGATCACTGGAGTTCTCCAGGAGGGCTTGGGCGAGCCCCACTCCGAAGTGTTTCTGTGCCCCTGACATTGGCTACAGGCTGGGGAGACTGCTCCTGTCTGCCCTTCCATTTCAGACTCCTGGTCAGCAGGTCCCCCATGCACTCGCTGCCAGCTGCCCCACCTCAGCAGTCAGGTACTCCAGGATCGCGGCGCTATAGACGGCAGCTGTGGCACCGACCCTTCCATGGCTGGTGGTGCGCGTCTTTAAGTGTCTGTGGATTCGGCCCACAGGAAACTGCAAAAGAGAGCAGGCCAAGGGAACAGGGAGAGCACAGTCAGAGGTGGAGCCAACTGAACCAGCAAAAGCACCTGTGTGCTCCTCCCCATCATCAGCAGTTCCTACAGCCACAAACTCACCCCCACGGGCTTCATGGTTCCACTTCACCAAGTCAGGATGGAGAAACAAGCGTTGAGTGGGGAGAGAGGGAAGGGCATCTAGGGGCACTGAGCCTTACAGGACCTCTCTCTGTGGCTACCAACACCACTTCCCCCTGAAAGTGCAGTTCCACTCTTCCAGGGTCCTGAATAGGCCTGACCCTAGCTTCCCCAGCACTATTAACCAACAGCTGCTATCAACCCCTCCTCACATGATCCCCATCCCCCTGAGCATCTCACATTGACTCCATGGCTGGAGCTGACACAGTCCGAGAAGGCTCCTGCCTTCAACATCAAAACCCAAGCACTGACAGGCACTGTGCTTGCAAATCACTCTCAGCGGTACTTGGGAGGCCTATGCAGTGCCAGGGACCAAGACGGTACACAGCTTCTCAGCCCTTCTATAGTCCAAGAGAATTAAGGAATGAATTAGCTAAGGATAATTTCCAAGTCCCCCTGAGACCAGCCTATCTTCTCCTCAGGGAACAGAAAGGGCCGTGTGAGGACTCAAGTTTTGACCATCATGCAATTAACCTCATCAAGCTCATCAGTAGTCAGGAGTACACACATCTCCCTTGAGTCCAGCACCCCAGGGGTTCTCACTGGAGCCTCGGCATAGTGAACCCTACCTGCAGTCCGGCTCTCTGTGATCGCGACACGGCCTTCGCCTTGGCCTTCCCGCTGTCCTTCCCAGCTTTGCCTCCAGCCTGGGAGAGGAAAGAGAAGGAGCGGGGGGAGGGAGGGAGGGAGGAAGGGAGGGAGGGAGGGAGGGAAGGAAAGAAGAGAGGGAAGGAGAGGGCAGGAAATAGGGGAGAGGGAAGGAAAGAGGGAGGGAGAGAAAAAGGGAGGGATGAGGAAGAGGAATGGAAGGAGGGAGAGGGAGAGGGAGAAAGGGAAGGAGGTGGGAAGGAGGAAGGGAGAGAGGGAGAAAGAGATAGAAAGGGCACTAAGATCACTAGATGAAGAGCCTCAAAGTCCCTGGGCCCAAACAGGCACCTTATAAAATCGAATGGAGGGGACGGAGAGGCCCTGCAGGCTTTACAGCCTCACCTTACTCATTGTAGAACCCATGGCCCTCCCAGCACCATATTCTGTACCACATTCAGCACCCCAGCACTGCTGGAAGTGACCCTGGAGCAAGGCTGGGCTGGCCCCTAACCTAGTCACCCCCAACGGGTCATAATGCATATTTATTAAAATGAAATGTGAGTGTTTGGGCAGGAGGGAAGATGGGCTGGGGTGATGCTGGGGCAGCCTGGCTGAAGCAAGGACAGAAGTACTCAGCTAGCCGAGTCTTGAATCCTTTCCAAACACAGTTCTGTTCTGTTTTGTTTTGGTTTTTGGGCCACACCCGTTTGACGCTCAGGGGTTACTCCTGGCTATGCACTCAGAAATTGCCCCTGGCTTGGGGGGACCATATGGGACACCGGGGGATGGAACTGTGGTCCGTTTTACGCTAGCGCTTGCAAGGCAGACACCTTACCTCTAGCGCCACCTTCCCGGCCCCACATAGTTCTAAGAATATAAACCAATTCCTCAAATCTCGACTTCCATCAGGTTATATAACATTATACTTCAATATTTGACACTGAAAAATTGTGGGGTTCTCCCAAGGAGTGTTCAGAGGAGGCTCTAGAGCTACACCCATAGTACTTGGGGGAACCATAGTACTTGGGAATCAACTTGGGTCAGGCAATACCACGTAAATGCCTCAATCGCTATATGATCTCCTGGTCCTTGAAACCAACTTCTCAAATGTCATCACCAGGCTGGAGCAATGACAGCAAGGAGGGTCCTGGTCTTGCATGCAGTCAACACAGGTTTGATCCTACAGGGTCCCCAAGCACTACCAGGAGTGATCCCTGAGCACAGAGCCAGGAGTAAGCCTTGAGTAAGCACTGATGGGTGTGGCCCCAAAACCAATCAAAATGTCAATATCGCATAGCATTTTCACAGAAATATTCAGGTCTCAGAAGCCGAAGAGCTAATTCAAAGGTACATGCTTTGCATGTGGGAAGCCAAGATTTGATCCCTTAGCAGAGTTGGGTTCGCCTCCATAGCTCAGAAACAAAGACTCAGAGGCCAGAGAGATAACATGGAGGTAGGGCATTTGCCTTGCATGCAGAAGGACGGTGTTTCGAATCCTGGTATCCCATATGGTCCCCCAAGCCTGCCAGGAGTGATTTCAAAGCATAGAGCTAGGAGTAACTAACCCCTGAGTGCTGCTGGGTGTGACCCAAAAACAAAAAGAAAAAAACAAAAACAAAGATTCAGGTAGTTTTCCATAGGGGACAAAACAAACCACCAAAAAAACAAAAACAACACACATACACACACACACAAAAAAAAACTCAAGTTAATACTAAGAATTACTATATGATTTAGCAAACCCACTCCTAGGAATTCCCTCCAAAGCAGAATGCAGAGACTCAAAGAGGTTTCTGTAGATTCATGTTCATAGCAATATAATTTACAATACAAGAAAACAGCTTGTGCTCACTGATGAATAAAAGGATAACAGAATTCAATATATACATACACTGGAACACAAAGAAATTCCTGATCTAGGGGCCCAAGTGATAGGATAGCAGATAGGGCAAGTTGTCATGTATGCAGCCAATATGGGTTCAAACCCCACCAGGAAAGATTCCCAAGCAGAATAATCCCTGAGAATCACCAGATGTGACCCAAAAACTAAAGAGTATTTAAAAAGGAGGGAGCTGGAGAGATATCATGGAGGTAGAACATTTGCCTTGCATGCAGGAAGAGGGTGGTTTGAACCCCAGCATCCCATATGGTCCCCAGAGCCTGCCAGGAGCAATTTCTGTGCGTAAAGCTAGGAGTAACCGGAGCGCTGCCGGGTGTGACCCAAAAACAAAAACAAAAAGCAAAAAAAAAAATTTTTTTTTTTTTTTTTTTTTGGTTTTTGGGCCACACCCGGCAGCGCTCAGGGGTTACTCCTGGCTGTCTGCTCAGAAATAGCTCTTGGCAGGCACGGGGGACCATATGGGACACCAGGATTCGAACCAACCACCTTTGGTCCAGGATCAGCTGCTTGTAAGGCAAATGCCGCTGTGCTATCTCTCCGGGCCCCCAAAAGAAACCAAAAAAAATTTAAAAGAAAATTTAAAAAAGGAAAGAAAATCCTGATCCACCCTACAACACAGATGAACTTTAAAGACATACATCAAGAAAAATCACCTATTCACCTAAGTGCAGATTCTATGTGATCCTATTTACATGTGTGGACAGATTTAGAAGATTTTTTTCAGATTTACTCAAATTTATGAAAACCTGGTTGGTTAGGGGCTAAAGTATGGAATAGAGACTAACATATTTAATGGCTAATATTTTTAAGGTATCAGTGCCTACAAGAAGAGAATTTTATGGGCCCCGGAGAGATAGCTCAGCAGCGTTTGCCTTGCAAGCAGCCGATCCAGGACCAAAGGTGGTTGGTTCGAATCCTGGTGTCCCATATGGTCCCCCGTGCCTGCCAGGAGCTATTTCTGAGCAGACAGCCAGGAGAAACCCCTGAGCACTGCCAGGTGTGGCCCAAAAACCAAAAACCAAAAAAAAAAAAAAAAAAAAAAAAGAAGTGAATTTTATTAAGTTAAATTTATTAAGTGTATGTAAGTTACAACATGCTTAAATAAAAATACTTTAAAGTTGGGGCTGGAGAGATAGAGTAGCGTGTTTGCCTTGCAAGCGCTGACCCAGGACCAATGGTAGTTCGAATCCCGGCATCCCATATGGTCCCTGGTGCCTGCCAGGAGTAATTTCTGAGCGGAGAGCCAGGGGTAACCCCTGAGCATCGCCAGGTGTGGCCCAAAAAAACAAAAAACAAACAAACAAAAAAACCTTTAAAGTGGGGCCGAGAGATAGCATGGAGGTATGGCGTTTGCCTTGCATGCAGAAGGATGGGAGTTCAAATCCCGGCATCCTATATGGTCCCCCGAGCCTGCCGGAACGATTTCTGAGCATAGAGCCAGGAGTAATCCCTGAGCGCTGCCGGGTGTGACCCAATAACCAAAAAAAAAAAACAAAAAACAAAAAACAAAAAAAAAAAACTTTAAAGTACCTTTTCCCCCAATCTGCAGCCTCTTGCTTTTTTTTTTTTTTGGGGGGGGGGTCACAACCAGTGGCACTGGGGTATCTTTCGACTGCTCAGGGACCACCCCCTCCTTGTTGCTCTCCACTCTTGCAAGACAAGAGCTTTACTGCTTGAGCTGCACTTCCAGTTCATATTAAAAGAGTTTTTACAAGTACTACTTTTTTTTTTTTTTTTTTTGGTTTTTGGGCCACACCCGGCAATGCTCAGGGGTCACTCCTGGCTGCCTGCTCAGAAATAACTCCTGGCAGGCTCGGGGGACCATATGGGACACCGGGATTCGAACCAACCACCTTTGGTCCTGGATCGGCTGCTTGCAAGGCAAAAGCCACTGTGCTATCTCTCCGGGCCCACAAGTACTACTTTCAACGGATAAAATATAACCTAATTCTCAATTTTAATGCCCATTAATAGGGCACCATCTGCAAATGCAAAGTATTATCATCTAGATACCTTAGCAAATGACTGATGTCTGCAGATAAACAACCGTAACAGACCATCAGGGGCAAGGAGCTCTTGTGTAAAAAAAAAAGGGGGTACAAGATAGCAGAGATAGATTTTTGGAGGACTACCCAGTCTTGAAGCTCCTTTACTTCCTCCTGGAGGTAGTAATATCAAGGATCTGAGATGATTTCTCTTTGGCACTTCTTTTTTTTTTTTTTTTTTTTGGTTTTTGGGTCACACCCGGCGGTGCTCAGGGGTTACTCCTGGCTGTCTGCTCAGAAATAGCTCCTGGCAAGCACAGGGGACCACATGGGACACCGGGATTCGAACCAACCACCTTAGGTTCTGGATCGGCTGCTTGCAAGGCAAACACCGCTGTGCTATCTCTCCGGGCCCTCTCTTTGGCACTTCTAGTTGACACGTAAATTCCAACATTTCTTCAGTCATGAAAAAGAATTTATGACAGTATGGAGCTCAGGCGTGGAGACCAAATCCTGGGCTTCATTGGCACCCCCCACCCCAATTTGACCAGTTTACAAGATTCTCTCTATATTTTTGGGTCACACAGGCAATGCTCAATCAGGGCTGACTCCGGGTTCTATGCTCAATGATCACTCCTGGCAGGGCTTGGGGGACCATAATAGGATGCTGGGGATCAAACTCAAGTTAGTTGCACAGCAAGGCAATAGCCCCTACCTGCTATTCTATAGCAGGTCTATATTTTTGAAGCGAGGGTAAGCTGTGAAATGGCAGGCTCTATTTATGATGCCTTCCTTAAAAATTTTGTAGAAGTTACTAACGGGGGGGGGGGGGGGGGGGAATGAAGCGATAGCACGGCAGGCAGGGTGTTTGCCTTACACACAGCCAACCCAGATTTGATCCCCGGCATCACATGTGGTCCTGGGACTGCCAGGAGTGATTTCTGAGCAAAACCAGGAGTAAGTAACCTGAGTGCCGCCGGTTGTAGCCCCCAAACAAAAACAAAACAAAAATCTAGTGAGAAGTCCTCCAACTGCTTGCAGATTTAATGTGTAAATCCCAAAGCCATTAAAAAGGCAGAACAAAAACAAAACAAAACAACCGGTTCTAGCAAGTATATTTTTTCTTTTTCTTTTTTTTTTTGGGGGGGGGGGATGGGGTGGGGGAGGCACACCTGCCTGTATTCAGAGCTTATTCCTGGTTCTGCTGCATGACTGGGAGCACTATATAGGGTGCTGGAAATTAAACTTGAGTCACTGGTGTGCAAGGCAAGCACCCTACCTGCTGTATTCTCTACAGCTTCTTCCCATTTTTCTTTTCCTTTGGAGGTTTTTTGTTTGTTTGTTTTGGGGGGAGGTCACAGCCGGCAGCGCTCAGTTAGGGGTCCCTTCTGGCCCCACGCTCAGAAATCGCCCCTAGCACGCACAGGGGACCATATGGGATGCTGGGATTCGAACCACCATCCTTCTGCATGCAAGGCAAACTACCTCCATGCTCTCTCTCCGGCCCCAGGTTCTAGCAAGTATCAGAAGCAGCAAAAAGTGCTAAAAAAAAGAGAGAAATCTATATAGAAAGAGATCGATTTACATCTAAGCGGGAACTGCTCGTTTATCCCCTCTACCAGGCTGCATCTTATTTTTTTTTAGTAAGATGAAAAAAAAAAAAGGATTGCTACGAAGAAAAAAAAACAACTGAAGTTCTTTTCTTCCCTCCCGTTCCCGGTGGACAATAAACCTGTCCAGGAAGCTGGGCGACAGCGGGAAGAAGCTCTAGGTTCGATCCGGGCACCCAGAGAGAAGCCCTGGAGCACAAACCCCGCAGCCAGCCAGGAACTGCGCCAGCGCGTCTCCAAACAAACAAAACAAATCAAAACCAACCAGGCTGCAAACCCCGGCGGGGCCCGGCGGCACCGGCTCCTCCGGCCAGTCTCCAGCTCTCGCGCGGAGAAAGCGGCTTCAGCATCGCGGGGCTGCGGGGATGGGGTGGGATGGGGTGGGGTTGGGGTCCAGGGGCTCAGGGGCCCCCCAGCTCGCTCGGGCAATCCCGCGACATTTCTTCGGCCGTTCGTTCCCTCCGCCATCTCCCGGGCTCTGGCCCTACCCGCACCCCGTTTCCACAAGAGGCGCCACCGCCCGTCCCTACCATAGTCGTGGCCGCTCCCGCCGCCCAGCGCTTCCTTAGCACCGCCGGCCGCCGCCGCCGCCGCCGCCTCCAGAGCCTGGACAATAACCAGGGCCCGCCTCGCGCCGCCCCGACCAATCGCAGAGCGTCTTACTGATTTGAACCCTGGGTAACGTCCAATCGGATTCCTCTTTCTAGGCAGGGTCCGCCCCCCCGGCTCCGGTCTCCTAACGGCTGAGGGTTTCTGCACACGGCACCTGGGGGCGGGGCTCTAGCCCCAATACAGACCCAGGCGCGGACGCGGAAGGGGGTGTGGCCACGAGCCTCTCTCCGCCTTCCGGCCCTTCCCCCCTGGAAGACGGAAGCGGGGCTGGACCAATAAGACGAAGAAGCCGGCGCGGATGGCAGCCAATGAGACCGTCGCCCGCCAGCTAGGAGGCGGGGCAAAGCGCGAGAAACGTAGTGGGATTGGTGGATGGGAGAGGTGGGTGGTGGCTAAGCTTCCCGCCTTCTCCTGGCGGACTGCAGCAGGCCTTAGACTTTGTTTGAGGGGCGTGGCGTCACGGGTGGTCAGTCTCCAGGCTGGTCCGCCCGGCGTTCGGGTAGCGTCAGGGAACCGGAATTTAAGTGAGGGGCCGGAGAGATAGCATGGAGGTAGAACGCTTGCTTTGCATGCAGAAGGACGGTAGTTCGAATCCCGACATCCCAGATGGTCCCCCGAGCCTGCCAGAGAGATTTCTGAGCGTACAGCCAGGAGGAACCCCTGAGCGCCGCCGGGTGTCACCCAAAAACAAAACAAAAAAAATCAATGTAAGATGGTATTCAGGGGGCCCGGAGAGATAGCACAGCGGCGTTTGCCTTGTAAGCAGCCGATCCAGGACCTAAGGTGGTTGGTTCGAATCCCGGTGTCCCATATGGTCCCCCGTGCCTGCCAGGAGCTGTTTCTGAGCAAACAGCCAGGAGTAACCCCTGAGCAATGCCGGGTGTGACCCAAAAAAAAAAAAAAAAGATGGTATTCAGAAAGTTTTATTGTATCTCATCACAAATAGGTCTGCAGAATCATCTTGCATACCCTGTTGTTTCTGTAACTGGAAAACTTAGATCTTATTCATCAGCCTGGGAATGCATTTTAAAATTCTAGAGTAGGGCCGGAGAGATAGCATGGAGGTAGGGCGTTTGCTTTGCATGCAGAAGGACGGTGGTTCGAATCCCGGCATCCCATATGGTCCCCCGAGCCAGGAGGAACCCCTGAGCACTGCCCCTCTAAAAAAGACCCCCCCAAAAAAAAAAGAAACTTAAGTGAAAGTTGTGAGGTGCGGGGCAGCAGCTGCGGGGTGCAAGAACCGGAGCTGCTGCAGCGGGGAGCGGGTTCCCTCTGACCACAGTGTCAGCTTTTTTATCCCTGGTCGCCCAGACCTTTGCATTTTTCCATGAGTGTCCCCGGGCCAAGTAGGCGCGTTCCGCGCCAGGCCGCAACCTGGCGTGGAGATGCGCTTCTGCTTCTTCTTTCTCGGGCTGGGTTGGGTCCTGGTCCCAAGTGTCACACCGAAAGCGCTGGGAGAAAACGGTCATGAAAGGAGCCGGATTCGAGGGACGGCAGGGAATGGGGCCCCGGGAGTGCTGGATGAGAAAAGGACGGGGAGCCCAACCCATACCTGCGGGGCAGGGGTGCGGTGCATGCAGGCTAGGTCGGCGAGCACTTGGCAGTGCCCATTCTTGCCCTTTGGTCGGGACATCCCAGACTGCACGCATTACAACGAGGCAACTCTTGTAAAGGGGCCAAATAACAGATGTGATTTGGAGCTACTCTCAATTCTGTGCCTGGTGTCACTCTTGGTGGTGCACAGGGAACCATGCAGTGCCTAGGGTCAACCCAGACCTCCCACATGCAACATATGTTCTTGGCTGTTGGGTTACCGGTTATCGCTCTTTTTGTTTGTTTGTTTGTTTGTTTGTTTTTGGGCCACACTCGGTGGTGCTCAGGGGTTACTCCTGGCTGTCTGCTCAGAAATAGCTCCTGGCAGGCACGGGGACCATATGGGACACCGGGATTCGAACCAACCACTTTGGTCCTGGATCGGCTGCTTGCAAGGCAAACACCACTGTGCTATCTCTCCGGGCCTGGTTATCGCTCTTTTTATATTAATATTACTGTTATTTTGAAGAGAATTGGGCCAGATCCCCATAGCAGACCACCTGTTTCAAAAAGCTAAAACCTGTCTGATTCATTCCAATGACATCAGCACAAATTACAATTTCCAGTATGTACTTTTTGTTTTTGGGCCACACCCAGTGTTGCTCAGGGGTTACCCCTGGCTCTACACTCAGAAAAAATCTCTTGGCAGGCTCGGGGGACCATATTGGATGCTGAGGATCGAATCTGGGTCCGTCCTGGTTGGGCCAAGTGCAAGGCAAATGCCCTACCGCTGTGCTATCACTCCGGGGGGGGGGGCCCATTTTTCCCCCAGCACTCACTCTGAGCTCCTAATCTCTTCTTTCTCTCTCTTTCTCTTTCTTTCTTTCTTTCTTTCTTTCTTTCTTTCTTTCTTTCTTTCTTTCTTTCTTCTTTCTTTCTTTCTTTCTTTCTTTCTTTCTTCTTCTTTCTTCCTTGTCTTTCTTTCTTTTTCTTTCTTTCTTTCTTTCTTTCTCTCTCTGTCTTTCTTTCTTTTTCTTTCTTTCTTTCTTTCTTTCTTTCTTTCTTTCTTTCTTTGTCTCTCTCTCTTTCTTTCTTTCTCTCTTTCTTTCTTTTTTTTTTTTTGGTTTTTGGGCCACACCCGTTAGACGCTCAGGGGTTACTCCTGGCTATGCGCTCAGAAATCGCCCCTGGCTTGGGGGGACCATATGGGACACCGGGGGATCGAACCGCGGTCCTTCCTTGGCTAGCGCTTGCAAGGCAGACACCTTACCTCTAGCGCCACCTTCCCGGCCCTCTTTCTTTCTTTCTTTCTTTCTTTCTTTCTTTCTTTCTTTCTTTCTTTCTTTCTTTCTTTCTTTCTTTCTTTCTTTCTTTCTTTCTTTCTTTCTTTCTCTCTCCCCTCCCTCCCTCCCTCCCTCCTTCCTTCCTTCCTTCCTTCCTTCCTTCCTTCCTTCCTTCCTTCCTTCCTTCCTTCCTTCCTTCCTTCCTTCCTTCCTTGCTTTCTTTTTCTTTCGTTTTTGGGTCACACGCGGCAGCGCTCAGGAGTTCCTCCTGGCTCTACGCTCAGAAATCACTCCTGGCAGGCTCAGGGGACCATATGGGATGCCGGACTTGAACTACCGTCCTTCTGCATGCAAGGCAAACGCCTTATCTCCATGCTATCTCTCTGGTCTCCCCTTCCTTCCTTCCTTCCTTCCTTCCTTCCTTCCTTCCTTCCTTCCTTCCTTCCTTCCTTCCTTCCTTCCTTCCTTCCTTCCTTCCTTCCTCCCTCTCTCCCTCCCTCCCTCTTTCCTTCCTTCCTTCCTTCCTCCCTCCCTCCTTCCTTCCTTCCTTCCTTCCCTCCTTCCATCCCTCCCTCCCTCCCTCCTTCCTTCCTTCCTTCCTTCCTTCCTTCCTTCCTTCCTTCCTTCCTTCCTTCCTTTCTTCCTTCCTTCCTTCCTTCCTTCCTTCCTTCCTTCCTGGCATTGAACCGCGGTCCATCCTAGACTACCGTGTGCAAGGCAAGACGCCTTACCTCTTGCATCACCACTCCAGCCCCTTTTTTTCTCCTTTTTTTCTTTTATATTTGGGTCACACCTGGGTGACGCTCAGGAGTTATTCTTAGATATGCGCTCAGAAATCGTTTCTGGTTTGGGGGACCATATGGGATGCGGGGGGATCGAACCACGGTCTGTCCTGAGTCAGCTGCTCCATCATTCTGGGCCCTAAGCTTGCTAATGCCTCCTTGCTCCCTTGCTTTTATTTCTGCATTTGCAGCCTTGCTAACTTTTGCCAGAAGGGGGCACTCAAGGGAAACTGAAGAAGAATTCATCTTAGGTTCTTCTGAGCATTAACCTAGCAATGCTTCTCTAGTGATGCAGTTCTGTTGGTAGCATTAGCAGGTTTTCCTGCATGTTTGCCAAATCATGATTGCTTTCACTGTCTTTAACCAGCACTAGCCAGTGCTTCCTTGGACACCTGTGCTCCTGCAGGACACCTCATAGTTCTTTCTTTGCTATTTATTTTTGGTTTAGGGACTATATGGGATGCTGGGAATCGCACTGGGATCCCTCCTGGGTCTGCCGCATGTAAGGCAAACACCCTACCACTATGTTATCACTCCGGCCCCTTTTTTTTCTCTTTAAAAGTTAACAATTTGGGGCCGGAGAGATAGCATAGAGGTAGGGCATTTGCCTTTTCATGCAGAAGGACGGTGGTTCGAATCCCGGCATCCCATATGGACCCCCGAGCCTGCCAGGAGCGATTTCTGAGTGTAGAGCCAGGAGTAACCCCTGAGCACTGCCGGCTATGACCCCCCCAAAAAAAGTTAACAATTTAAGGGCCTAGAGACCATGGAGGTAGGGCATTTGCCTTGCATGTAGAAAGGCAAGGGTGGTGTTTCGAATCCTGGCATCCCATATGGTTTCCCAAGCCTGCCAGGAGTGATTTCTGAGTGTAGAGACAGGAGTAACCCCTGAGCAAAGAACTATTTTTTTTTTTGAGCCACACCCCGCAGAGCTCAGGGGTTACTCCTGGCTGTCTGCTCAGAAATAGCTCCTGGCAGGCACGGGGGATCATATGGGACACCGGGATTCGAACCAACCACCTTTGGTGCTGGATCGGCTGCTTGCAAGACAAACGCTGCTGTGCTATCTCTCCGGGCCCAGAACTTTTGTTTTTTTTTTTTGGGGGGGGGTCACACCCGGCATCGCTCAGGGGTTACTCCTAGCTCTCTGCTCAGAAATTGTTCCTAGCAGGCTCGAGGAACCATATGGGATGCCGGGATTCGAACCACAGTCCTTCTGCATGCAAGGCAAACGCCCTACCTCCATGCTATCTCTCTAGCCCCAATTTAAGAACTTTTTTTGGGTTTGGGGCCACACAGATGATGCTCAGGGATTAATCCTGACGGGATGCCAGAAATTGAACCCAGACTGGCTGTGTGCAAGGCACACTACCTACTATACTATCGTTCTGGTCCTCAAGGTGAGAGTTGTCTTTTATTTTGGCCATCCTCAGCTCTGTAATCCAGTAGTATCCCCCGGTCGTGTCAGGAATCATGTATATGTGATACCAGGGATATGAATTCTGGTTGCACAGCAAGTGCCTAATCTTCTGTACTATCATACTGACCTTTTGTCCTTTAAAAATTGTTTTGGGTGAGGCCAGAGCAGTGGCACAAAGCAGTAAGGCATCTATCTGCCTTGCGCATGCTAGACTAGGACTGACCGCGGTTGGATCCCCCGGGTCCCATATGGTTCCCCACGCCAGGAGCGATTTCTGAGCGCATAGCCAAGAGTAACCCCTGAGCGCCATCAGATGTGGCCCAAAAGCCAAAAAAAAAAAAAAAAATGTTTGGAGGATCCAGAGAGATGGCGCAGAGGTAGAGCATTTGCCTTGTATGCGGCTGACATATAAGCAGCAGTAAGGATTCTTAAACCCAGGAGACACAGGTTCAATCCCTGGCATCTCATATAGTCCCCTGAGCCTGCCAAGAATGATTTCTGAGTGCAGAGCCAGGAATAACCCCTGAGCACCACTGTGTGTGGCCCCAAACAAAAACAAAAACTATAGTTTTGGGAGAGGCTGAGATAGTATAGTGGGTAAGGCACTTGCCTTGAATGCAGACAGCCTAGGTTCAATCCTGACAAACCATATAGTCCCGAGAACGATCATCATGAGTGATCCCTGCATATAGAGATAGAAGTAAGCCCAGTGGGGCTGGAGAGATAACACAGCAACAGGGTGTTTGTCTTGTATGCAGCTGATTTAGGATGGATGGTGGTTTGAATCCCAGCATCCCATATGGTCCCCCGTTCCTGCCAGGAGCAATTTTTGAGCGCAGAACCAGAGTAACCTCTGAGCACTGGCAGGGTGTGACACCCTCTCCCCCCCAAAAAAAAAAAAAAAAAAAAGAAGCCCTGAGCACTGCCAGGTGTGGCTCCAAAACCAAATAATAAACCTATGATTATCATTAATTTGTGTACCTATTTTGTGTGCCTATATACCTAAAGTCACTCAAAATTTTATTGGGCTAAAAAGACTGCAAATTCAGTTTTAGCAGCCCTCCTCTTAAGCCAGTGAGCCACTGACCAGCCTCTCAGGTCAACCTTTTATTTTATTTTATTTTATTTATTTATTTTTTTGGTTTTTGGGTCACACCTGGCAGTGCTCAGGGGTTATTCCTGGCTCCAGGCTCAGAAATTGCTCCTGGCAGGCACAGGGGACCATATGGGGCGCCGGGATTCGAACCGATGACCTCCTGCATGAAAGGCAAACGCCTTACCTCCATGCTATCTCTCCGGCCCCTATTTTTTATTTTTATTTTTTTTCAGCCACACCCAGTGACACTCAGGGATTACTCCTGGCTATGCACTCAGAAATCGCTCCTGGCTTGGGAAACCATATGGGACACTGTAGGATAGAACCACAGTCTATCCTAAGCTAGGGCGCACAAGGCAGACACCTTACCGATAGCAGCACCACTCCAGCTCCAACCTTTTAGATCATACTATACTGGTTCCTTCACATGGAGGTCAGGCACAGCCACAGCAATCAAGTTGCTGTCCTACCGGTTTTCCAGAGGCTAAATGATGTTCTGATAGATGGGATATTTGTGGCATAAAGTTTCAATGTTAAAGATTTGGGACCTCGGGGCCGGCGAGGTGGCGCTAGAAGTAAGGTGTCTGCCTTGCAAGTGCTAGCCAAGGAAAGGACCACGGTTCGATCCCCCGGCGTCCCATATGGTCCCCCCAAGCCAGGGGCAATTTCTGAGCGCAGCCAGGAATAATCCCTGAGCATCAAATGGGTGTGGCCCGAAAAAAAAAAAAAGATTTGGGACCTCAATTCCCAAGCAGCTCCTGGGTAGATATTACAGAGAGCAAGCAGTCATTTCTGCAGGCCAAAGGAAGCTGGGCTCACCTTCCATGGTGAGGCCACTCTCTGGCTGATCTACTGCAGGCTTCCAGGCCCACTGTGGCTAAGGAAATCCAGGGATAAGAGAAATGGCAGCAGTCACAGAACTTGAATAAATCCCTGTCCAGTGACAGAAGCTTGAGATACAGCTAACAGGAAATAACACCCAAGAAATTAACCCTGTTGGTCTTCAAACTTCTGAGTCTAGGGTTGGTCAGAGCGTTTGGGGAAAACTCAGCTACTGTGGGAAAAGGTTGAATAAAGTGATAGGAATCCCAACGTCAGGTCCCGGAGAAGCAATTACAGCAGACTCCAGGGGGTGTGTAGAGGGGAGTCCAGTGGGCCCAAGTGGCCAGGGCTGAAGCTACTGGGATCATAGTGTGGGGAGGTGGTTCTGGGATCTAGAGTAACTAATGCAATATGGTAACAAAGACAACAGAATGGTGGGCCAGAGAGATAGCACAGAGAGATAGCACAGTTGCCTTGCCAACCCAGGATGGCTGATGGTTCGAATCTTGGCATCCCATATGGCCCCCCAAGCCTGCCAGGAGTGATTTCTGAGTGCTAAGCCAGGAGTAAACCCTGAGCTTCGCTGAGTGTGGAGTGTGGACCCCCCCCCCAAAAAAAAAACAAAAACCCAGAATGGTTTTTTTTGCAAAGACAATACAGCATAGTAGGTTGCCTACCCAGCATAAGGCCAAGCAGACTGACTCCCAGTGTCCCATATTGTTCCCCAACCCAGGGCACTGAGCACTGCTGGGTATGACCCCAAAACAAAAGGTTCCATGGGGTCAGGTCAGTGATAATGCAGTGGAAAGGGTACTTGCCTCGTAGGTGACCAGAGTTCGATCTCAAACCCCATTGGGTCTCGCAAGCACCACCAAGAGCGATTTCTTGAGTGCAGAATCAAGTGTGACCCAAAACAATCTTCCCTGATTACACACACGCCAGCTAGTTACAGATTACTACATATAGGAAGCCAGGAATTCTCGTAGTTGGCTATGTTTCAAGTGACGTGCAATGGCTTTCCAGTTATTCCAAAGAAGCTGGTTCAATTCACACCCATTCATGAACCCAAGCAGATGGCAGAAATACTTCCCTACCCATGGCCCCACAATTCCTTCAAATCAAACACAACAGCACAAGATTGTCATTCACTTTTCCGCATACTTTATTTGTTACAAACATACAATTTTTTAAATATAGACTGTAAAACTCCATTTGCAAAAGTCTGCTATTATAAGGAGTGCACACCAGCAGTAAGGATTCTTAAACATTTTTTCTCTATGAGTTTTTCTGTCAGTTTTGCTTGTTAGTGGTACATATGGGACCTGCCACTTTACAGACCTGTCTGAAGATTCACATTGCTCTCGAGGAGCAGCCCTGCCCATCTTGAAATTGGCCATAATGTGAGCTTCAACCTCTTGGAGTGAGATCAAGAGCCCACCTGCTTTTGAACGGTTTCTAAAGAAGCGTGATTGGTGAATGGTTACTGGACTTCACGGATTTGTTTGAATTGCCCATGCAGCTGTTTGTTAAAGTGCATTCTTCTTTTAAAAAATAAGAGGCATCATCTTTACTCTTTAACCAAGGTACTTAAAAAATGAACTTTTTGGTCTCTCAGCAGATATTCTGAAATTGATCCTATTACTACAAATTTTAGTGTTCTATGTACAAATATTTATAGGGTTACAGGTGGAGGGGACCTTACAAAAATTAAAGGTGCAGCTTCTTTTGAAGCAGAATCAGTTCTACAAATTCATACAGAGGAATACACACTGAAGTTTATAAGCACAAGCATGTGGGTATTTACACAGACTGAAGACATCTCCAAAATTCCCTTCAAAAGTAACTTCCAACCTAAACTCTAGTTGTACATCTAGATCAGGAAGCCATCTCCTGCTATCAAGATTTGGTTTGAATTCATTCAAATTACTTGGTTAGGTTCCTAAAGGCAGGACATTCATCCCAACTTTGGAGCAAAGATTCACAGCAAAGAAGTCCCTGGTGGGTTGGATTGGCAGTGAAGGTCCAATGGAAGCATTATATGGAAATACCAGAAAATGAAAAGGCTTTGAAAAATTATCTTGGATTGGGGCCGGAGAGATAGGACACCAGGCAGGGCTTTGACTTTGCACATAGCCGACCCAGGTTCAATCCCTAGCACCCCACAAAGGTCTCCCAGTCATCCAAGAGTGATTCCTGAATGCCAAGCCAGGAGTACCTCTGAGCACCACTGGGTGTGGCCCGAAATCCAAAAAGAAGACAAAATTATCTAGATAAAAATCATCTGTATGAAGACACAGTAAAAAAATCACTAATTGTTTCAGAACTTTACAATATAAAGTCAAACTACAATTTTGCTATTCAAATTATTAAAAAAATTCAATCTTTGCCTGCTACCATATTATGCAAAACTATACTCTTTATAAGTATGCCCCATGCTGTTCAGTTTCTATAGTTTTTGTCCAATCTACTCTCTTCTAGGAATCCAGAGAGCTTTTGTCCAAAGAGGTGACATCTAGACTGAGAAAGGTTTCATGCTCAATGGCTTATAATGAAATCCCCAACTTCCTATTCAACACAAATGTGCTTGGTGATAGAACTCCCAACTTTCAAATTTCTTTGGGTCCTTCCCTGCAGTCATAGCTCTGATCCAAATTTTTTTTTTTTTTTTGGTTTTTGTGTCACACCCGTCATTGCTCAGGGGTTACTCCTGACTGTCTGCTCAGAAATAGCTCCTACAGGCACAGGGGACCATATGGGACACCGGGATTCGAACCAACCACCTTTGGTCCGTCCTGGATTGGCTGCTTGCAAGGCAAACACCGCTGTGCTATCTCTCCGGGCCCTCTGATCCAAATTTTTGTTTTTTTTTTTTAAAGTTGTACTTAGCTATGCTCAAGAATTACTTCTGTGGCAGAAGAAATCCCTGTACATACTATCTCTCTGGCCTTTCAATCATGTTTGCAATTTTAGAGGACAATATCCTAGAATAGATCTAATGCTTTCTCTACAATGATCTGGGCTCACCATTCACCAGATAAGCAAGCCCTCTCCTGTCCAGGCCAAGGGGTATTTTTGACATACTATAGGGTAATGAAATCTGCTCCTACACTCAAAATCTCATGTTAAAGCTAGTCATATCCTCTCATTAAGTTGTTACGATAACATTTATGGGGGGAAAGTGAAGTTTAGGAGCTGGAGAAATAGCACATTGGGTAGGGGATTTATTTGCCTCGCACCAGACGACCATGTTCGATCCTGGCATTCTCTATGGTTCCCGAGCCTGCCAGGAGTGATTTCTGAATGCAGAGCCAGGAGTAACCCCTGAGCGGCCCTGGGTATGACCCAAAAACAAAAACAAAAAAAGAGGAAAAAGAAAAAGAAATGTCTAATTTTCAAATGAGGGGCTGGAGAGAGAGCACAGTGATAGGGCGTTTGCCTTGCATGCAGCCGATTCAGGACTGAAGGTGGTTCAAATCCCAGCATCCCATATGATCCCTCGAGACTGCCAGGAACGATTTCTTCTCTTTTTTGTGGGGGGTGGGGGGTGGGGAAATCACACCAGGCAGTGCTCAGGGGTTATTCCTGGCTCTATGCTCAGAAATTGCTCCTGGCAGGCTCAGGGAACTATATGGGATGCTGCGATTCTAACTACAGACCTTCTGTAT
This sequence comes from Suncus etruscus, assembly GCF_024139225.1. Classification (NCBI taxonomy): domain Eukaryota; kingdom Metazoa; phylum Chordata; class Mammalia; order Eulipotyphla; family Soricidae; genus Suncus; species Suncus etruscus. The sequence continues at coordinate 46,496,237 of NC_064862.1, read as the reverse complement.
GCAAGACAAATGCCTTACCTCCATGCTACCTCTCTGGCCCCCACCCAGGAGCAATTTCTGAGCATAAAGCTATGAGTAACCCGAGAGCCACCAGGTGTGACCCAAAAACCAAAACCAAAACCAAACAAAAAACATCTGTGAATAAAGATGGTTACATACATGTTATATTCCCTATTTCACTAGGAAATAAAAAATACACTCAAAAGTCCTATTTGGTTTAGGGTACACATATCCATGGAAATTAGGGTTTAGGGGGTTGGTGCTAGCACAGTGGTAGGGCGTTTGCCTTGCATGTGGCCGACCAAGGACAGACCTAGGTTTGACTCCCAGCATCCTATAGTTCCCCGTCACAAGCCTACCAGGAGCAATTTTTAAGCACAAAGCCAGGAATAACCCATGAGCACCACCAGGTGCGGCCAATAAAACCTAAATAAATGAATGTATTAAAAAAAAAAAAAAAGAAAGAAAAAAAAAGGGGGGGGGTTTAACCAGCCATTTTGATAATTTATATTAATTTTTTTTGTTGTTCGTTTGTCAGGTCATACCTGGCGGGACTTGAGGGACCAGAGAGTATATCTGGGAAAGAACCTTTGTCAGTTCCATGCAAGGCAAGTACCTGATGTACTGTACTATTTCTCCAGCTCCTGACAGTTTTATTTTTGCATTTTTCAAATTTTATTTCCATAGTGACAAATGAAAAGTTGTTGAAATAAGAATGTTAAGGTTTTAAGTTTGGAGGGCTAAGCACAATGACTTCACGAAAATACCAAAATTAAGATGTCAGGAGAACTCATCATTTCAAACTGATCTCTCTAAACTTCTGGAAGCTGCTCATTTGAAATGGATGGCTCTACCTTTCTAAGTTAAAAAAAGGGGTTAAGTGAAGCTATAATTTGCCACTTCCACCTCATGGTTGGAATGCCAAAAAGGGCATTAAAGATGTACTTTTTAAGTTTTTACCTCATTTTTTCTTAAGGAAATGTGTTTTTTTTTTTCTTTTTTCTTTTCTACAAACTATCTCCCCACCATCCCTAGTCCCACCCACATACCCATTATCCAGCTTTTTTAAAGGAAGACAGCTAATCAATTTACAGTACTCAAAAACCAACCCTGAAAAACTGTTAATCTCATTTAGTATAACTTCAGTGCTGTTGTTGACAAAAAAAGGAAAAGGAAAAGTTACCTTAAGGCTCAAGGGAAAGCAACCTATTCAATTGTGAATGCAGCATTATTTACTCTCCCATTCATTGGAAGCTAGCACAATGCATTCTGGACCAACAATACAAACTTTCTAACTAGCAAATAGTACTCTTAGAGAGTTAGAACAATATCCATAAGCAGATTATCTAGGGGAGCCTGAGAAACCATGATCCATATCACAACGATTCCATGAATTTCATGATCAAAAAGTGCTTTATCTTTGATAAATATGTCAGGGTTAAAATGGAAATATACAATGCTAAATCAATCGACACTTTTTCAAGTGAAGTACAAAGTGGAAAAGGAGCTAAAGGATAGCGGCTCTGCTCTCTGAACAGGCCTTCTGCATGTCATTTTTAGGGTGTACTAAATTATAATTGTTTTAAGAGTTAGTGGGATCTCACACCACTACCATCTATTTTCTAAAACCTGAGATTGGACATCAAAGCAGTCAAATTCATTACTTATCAGAGCAATCCTGATACTTCCTAAAAATAGAAGACAACTCAAGTGAACTACTAACTCCAGGGTCTAAAACATTATCTCCCCCTCCCCGCAAAAAATCCCACATAGATATGAAGTGCTGCAGAAGGTAGACTCAGCAATTGAGTCATTTCTACATAAGCAAAGTCACTTCTCTCCTCCCCTTCTCACTGATCAAGGCCACACTATTTTCAAATGAATATCTACTGAGAGATCAGTTGTGCATCGGACGAAGTACCATAATTGGGTTAAAAAAGAAAACAAAATTTACAGTGAAGAATACTTATGTGCATGGCTTACACACTCAAGCTTGTCCTTAATTTCACCTACCTGAAAAGCAAGGTAGATGCAGAAGAGTCACCTTTTAATACCTTGGAGAAATCACCTCTAGCCCCAGGAAGGCAGTCAAGGTCACATTTAACAAAGCATCCTCAGAAACTAGAGTGCCTGAGTGTGCAGCCGCTTACAGACCACTCAATATGAGGGCATTATCATAACCAGCCTCTTTTGCCCACAACCCTGCATTTTCAGATAAGACAGGAAATTTTGTTTTGTTTTGATCAAACTGAAGCTTGATTCTCCTAAAGACCTGCAATTTACTGCGAAGTGACCAAGAGGTGGTCAAGGATGCCGATGAGTGAGACGGTGCCTCTTCCAAGTCTCTCGGTACCAGTTTGCAGTAATTATGGAAAGTGACTTGATTAGCCGTGTATGTCACAGCTAGTCATTACTACCACCTACATGCCTTCTATAGTAACATAGGGTGTCTGGGTTTTTGGTTTGGTTTTTACTTGGGTTTTTGGTGCCATACAGATTTACATTTTGTTTTGTGCAGCATAAGCGCTGCAAACACTCTTTCTAACAAGCAGCGCTGGATCTGCTGCATGATCGGTAGGGACAACAAAATCAGGGGGAAAGTTAGCCAGCATCTTGTCAGATGGTTAACCCTCTCTCGATGCACTTCCTAAAATTAGGCTTCTCACATTCTACCCATTATACAGAAAGGCATTTCAGTCTCCCACTTCTCAGGAATACAATTATTTGAAACATGTCATTAGTTGGGATGTTTGCCAACATAAAAAGACAAGCTCTAAATCACTTTTCCATTGTTTTTTTCCAGGCCCTGTACAACCTTTAATGAGCAAACTCAGGAAGACCGTCTGTTAATATTGCCTTTCCCCAACACAGCAAAAGTCAAGTCCTGTGCTGTGCGGATTCCTATTGCCCCAAATGACTGAAAGGAGATCAGTGAAATGCTACAATTAATCCACATCCTTCTATAATCTTTCTGCAGGGAGAAGGCCATTAACCACCCCGGCAGGAGACAAACCTCTGAGATTGGTTAAGACTTTAAAAACCCATCACTATGACATTTACCACTTAATCCTACATAGGCAGGTCGAAATTTTAATATAAATTACTTTTTCCAACACATAGCTTATGCATTCTTTGCTCCTTTTTTGGGAGAATTCTCAAATTGACATCTAAAGATTTACATATGATATATTACTGTTACATGGTCTAATGACTAAGAAAATTTCTCTGGTAACCAAAGCTGATGCCATATATGGTTGTGTTCTTGGCATATACTCTATATGCCTCAGACACTTCCACATTCTTCCTATTCAGCTAATTATAGCTTAGTAGCCACTGGCAAAGGATTGTGAAGACCCTGTCATTTCTACAGACTAGAAAAGCAAGGCTAGTTACTGCAATTCAGCCAAACAGAAAGGAAAGAAGAAATCAATCCACCCCTTAAAGAGGAGAGGTACTGCACCTTTGCAAAATTGAACTGGCTCACTGCAGCTGAGCAACAGAACCACCACTGAAGCAAGAAAACAAGTTGGTCTATACAGGAATTGTACATGGTTGAAACAGGAAAAGGTTACAGCAATCAACTGAGAGCTGCAACCAACCTATTTCCATCGCTGCCTCAGAGTCTGGAAGTTCGACAGTTTCCGAAAACTTAAAATGCTAGCTTCTCAGCTTTTACAACTAAGGATTTGTTCTCCGCAGCAAAGAAATAAACACTCAAAACACATAAGTAAATACAGCAGGACATTATTGAAAACAGCTGCCTTGTAGTACAAAATACAGTACAAGTATACGGATGTCATTAAAACATCAAAAAATACTATTGCTCCCATACAATTTAGGAAACATTCTTTGCAACGGAGAAAAATTTTTAAAAAAGACTTAAAAAAAAATCTGTTCAAAAAGTCTACTGTGGAAGATGAAAATAGAGAGAGTCTGAAAAGGGCACCAATATTTGTGGCTTTTTTTTTTTAATATCTAAGATCAACAATATTGAATCCTTGCCTAATTTTTTTAAAAAGCCTAATTTTATATACAATTATTTCCCTCCCTCTTAGCCACAATGCACAAAATGAACTTTTTATCTATTACTTATTTCCCAATAAATACAAAATGATTGTATAGATCGAATACCAAAATAAGATAATAAAAATGGTATGCAATAAATTAAAAGGCAGCTCAAATAAAGGGCAGGCATGCAATAAAAAAAAAAAGCTAAGATTGTGGAGGTGGGTTCACTTGCCTCCAGGTGAAGGAGTCACAAGAGAACACCTGAAAACTTTGTCAAGAACATTTGCTCCCATTCCATTTCAAGTTACCTAGGACTGACATTTTGAGGAAGACCTTTTGATGGGTGGAATATACTTGATTAGTAAAAATGATTTCTACTGAAAATCCATTGAAAATATAGAAGAGGTGATCCTTGAAAACCCCGACTTTTATTCTTGAAAGACAGCTGCTAAACTGAAAATCAGTTTGTTGGAATCTGAAGATGGTATAAAAATGCTTCCAGAATATAGTCAGCATATTCATGATCCACTTCTGCTCCACGCAGGTGGAGATCAGCTTTCAAAGGATACAGCTGCTTGAAACACTCACCCATCATTTGCCAACTGTGTGAGGTACTAAAATAATGGATCAAGTTCTTAAAAATTTGTTTTAAAAGAATAAATGATGCTGGAATTCAAGACCTGAGGATCTTTAGTACTTGAAAAAATCCACAGATGAAACTGAAGGTAGATGAAGACTTCAGTTTTGGTTATTTCCAACTTTCCCATGAGGACATAGAATCCATTAAAGCTCAAGCTTGTGGCCACATTGTTCCTTTTGTTAGTGATCTTTAAGTCTGAAGGTTTCAAATCCAGCCAACCAGTGGCCGAAACAGCCAAATTAGCCATATTTCGTAGGCTCCCGAGGTGGAGCCTGGGATCTGGTCCTTTCGGACATAGAAGCCATTTCCTGGTGGTGACCTCCATATTCGGACATCAGGGGAAGAACCTGGTGAGGAGTGACCAATCCACTTAGTTTTCCTTGTGCTTTAGACCCGATCTTCCTCTTGTGCTACCTCAGCAACCCCCAAGGTAAAACTGCTCCTTTATCTTCGGGGAAAAAAATCGCCGGCTTTTAAAATAAAACTTTAGGAAAGAGCTCTAAATCGTGGATTGACACTTGAATCCGTCTGCATCCCAGAAACAACAAAGCTCTTCGAAAAGAAGTGAGGGGCCTTGGTCCCAGTGCCACGCGAAGTTGCTTTCAAGCCAAAAGGGTTGGGTGTTTCTGCATTTCCCAATGGCTTCCGGCATTCTGAGTTCAGCTGTATGATAATGCAAAGTTGCATTCCTTTCGAAGCCGTACTCATCCCCGAACCCCAAGGTTCCTCTCTCAAGAATGTCATGAAGGCTGAGATCCAAAACACTGATTTCCATGGGAATGAAAGACTAAGCAAGTAAAGTGAGGTCTGGAGAGCACTTTCAACCATGGCACTCAGGTCGTCCCACACATGCGGCTTTCAGCAGTGGCGGGTCTGGGCCACTCACCGGGGTTCGGTGAACACCCCTGGGTGTGCAAGGCTTGCTTCCTGCCCGTCCCCAGTTAGTTACCTGGCCGGGGTCCCAGACCTCAGCTGGGAAATAAGAGACGCGGCGGGCGGCCTGCTCTTGGCAAGTGGTGGTCAGTTCCTTGATACTTCACTGCTTCTCTCTTAATCGATGGAGATTGTTCTCTTAGGGTTACTTAACTATGACTCAATTTTCGTCTGCTCCCTCAGGGCTTTCTTTCCCTGGGTTCCCACGGGGCAGGCCGGATCATTGGGGAAGGTGCGGGAAGGGGTGCTCCAAGGCAGGGAGGACGGTGGCGGGGAGAATCGGCGGCTAGCTGGGGGTCGTGGGGTGCTGGATGGGGGGGATGCGGGTGTCGGGGCGGGCGCCCCTCAGTCCTCGTCGACCTCTTCGCCCTCGGACTCGTCCCCGACGCGCCGCTCGTACAGCTTGTCCCGCTGCCGCTCCTGGATCTCCTTCATCTCGTCGGCGTAGCGGCAGAAGGCGCCGCCGAACTTGCCCCAGGCCTTGAAGGGCACGGTGATGGAGTTGCGGTAGGACGGCTTGACCTCGCTCACGCGCAGGAACACGCCGTACTTGTTGCAGCCCACGTCGAAGAAGAAGCGCTTGGAGTCCACCGTGATGGAGGTGCCCTCGGGGAGCTCCCCGTACAGGCCAGCCCCGGGGCCGCCCGCGCCGCCGCCCGCCGCCAGCTCGTCGTCGTCGCCGCCGTAGTCGTCGATGAGCTTGGCCAGCGCGTCGCGGAACTCGATGAGGCCCTGCGCGGGCAGCGCGATGGTCTGGCCGCTCTGCAGGCCGCCGGGCCCGGGCCCGCCGAAGCCGCCGCCGCCGCCGCCCGCGCGGTGCACCGTCTGGCGGATGCGCAGGAAGCGGCCGCGCTGGTTCTCCTTGAGGTCCAGGTAGTACTTGCGGTTCTCGCGCACCAGGAACTCGCTCTTGAGCGCGCGCCGCGGCCCGCCGCCCTCCTCGGCGCTCGCCGCCAGCTGCTCGGGGCTGCTGGGGCCCAGCTGCGCGTAGTGCTCGATGAAGTCGCCCAGCGCGTCGCGGAACTCGGCCGCCACGGCCATGGACAGCGTCAGCCGGCTCTTGGAGCCGCCCGCGCCCACCTCGGCGATCTTGAGGAAGCGGCCCTTGGCGTTCTGCTTCACGTCCAGGTAGAAGCGCTTGTTCTGGATGTCCAGCCGCTTGGAGGCCAGCTCCTGCGTCTCCTGCTCGCCGCCGCGGGACGCGGGCTGGAAGCCGCCCGGCCCGCTACTGCCGCCGCTGCCGCCGCCGCCGCCGCCGCCGCCGCGCTCGCTGCCGCTGTCGCCGTCCGCCATCTTCTCTCGTCCGGCGCCGCGCCGCCGCCGCGCTCTGGCCGCCGCCGCCGCCCGCCGCGCTCAGCGCCCGCCCGCCCTCGGCTCGCTCCGCGGCGCCCCCCCAGCCTCGGCCGCCGCCGCCGCCGCCTCGCTCACGCGCGCCCGCCGCCTCTCATCGCCCGCCGCCGCCACCGCCGCCGCCGCCGCCGCCCCCCATCGCCTTCGCGCCGCCCCGCCGCTTCCGCCCGCCGCCACTTCCGGCGCGCCCGCCACGCCCACTGGCCAGGCAGGGCGGCGCGCGGCGATGACGTCACCAGAGCTCGCGCGCGCTCCAGGGAGAGAGGAAAGGAGTGAGGAAGAGAGAAAAGGGGGAGAGAGAAAGAGAGAAGAGAAAAAGGAGAGGAGAAAGGAGAAAGAAGAGAAAAAGGAGAGAAGAGAGAGGAAAGAGAAGAAAGGAGACAGAGAATGAGAGAGGAGAGAGGAGAAAAAGAAGAAAGGAAAGAAGAGAAAGAAAGGATAGAAAGATGTGAGAATGAGAGGATAGAAAGAATGTGAGCATGAGAGAGGGAGAGAGAAGCTGGATCGGAAGGGGACAGTGGGGAGGACTGAGGGGACTTCAGGGACAGAAGACAAGTGGGACTTCACAGTGGAAAGGGACAGTGGTCAGGGCTGAGGGAGCACACTCCCTTGAACACATGCTTCTCTCCCATCTCATGTCAGTCTGAGGAAATCATTAATATAGTATCATTTGAACAATGTCATTTAACTTTATTTTTTTTGGGGGGGGTCACATCCAGCGATACTCAAGGGGTTACTCCTGGCTCTGCACTCAGGAATTACTCCTGGCAGTGTCTGGGGACCTTAGGGATGCTGGGGATCCAACCCGGAGTCAACTCTGTGTAGGGCAACATCTTTTTCCACTGCACTCTACCACTCCAGCCCTTGAGTATATATGTTTGTTTGTTTGTTTGTTTGTTTTTGAGTACATGTTTCTTACACTTTTACAGTTTGATTTTTTTTTTTTTAGTGGATGTGATTGTGTTCTATTTTATGTTTCACTCTGACCTATCTTGGAAGTTATTTTGGTATAGAGTATGAAGTGGAGAATCTGAAAAATGCCCTCCAAACGGCCACTTGTCCCAGTTACATTTTCTGAGTAACCTTTTGAGGACAAGTTGCAGCAGGTGGGGACAGATATAGGTTATTTTGGGGAGCAAAGACATGTGTTTGCAGATGGTGAAGTGTCCAGTCTGGTTGGAGCACAGGCTCTGTGAGGAGGAGGAGGTGTTGACAACAGAAGTGGGGGCTGGGGCTAGAGAGATAGCATGGCGGTAGTGCATTTGCCTTGCATGCTTCAGAAGGATGGTGGTTCAAATCCCGACATCCCATATGGTCCCCCAAGCCTGCCAGGATGGATTTCTGAGCGTAGAGCTAAGAGTAACCCCTGAGTGCTGCTGGGTGTGACCCAAAAACCAAAAAAAAAAAAAAAGTGGGGGTAAGCGTGGACTTGAGTCTGGAAGGCTATGGAAGGGCATGTCTACCTCTGCCTGTGCTTGCCGTCTGTGAGGGCACAGCAGAGGTTGGCTTCAATGCCACAACACTGTAAGCCCAGTTCTGGAACAGGTCGGCAGGTGGGGGCAAAGGGCAGGCCTTCAATGTCAACAACAGGTGGTTTTGGAGAGGTGCAAGAACAAGAGAGGCATGAACTCAGGCCCCATGGGTGGGTCTGATCTTATTTGTGAGGTGGTAGAAGGCTTTACCAGAAGCTGGCCAGAGTGATAGCCTAATAGGGAGATCATTTGTCTTGCAAATGGCTAATTCAAGATCAGTTCTAACAACCCATATGATCGCTCAGAGCCTGCCAGGTGTGATCCCTGAGTGTAGAGTCAAGAGTATCCCGTGAGCACTACCAGAAGTGTCCTCCTGCCAAAAAAGAAAGAAAAAAATGTTACCAGGAGAGGGCAAGAGTAATAGTACAGTGTACAGCAAGGAGGAAATTTGCCTCAGAAGGACCCCTGAGCATGCCAGCAGTAAGCCCTGAGCACTACCAGATGTGGCAACCCTTCCCCTAGGGGAAGAAAAAAAAAATGACACAGCAGAGGCAGAGAGAAAAAGAGAGACCCACTTAGCAGTCTCAGGGAATCTTCCTATGTGCGTCTCTGGCAGCTAAGTCAGGAGTCTGTGCTACGTAGATGAGTCGATTCATTCTGGGAGGAGGGGAATGGGTGTGTGTGTGATTGAATCTAGGAATTGAGCAAGCTGTGGCCCATGGTGCCCATGGGGACAGCTCAGCCAGGGCCTCTGAAGCAGGAAATGAAGCTTCAGACCAAGGGGCTTTTGCTAGGCCAGGACCTCTGTGGTGGGCACTGGGCAGCCCATCTGGGAGCTGCAAAAGCAGCAGATGCTCATGGTCCTTGGCCATGTGGTCAGTACAGACAGCACACAGCAGGGGGTGGGTCTTGCATTTCTGGCATTGTCCGGGTTCCCGGAGCTCGAGCACCTGCCAGTAGCCTGTTGGCTTATCCAGGGTAGTCGGGGCTCTGGTGTCAAGTGTGAGGGGCTGGCTCCATGCCCAGGGGTAGTGCACCAGCAGCTGTGGGCCTGGGACAGTGGTGTGCAGAGGAGGGGCCACAGCATGGAGGACAGCTATATGGGATGCCAGGGATGGAACCTGGACTGGCCATATGCCAGGCAAGCATCTTCTTCCCTGCTGTTCTATCTCTCCAGCTCTATTGGTGGGTCATTTTGAAACCCAGGCTGTCTGGTCCAGGGAAAGCTGAGGAACAAACCCAGAGCCTCCAAGGCATGGCAAATAACCAGTCACTGAGCCAGTCCTCAGCTGCTGGGCTAGTTTCACTGTCACCAGCCATGTTACCACAATTAGCATCTTGGACAGACATGTTCTTGATGCTGATGCCCAGGTGGTCCCCAGGAAGAGGTTCCCCTCATCTTCCTCATGCCTTTCACACGGCTTTTCTTTTTTTTTTTTGGTTTTTGGGCCACACCCGGTAACGCTCAGGGGTTACTCCTGGCTATGCGCTCAGAAGTTGCTCCTGGCTTGGGGGACCATATGGGACACCAGGGGATCGAACCGCGGTCCGTCCAAGGCTAGCGCAGGCAAGGCAGGCACCTTACCTTTAGCGCCACCGCCTGGCCCTTTCACACGGCTTTTCTTCAGCTATAACACAGGAGCAAATGTGAGCCCTGGCCTGAGAATATCAGTCTTTGAATTATTAACCTGCCCAAGAAGCAGAACAAGAACATGAATCTACTATGTGTGTTGCTCTCTCTCATGTTTCACAGGTGACTGTGAGAGAGAGAGGCTGAGATGGGTCTGACAAATCTGAAATCTGTCTGAAGATAGGGAAGGACTGATACTTCTGAAGACATGGGAGGCAGAATCTAGCTGCCTATTTTCTTTCGATGCCTCTCAGCTGTTTGGAGACATGTCCAAAAGCATTAGAGGATGATCTGTTTTACTTTACTCAAAGTAAGACTCGCACAATACAAGGCTCATGCCTGACCAAGAACAAAAGCCCCAAAACCAGTTGGGTAAAAGACTGTGATCTGGGCTGGGCGGTGGCGCTAGAGGTAAGGTGCCTGCCTTGCCTGCGCTAGCCTAGGACGGACCATGGTTCGATCCCCCGGCTTCCCATATGGTCCCCCAAGCCAGGAGCGACTTCTGAGTGCATAGCCAGGAGTAACCCCTGAGCATCACCGGGTGTGGCCCAAAAACCAAAAAAAAAAAAAAAAAAGACTGTGATCTAGTGACCAGACTGCAATTAGTGAGCACATAATGTAAACAATCTTTTGAGTTTGGTTTTGAAATTTTGGTTTGGTTGGGGGGGGGTGTCACCCTTGGTGGTACCCTAGATCTACTCTTGGCTTGAAGCTCAGGAGCCCATAAGGTACTGGGGATGGAGCCCAGGTCTCTCCATGCAAAACACGAATCTTCTGAGCTGTCTTCCTCAGCCTAACCTGATTTTCCCTTTCCTGGCCTCTCGTTCCTGTTGTTCAGAAGCTGCTGACTGAACAGAAATAAGGAAATGTGCTTCTGGAGTCAGCATCACAGTTTCAGCAGATGCAGGAGGAGGAAATAGCGAGGAAACTCTGCATCTCAATGAGCTGTATGCTAAGGAGAGCACCAGAGTGCATTGGGGTAGCAGAGACCTCTCTCTTGTTCCTGGCCCCTCCCTCCTGTCCTCATGATATCCCTCGGGTCCCTGTCCCCTTTTCTAGTCCCTGTCTCCTCCCTTCTGTCCCTGTGTGTTTTCCCTTCATCCCTGCACCCTCCCTCCATCCCCATCTCTTCCTTCCAATGAGTGGGTTAGCCCCCCGCTGTGTCTCACAAACTGGCAAGTGTAATTTCCTTGAGTCTCTCCTCCCAGGCAGTTACTATCAGGGATTATTTCAGTAGTTTCACGCTGGGGAAGGTTCCAATAGAGCAGGTGCTAGTGGAGTCGCATTGCCCCTCCTGCCTGCCATCACTAAGAGCTCAAGGGACCGAGAGGTGGACTGCTGGGTCTCCTCCCCCTGCCACAGAGGGATCCCTGCATTAACTTTGGGTTTGTTTCGAAGGCCATCCTGACCCTGCACCTGACCCAGCTGCTAGCTCAGCCCAACATTGCAACCCCAATGTCTGGAGTTGGGGACTTCTGAATGTACTTTTACCTCCAACGTCTGGTGATGTTTCTGCAGGCACAGGAAGGTCCCAACCCTCCCAAAGCTAGACTTAGAGGCCATATGTCAAACACACAAATGATGCCTAATGTCACAGATGTGGAAGAAAAGCACTGCAAAACTCATCATTCATTCATTGCATCAATGTCTTTGTTCGCCCCAGTCCAACATTTGCTTTGGCCAGGACTGAATGAGCACTGCTGAGTGGGTCTGGAAGGTACTGGCCAGTCTTTCTAGAGGTGTCCAGAGGTGGCAGATACCTGGGTTCTATAGAATAGAGCTGCCCAGGATTATTCACATCCTCTGGGCTGCTGGACACGACCTAGGAGCAGGAAAGGGACCCCAAGTCTCCTTTTGCGCCCCCTGGTGGCTACTTGATGCACTGCACCCTCCAGAAAGTATGGGGTGCTGGGTCATCTCTCTTCTGCCTGCTCCATTTATTCCTTCTCTTTGCTGAGGGCTAAGCAACTCCAACTACTTCAGATCCTGGCTTTTCACTGCCAGCCACATCTTCTATGAGCACTGAATTTAGCAGATCCAAACCGGCACATGCATCATGGCGAAACAGACAGCAGAGAGAACTCGGGTGCATGGTGCTTGCCTTTGCACAAAAAACTGCCACAGCACACGGACGGACACCATCCACAGGAACCTTTATCTCCAGGAGGTTGAGTCCTGCCTGCCCTCCTCTGCATTGGGAGGTACTGGGAGACAGTGGGAGATACTGGGGGGATTGGAGGACGCTGGGTGTGTTTGTAGGGGCTGTCACTACAATCCAGTGGTCAAAGTATGAAAATCCTTTATTGTTGAGTGAAGGCAGTGTTGAGGGGGCAGAAAACCCTGGGATGCAACGTAGGTAACTTAGGGGCCCGGCCAAAGCAGCGTGAAGGTCCCTTTGCCACAGCGGAAGTCAGGCTCAGCCTGCTCAGGACTCTGCTCCACTGAAAGGAGGCGCCGCTTCCCACGTTGGCTCAGAGTGATACAGTCAGAAACAAGCACAGTTAGTGGGCGGCCCTGCCTGGGAAACATGGTCAGAGGAAGGCATGGTCAGGGGATCACACGGGGTAACAGAGGAGGGCACAATTGGGAGACAATGAGGGAACATAATTGAGGAGCTCAGTTGGGGGGCTTAGTTATGGGTGGGGACATGGTTAGGGAAAGGATAAGGCCCAGGTGGAGACACTGGGTCAGGGGAGACGAGGTTAGTTCAGCAGCAGGGGAAGGGAATATGTGGGGGTGGAACAAGAAGCTGACAGGACGTTAGAGAGAGGCTCACCCCTGGCAGTGTGCTGCCAGAACGCCCACCAATTCGCCCACACGGTTGTCCTTGGGGGGCCGGGCACGGTGTAGACACACTACGAGGTCATCATGTCCCTTTGAATGCAGCACCACTAACTGGTCTTGCCCACTCGTCACACTCAGTCCAGTCACCTATGGTGTGAACCAGGTAAGGGGTAAGTGCCCACCTCTGGGTGCCTGCCCTGTCCCAGTCTGAAATGTAGAGATTCTCCTCAAGGAGATTCTACCAAGAAGAATTCTACCAGGAGAGACTTTGCCAGGAGAGATTTTACCCTGGAGACATTTTACCCTGGAGAGATTCTACCAAGAGAGATTATGCCACAAAGATTCTATCAGGAGACATTATGCCACAAGAAATTCTGCAATAGAGAGATTCTACCATGAAGAAGTTTTAATAGGAGAGATTATGCCATAGGGAGATTTTTATCATAAAGTGATTCTATGGGGTCCGGAGAGATAGCACAGCGGCGTTTGCCTTGCAAGCAGCCGATCCAGGACCAAAGGTGGTTGGTTTGAATCCCGGTGTCCCATATGGTCCCCCGTGCCTGCCAGGAGCTATTTCTGAGCAGACAGCCAGGAGTAACCCCTGAGCACCGCCAGTGTGGCCCAAAAAACAAAACCAAAAAAACCAAAAAAAAATAATAATAAAGTGATTCTACGGGTTGGAGAGATGGCACGGAGGTAGGCTGTTTGCCTTGCATGCAGAGAGATGGTGGTTCCAGGCTGGAGAGATAGCACAGTGGCATTTGCCTTGCAAGCAGCCGATCCAGGACCTAAGGTGGATGGTTCGAATTTCGATGTCCTATATGTATATGGTCCCCTGTGTCTGCCAGGAATTATTTCTGAGCAGATAGCCAGGAATAACCCCTGAGCACTGCCAGGTGTGGCCCAAAAAACAAAATAAATAAATAAATAAATAAAAACAAAACCAAAATGAAAGATGGTGGTTCGAATCCCGACATCCCATATGGTCCCCCAAGCCTGCCAGGAGCAATTTCTGAGTGTAGAGCCAGGAGTAATCCCTGAGCGAGGCCAGGTGTGACCCAAAAACCGAAAAACAAACAAAAAAATAAAGAGCTTCTACCAGGAGCTAATCTAACACTGAGAGATTCTACCAAGAGAGATTCTACCACAGAGTTTCTACTGGGAAAAATCCTTCCAGGAGAGATTCTACCATCAAGATTCTTCCAGGGGCCCGGAGAGATAGCACAGCGGTGTTAGCCTTGCAAGCAGCCGATCTAGAACCTAAGGTGGTTGGTTTGAATCCCGGTGTCCCATATGGTCCTCCGTGCCTGCCAGGAGCTATTTCTGAGCAGACAGCCAGGAGTATCCCTTGAGCACCACCAGGTGTGACCCAAAAACCAAAAAAAAAAAAAAAAAAGATTCTTCCAGGGGGCCTGAGAGATAGTATGGAGGTAAGGCGTTTGCCTTACATGCAGAAGGATGGTGGTTTGAATTCTGGCATCCAATATGGTCCCCTGAGCCTGCCAGAAGCAATTTCTGAGCATAGAGCCAGGAGTAACCCTGAGCACTGCCAGGTGTGACCCAAAAACAAAAAATAAAACAAAACCCAAACAAAACAAAAAAAGATTCTTTTAGGACCAGAGTGATAGCAGAGCGGTAGGGCATTTGCCTTGCATGTGGCCAACCCAGGACGGGTCCCGGTTTGATTACCAGCATCCCATATGGTCCCCTGAGCCTGCCAGGAGCAATTTCTGAGTGCAAAGCCAGGAGTAACTCCTGAGCAAAACAAAACAAAAGATTCTTCCAGGAGAGATTCTACCATGGAGATTCTGTCAGGAGAGTTTATACTATGGAGCTTCTGCAAGAAAATATTCTACCAAGAGAGATTCTACCATGGAAATTCTGCCAGGATAGATTCTACCAGAAGAGATTATGCACAGAGAGATTCTGTCATGGAGATATTCTACCACATCAAGACTCTGATATGGAGAGATTCTACCAGGAGAAATTATGCCACAGAGAGATTCTATCATGGAGAGATTCTCCCAGGAGAAAATCTACCACTGAAAGATTATGCTCGGAGAGATTCTACCAGGAATTATTCTCCCAGGAGAGATTCTCCCAGGAGAGATTATGCCATGAAGAAATTCTATCACAGAGAGATTCTTCCAGGAGAGAATCTAACACTGAGATTCTGCCAGAAAAGATTCAATCACTGAGAGGTTCTTTCAGGAGAGATTCTACCATGGAGAGATCTATTATGGAAATTCTACCAGGAAATATTCTATGGAGAGATTATACCAGAAGAGACTCTGCCCCAGGATCTCAGTACCCCAGACTCAGTGGCCCAGGATCTTAGTGCCCCAGTATCACAGTGTCCCTGAACTCAGTGCCCCAGGACCCCCTCTGATGCATCCCCTTTTCTGTGGGCACACCCTGTGCTGGGCCTGGTGCAAGTACCAGGAGCAGAGGCTGGCTAGTGGAGTGTGAAAGTGTGTGTTGGGACTCTGGGACTGGGGGTGTGGGCACCAGTTATGCTTTCAGGATGGTGCTGGGACTCAGGGGCTCACCATATCCAGGGGCAGTGCCCGCATCACACGGTACTGCCGGCCTGGCTCCAGCTTGTACAAGTGCCGGTCTGTGAGCAGGAGTGCCCGGTCCCGGCGCTTGCTGAAGCGGTTCACCTGCAGGATAGTTGTTCTAGAGTCACTGTAGGGATAGAGGTACCCTGGTGGGAGAGGCTGGCACTACCTTCCCTGGGTCCTTCTCTTCCAGCTGATTGCAGGAGTTTGGGAGCATCTGTGATGTCCCTGAACTATTGTTGCCCCCTGCCTCCATCCAGCCCTGTCTCTCTCTGGCCTCTGTCCCCACCCTAGTCTCTGACCCCATCCATCCCTGTCTCCCCACCCCTGGCCCTGGCCCCTCACTTTGCGCACGTGGCAGGAGAAGAGAACTGTGGTGAAGCCATCTTTGTCCCTCAGGCTCTTCAGCTTCTGAGCGAACAGGCCCGAGTTTGTGGGGTTGTCCGTGGCCTGTGAACAAAAGGGCCTACTGGCTGCCACAGAGTCCCCAGCACCTAGGGACAAGTCAATGCCCTCTATGGCTGATGCCCACCATCCTGTTGTTTCCAGGCCCCATGCCATGATGTGCCTGAATCATCCCCAGGCCTGGGGGAGTGTCTACTTCTGGACAACTGGACACATCTCTCACAGGGCTGTGAGAGACTGCACTCCAAGAGTGTCAGGGGAATGATGGGAATGTCTGACTAAGAACTGGGGAATCATTCTGAGAACTGAGGGGCTATACTAAGAGCAGCTGTGTGCCAGAAGGGTGAACATTCCTGGGAACATGAGGACTCCACCTGCAGTTTGGGATCTTAGACACCCGTGGGGGCTTAGGGGTGCTGGTGAGGCCTGGCCCATTGCAGCCTACATGAAGATCCTGAAACTCTGGAGGAAGGAGAGAGCAGGGCAGGGTCTACAGACAGACAGACAGACAGACAGACAGACAGACAGATCGAGAAGGCAGCTGAAGCTGGCACTCACTGAGGACAGGTAGTCCTGGGTCCAGGCCCGCCCGCAGCCCCAGTCCTGCCGCAGTCCCTGCAGGGCACCCAGTGCAGCCACCTTGGCTTTGATCTGGGCCACATCAGAAGGGGGAATGTTCTTTATCAGCTGCTGAGCTCGCCACCTGGACAAGGCAAGGGGGTCCATCAAGGCGTGGCAGTGCAGGTTTGGACCCTCCCAGCCTTCCTTTCCCACCACTCAGCCCTGGAGTCTCTCCTTGGACAGTTCCTGCTGCTCAGACTCAGTGTCCACTTCCCCTCTGCAGACCTGAACCCTGATGTGGCCCTGGGCAACACTAAGTACTCTAGGTCTCCCATGCTGCCTGCGGGCTCATGTGTCGTTGTATCCCTGGTGTGAAGTGCAGCCCGGATACCTGCAGAACAGCGCTTGGCAGGTGTCTTGGAAAGGCTGAAGCACAGCAGGGGGCAGGGGCCACACCATGTTTCGGCCATAGAGTGGGGGCCGCCGTACAGCCTGGAACTGCCGCTGCAGCTCAGCCAGGTAGGAGTGTACCTTGTGCCTCCGGAAGCAGCGCATGATGGTATAGATGGCCCGGAGCCGCCGGCAGCGCCACCGGGCCAGGGTGCCCCGCCATGCCTGGGAAGAAGAGGCCAAGGTGAGCTTGAACCGGACCCCATCAGGCCCCTTTCTCCCTACTCTCCTGAAAGCATTGGCTTCTTTCTCCAGGTCCTTTTCCAGTCCAGCCCGAAGTTGTTGTACTCAGGGCTGCTAAGCTGAGCCCTGGCTGGAGGTGAGATCCTGGCTATGTACATGGCCCTGTGGCATATGCCCACCTTTAAGCTGCTATTCCAGGGCCATGCAGGAGTTCAGTGGGAAGTCACATGCCTTGCACAAAAGTGCAATCAGCGAGTTCAATTCTCAGCACCCCCAAACTCTACCAAAAGTGATCCCCATCCAGATCAAGGATAATTCCTGAACACCGCCAGGTGTAGCTCCCAAACAAGTAGTTAAGCTCTGATGACTGCCTTGTGTCCCCTGTGAGAGGAGGCAGGTGGAGGCAGGCTTGTACCTGTAAGCACAGCTGACTTGGTTTTTTTTGTTTTTGTTTTTGTTTTTAGTTTTTGGGTCACACCCGGTGGTGCTCAGGGGTTACTCCTGGCTGTCTGCTCAGAAATAGCTCCTGGCAGGCACGGGGGACCATATGGGACACCGGGATTCGAACCAACCACCTTTGGTCCTGGGTCGGCTGCTTGCAAGGCAAACACCACTGTGTTATCTCTCTGGGCCCAGCTGACTTGGTTTAATCTGACTTTTAGAAGGGCTGAGAAGGATGGGCTCCCTGGGAATAGCAAATCTGGAGATGCAGGCCCGGAGAGATAGCACAGCGGTGTTAGCCTTGCAAGCAGCCGATCCAGGACCTAATGTGGTTGGTTCGAATCCCGGTGTCCCATATGGTTCCCCCGTGCCTGCCAGGAGCTATTTCTGAGCAGACAGCCAGAAGTAACCTCTGAGCACCGCCGGATGTGGCCCAAAAACAAAACAAAACAAAAAAAAGTTTACATACAAATTTGGAGATGCAGCCCCAGGGCCACTCCCACTGGAAGGTGACAGGGCCTGGGCTCTGTGGTGATTCAGCAACAAAGCATGAACCACTTGAGGTCATGAAATTGTGACAGTCTCCAAAAGGACCTCAGTTTGTTGGTTTATTTGGGGGGCCAGATCCACAATCACTCCTGGCTGGAAGTGTGTGGTTGCTTCCAGCAGTCCTGGGGAACATGCTGTGTTGGGGCTCAAACCTAGGCCCCTCACACTGAAGCATGTGCTTCAGCCCTTTGAAAATTTCCCCTACCCCCAAACAGCAACCAGACACCTTCATACTGACCTCCCCCCACCAACATCCCTCTCCATCCCTACGCAGCCTGGCTCTGCCCCCATACTCCAGCCCTGACAACACCCCTATGACCCCACCCACCCCTACAACCAGGCCACACACTCTGACCACGCCTCTCTACAATCCGGGGTGGGGGGGGCCCTCAGACCTCCAGGCCGAGCCTTGGTCCTGTAGTACGGCCACGCCCCCAACACTGCCCAGCAACGCCCAAACTGCACCCGGCCACGCCTCCTCACCTTCTGCAGCAGCAGCACAATAATGGGGATGAGGCGGGTGCGGCTCTGCTCCAGAGTGACCAGTGTCCGTGGAGAACGGATGAAGAGTTTGGTGTGTCCAAAGGCCACATCGCCCTGCAACCCATGCTGCTCCAGGAGGGCGCCCACGGCTGCCTTGTCGGAGCCCAGCAGGTGGTTGGGCCACGTGTACTCACATGTCATCTTGTACCTGTTCCCACACGACCCACAAAGGGCATGAACTCGGGGAGCCCCGAGAGGCCCGTCTCCCTCTTCCCTGATCCAGTCGAATCCACACTGGGTTGGAGTCCTGGCCAGCTCTGTTCGCACGCGCACACACACACACACACACACACACCACACCACCACCCCAGCCTTGCCTGTGCCTCGGCCTGAACCACCTCCTGGCCCATGGGACATGATCTCAGGGTTGTCAGGGTCCCTCTAGGGCAGCATGGGCTATACCTGAGCAGGAAGCGGGAGTAAGGCTGCCGGGAGGCAAAGCCCGCCCTGCGCACTCTCACATTCTCCAGTAGCCCCAGGTATGTGACCTGGTGGCAGCAGTGGCCCTCATCCAACTTCCCAGCCTCCTTGTCCTCGTTGGGCTTGATACAGCGGACATAGAAGGGCTCCTAATGGGGACGAAGAGGGACAGTGTCAAGCCGGTCCCTGTCCAGGCCCAGAGCACTGGGAAGAGGAGAGCTGGTTACTGCCTCTATTCTTAGAAGGGGATGGAAAAATGACCCCAGCAGTGAAAGCAGAGCATGGGGCAGTAGAAGGGGCCCCAGTTGACTTAGCAGAACAGGCTGGAGCCAGTTTGCCTCAGCTGCAGTGCTCTAACCCTAAGCCTGTCTCCCGCTCCCCAGAAAACCAGGCTCCCCTTGGCACCCACCTCTAGGTCAGGATTCTGAGCTCTCCTGTATAGTCAGTGGTACTCTGACCTCCATGCACCAGCTTCTGGCTCCCTCCTGCTACAACCTTCAAGCTCCAAGCAGGGAGCTCTAGGCCCTCACCAGTTCAGTCCCCACACTCGGGCCCAGGTGGCCATGTGGTGTCCCTGGTGTCCCTGCCACAACCAGGGTGTCTGATGGTGGACTGGGCTCGACAGCTCTGGAAGGACTTGACAATCATGGGCCTTACCTTGGAAGCCAGGTTGTCCACCAGGGCCACCATGGAGTTCCTGAAGAGTGTGCCTGCCGTCAAGGGCCGCTTGGTCACCTCCGTGATGTCCTGCTGCCCATCTGGCCACATGGCCCGCAGGATAGGGTCCTTGCTGTGGACACAGGCACTCTACCCAGCTTCCCTGGCTTAGCCCTTCCAAGCTTTTAGGCCTTTGTGCAGAGCCATTATGTGGACTCAGAACCAAGCACACGGCAGATGGTCCAATTATCTCCCCTCCCTTCTATAGTCACCCCACACCGGTACAGTGAATGCCCTTACCTGTTGTACAGGAGCCGCTTAAAGTCCTGAAAGAGGGAGTCTCTGTTCTTGTCGATGAAGCCATCCACTGAGTACCTAGGGGCAAAGGGCCTTTGTGGGTGTCTGGAAGCCCTGTCCATCTGTCTCTGCCCCCTGCATACCTAACATCTGATCTCTACCACACATCACTGCTTCCTGGGTAGAACATGGGTCCCGAAGGCCAGTCACTCACTGCTTATCCCATGGCTCCAACATGCATGCTATATAGCCTATGACAGGTCACAGGAGCTTCTCACCCCCATTACATCACATGCCCAGCACAGAGCCCACTGAGCTTCCATAAATTATGCTGGTCATTGCATGACTCCTGACAAGGGCTGGTATTTATCTGTGAGCTGATGATACCAGCTCCCTTGCCTTGATCCTCTCTAGAAAGCCCAGCTCCAAAACCTCCTGACAGGCTCAGGCCAGGTGCCAGGATGGCTCCACTGCTCTCCCACCTTTACCCAAGCATGATCCGGGCTACTTTACTGCTGGCCTAAGGGCCTCCTGTGTGGGGCCAGAGAGATAGCATGGAGGTAAGGCGTTTGCCTTTCATGCAGAAGGTCAGTGGTTAGAATCCCAGCATCCCATATGGTCCCCCGAGCCTGACAGGAGTGATTTCTGAGCGTAGATTCAGGAGTGACTCCTGAGCACTGCTGGGTGTGACCCAAAAAACCCAAAACAAAAAACCAAGGACTTCCGCTGGGAGCATCAGAACTAGAGTGTTGGGCCAGAGCTATAGGATGGCAGGGAGGCTGTATGCCATACACCTGGCCGACCCGGGTTGATAAAACCAGTACTGGGTTGATAACCCAGTACCTCTAGGAGTGATTGCTGAGATCAGGATCAGGAACAACACCTAAGCAGCAATGGGTGTGGCCCCAAAATATCAAAAAGAAACAATCAAAAACCGGGCACAGAATGATAGCACAGTGGTAGGGCATTCGCCTTACATGTGGCTGACCTGGGACATATCAGGGTTTGATTCCCCAGCATCCATATGGTCCCCCAAGCCTGCCAGAAGCAATTTCTGAGCACAGAGCCAGAAGTAATTCCTGAGCACTGCCGGGGAGGGAGGGAGGGAGGAAGGGAGGTAGGGAGAGAGGGAGGAAGGGAGGTAGGGAGAGAGGGAGGAAGGGAGGGAGGGAGGGAAGGATAGAGGAAGGGAGGTAGGGAGGGAGGAAGAAAGGAAGGAAGGAAGGAAGGAAAGAAGGAAGAAGGAAGGAAAGAAGAAGGATGGAAGGAAGGAAAGAGAAAGAAGGAAGGAAGGAAAAAGGAAGGATGGAAGGAAGGAAGGAAAGAAGGAAGGAAAGAAAAAGAAAACTAAGTGTCGGGCCAGAGCCATATAGCACAGTGGGGAGAGCACTTGCCATGGACCCAGCAAACCCAGGTTTGATCCCTGGCATTCCATGGGGTTCCCTGAGCACCATTAGATACGATTCCTCAGTGCAGAGCCAGGAGTAACTCCTGAGTACTTCAGGGTGTGATCAACCTCCCCCAAAAAAACTGTGGGGAGGGGGAAGGGTACAGAGAGCTAGTACAGCTGGTAGAAGCCATGCCTTACATGCAACTGACCCCAGGTCGGAGTCCTGGTCCCACCTATGGTGCTCCAAGGCCGCCTAGAGGTGATCCCTGAGCTAGGCACCCACATAAAAGAGGAAGGGGAAGGAGAGAAAGATCTTGCACAACCTGGCAGGGCTGTTGGGGCGGGGGCCTTACGTGACGTCCCCAGCATAGTGCTTGATCCGGAAGTCGCGGCCAAACTCCATAGTCTTGTCTGTGGGGCAGAGCTGTGGGGGGTGGTCAGGCCGTCAAGGCCAGCAGACGTGAGCAGGGTGGGTGGGCAGTGGGGCCCACCCTCTCTGCCAAGCAGGTCATGGGCACACCTGGCGGCTGCTGTAGTGTGGGTGGTGGCGATGGTGCGTATCCAGCGTCTGCAGGAAGAGGCGGTCGGTGACGGTGCCTGCGGTGTAGCAGGCCTCCTCCAGCACGGCTAGGATGCCCCGGTGTGGACGCTCCACCAGTTCCACAATGGCTGCGTTGTTGAAATACTCCACCTGGGACAGAGCCAGGGCAGCCAATGTTGCCTCGCTGCCCAGCCACCCAGCTGCCAGATGCGAGTTCCTCCCCAATCATACCTCTCCCTGACACCCTCCTCCCCAAGCACACTCCTCCTGCTGCTCGCTCCTCTCCACAGGAGCATGCTCACCGTCTGCCAGGCGATGCCCTCCCGCTCGTACTCCTCCTGCTCCTGCTTCAATATGAGCTGGATGAAGAGCTGCTGTAGCTTCTCATTGCAGTAGTTGATGCAGAGCTGCTCGAAGCTGCGGGTCATCACCACTGAGCTCACTGAGGGTGCTGTCTTACTGATGGCCCTGTCCCAGCCCCCCACCTCACTGTGTCCCCCTGCCTCACTCTGCCTCACTTTGCCACACCCACTGCTCCCACCTCTGACTCACACATTTTTGGTTTTTTGGTGGGGGTTTTTTTTTTTTGGTTTTTGGTTTTTGGGCCACACCTGGCAGTGCTCAGGGGTTACTCCTGGCTCTGTGCTCAGAAATTGCTCTTGGTAGGCTCAAGGGACCATATGGGATGATGGAATTGAACCCGGGTTCATCCCGAGTTGGCCACATATAAGGCCAACACCCTACCGCTGTGCCTAATTTTTGTTTTTTGTTTGATTTTGTTCTGACTCACATTTTTGTGAGATTTGTTTTGGGGGCCACACTTTGTGATGTTTAGGGAATCAGTCCTGGTGGGACTTAGGGGACCAGAATCGACCCAACATGGGTGGAATGTGGGATGGCTGTGTGCGAGGCAAAACTGTAGTATTGTTTTTTTTTGGGGGGGCCACACCCGGCGGTGCTCAGGGGTTACTCCTGGCTGTCTGCTCAGACATAGCTCCTGGCAGGCACGGGGGACCATATGGGACACCGGGATTCGAACCAACCACCTTTGGTTCTGGATCGGCTGCTTGCAAGGCAAACACCGCTGTGCTATCTCTCCGGGCCCAAAACTGTAGTATTGTTTCACTCCAACCCCTCTCAAGAGTAGAGCAGAAAGTTGACTTGTTTGTTTGTCTGGTTTTGGGGCCACCCCTGACAATGCTCAGGGGTTATTCCTGACTCTGCATTTAGGAATGCTCAGAGGACCTTCAGTGATGCTGGGATGAAATCCGGGTTGGCTATGTGCAAGGCAAGCACCCTCCCCACTGTGCTATTGCTCTGGTCTCAGATTAGGGATTTGATTAAAGAGACATGAGCCCAGGATTTTGCTTTCCTGGCACTTCCCAGGGAAATGTGTTAGTGGAGAGAGAGCCTGTGCCTCCCCCATCTGTTCTCCTTAGTGAGGGTGGGGGATGTGCCTAGTCACCCACCTGTTGACAGGGAGCACCTCAAAGCCGTAGATGTCCAGCACACCAATCACTGTGTCCTTCCCATCACGTCTGGGGTCCCGGTCTCGAGTCTCCATGACACTGTTGATCCGGCCCACCACCCACTCAAAGAGTCGTTGATAGATGGCCTGAGAGGATGCCAGGACCTTGCTACTTGGAATTGCTTATGGCCTTTCTGCCTCCAGGAAGGCTCTGGGTACCCCCTCAACCCATATCTCCTATACCCAAATAACCTTGGCACAGGCATCACGGGCATAGCTAGCCTCTGCTGATGTGTGGCCCTTTTCGATGAGCTCCCGACCTCCTGAGGCCACCGTGCGCGACAGCAAGCAACGTAACACCATGTCCCGGGGCGTGGCGGTCAGTTCGGCTATATGGTCCACCAGCTCCTCATCCACCACTGCTGTATGCTCCTGCTCTGGTCCATCATCTGATACGTCCACAAATTCGATATTTCCCTGGAGAAGGGGAGGCATGAAGAGACAGGCTGAGGAAGGGAAGGCTGGCACGGGTGAGCAGAGATGCCCCAGACACAGCCAAGAGAAGGACCCATGGCCTCCCATGGCACCTGTCTGCAGCCAGATATGCGGCTCAGAGTCATTCAGAGACAGCAGTCACAGGGAGGTGCCAGGGCTCCACAGAGGAGCTGGGCAGCAGCTGGGCAGGATGCAGAGGCGAGTGAATGGAGAAGCCCCACGGGGCTTACCAGGTGCAGAATGGTGGCCAGGATCCGGTGCACTGAGCCCACCTCCTCTGCACTGAAGCCAATCACCTTCATAGCCTCTGTCACTGTCTGCTGGTGGCTCCTCTCATCCGTGTCCAAGGGCTGGGCGAGAAGGAACTCAGCACACCGGTGCCAGGCTGGGCCCCATTCCTCTGTACCCCCACACTGATTCCTCACACAAGCCCGAGTGCATAGGGGCCCCAGAAGCCTCTTTCCTGCACTGGGGCTGTGGGATTTGTGAAGGCTCCAGTAGGTTCACTCTGAGACCAGTCTCCTACACTGAGCCCCACCCCTCAAGCCCTAAATTTAGCCCCTCCTCTACGCTAATCCCCACCCCGTTTACCCTGAGCCCCGCCCACCCCTTTCACTGAGCCGCATTTACTGAGACCCATTTACTCTGAACTCTGCCTCATTTTTGCTGAGCCTGCTCCTTTTTGTTTATACGTTTGTTTGATTTTTTTGGGTCACACCTGGCGGCGCTCAGGGGTTACTCCTGGCTCTGCGCTCAGAAATCACTCCTCGCAGGCTCCAGGGACCATATGGGATGCTGGGATTTGAACCACCACCGATCTTGGGTCGAAAGCATGCAAGGCAAATGCCCTACCACTGTACTATCTCTCTGGCTCCTGAGCCTGTGCCTTACTCTAAGCCCCCAACCCCTGCTCAGGTTGAGCCCCACCTCTTGCATTAAGCCCAGTTCATTCTGATCTCCCTATTTATGCTGAGCCCCGTCCTATTTACACTGAGCCTCACCCCTTACTCTGAGTCCTGCCCCAGCTCTCACTGAGCTCCATCCCCCTGCCCTGCCCTGTTCCCTGGGCCTCCACCCTGTCCCCCTCTTACACTGAGCCCCGCTCCCTGGCGGGTGAAGTTATACAGTGCGGGGTTCCTCTCCAGGTGCAACAATCTTAGCTCCTCGTCCTCGCACCCTCGCAGCACCTGGGAGAAGGCAGTGTTCTCAGTCAGGGCCCCTGACTGTGGAAAGACATCCCCAACCCTCCATCCAGCCCTGGAGCCTACCTGGTAGAAGGCGTGGAAATTCCTCTCCCCCACATGCTGCTTGAGGACCCGAGACTGAGGGGAGAAGCATGTGAAAGGGCAGATGAAGGGGGTTGCTGTCTAGGCCACTCACCCCCACCCATGAAGGTGTTGCTGCCTGCTGGACCAAGCCCACTGCCCACCTTCTCCAGCAGGTAGCTGTGGATGTGGCCGCCCACCGGGTCTCCTTTGAAGTCAAAATTGATGTCCATGTACTTGCCAAACCGGCTCGAGTTGTGGTTGCGGTTGGTACGTGCATTGCCGAAGGCCTCCAGCACACATGTGGACTTGAGCAGCACCTCCTTGACCCTGGTCAATGAGGGGGTCGTCAACTTTTCTGGAGATGTAGCCCGTTTTGCCCTCTCTACAAGAAAACCTGTGTCAACATGGCCTCCCACCCTGCTGCCCCTGCACACTGGGGATGGGGGTGCTTCCTTCAGGGATGCTGGGGAATGGTGCTCTCACACCACCATGTGAGGTGTGAGCTGCTGGGAGTTGGTGTGAGGAGAGAGCTGGTGGTGAGCTGGTACTAGGCATGAGCTGGGTGAAGTGTGAGCCGGTGTGAGGCATGAACTGACATAAGCTGGAATCAGGAGTAAATTGGATGAGGTGTAAATTGGTGTAAGTGCTAAGTTCAGGAAGCCACACAAGCAGCGGAGTGTCCCTATCTTCCCAGAAGGAGGCTGCCCTCAGCTCACATTGCTTCATTCCTGAACCCCACTTCCTCCCAGCCCCCATAAGGCCCCATGTGTAGGACAAATTTCCAGACTCTTGGAAATTTACACCCTAGCAACCCTCCTGCTATCTGGGGCTTTGTATCCATTTCCATCAGGACCGCATGAGAAATTTGTGGGAGTCATAAATGAATCTCCTTTTCTGTCCTGTTACAGGCCCCAGGCTAGGCCCCTGGATTAGAAGCTTGTGGAGTGTTCTGGGGAGGTTTGGGCCACACCTAGCAGTACCAGAGACTATTCTGGGCTCAGTGTTCAGGGGACTTATGTTGTGCAGGGGTCAGGCCCTTCTGCATGTGAAGCCTGTTTGGCTGTCAGAGCCATCCAGAGTCTGCATTCTCCGTATGTGTGCCCACATATATGCATGTGTGTGTGTTTGTGTACTTGTGGGGAGTTGCTCAGAATCTTCTCTGCGACAGGCCTCAAGCTGTGGCCGACCCTGCTGTCTTGTGGGTGGAGGTTCTGGACTCACCTCTCTACCTCATTCCTCTGGCTGGGGTTGGTGACTGCGGCGATGTACTGCATAATGTGCTTGCTGGCCTCCGTCTTACCTGCCCCGCTCTCTCCTGGGAGAGAAAGACAAGTTCATTGACACTGCAGTGGCCTGTGTCCCACCCTCTGGCCCTCTATTGAGAAGTACCTGAGATGACAATGCAGGTGTCCCTAGACCTCTGCTTCATGGCCTTGTACGCAGCATTGGCTACAGCATAGAGATGGGGTGGCCGCTCATAGAGCTCTCGGCCCTGGTACTTGGCAATGGCCTCAGCTCCATACAGGGGCAACTCCTGGTAGGGGTTTACAGACACCAGCACTTCGCCAATGTAGGTGTAGATCTGGCCCTTCTCGAACCTGTGGTGAGAGCTAGGCTTCAGCAATCAGTCAGAATGCAGCCAGGCTCTGCATCCAGGGACCTCCATAAGGTTGAGAATAGAGAAGGGGGCAAAACCTGGCCCCAGTCTCCCAGGAGGCCAGTGGGGCCTATTGGGCCATGATACCCAGTCCAGTGCAGTGTAGTATTGGGGCCTAGGTATCACAGAACCCCAACCTCACTTTGTGGAAGCGGGAGGCTTTGGCCTGAAGCCACAATGGATGAGGCCAAGCCTGTAAACTGGGGCTGAGGTGCAAGGTGGAAGAAAGAGGATTGGCAGGGGTGTGGAAGGAGGAGATAGGACTGGTGGTGGGGGGAGAAGAGAAGGCTGGCAGGGGTGTGGGTGAGGAGAAGGCTGGTAGGTAGAGGAGAGCATGGCTATTTCCGGAGTGTCTAGGAGGGAACCAGAGGCAGGATGGGGCTCCACCCAGCCACACCCAGACTGAGGGCTGCTGCAGCCCGGCTCCCCACCCATCACTTCTGGCCCACACCCAGTCTCAGTAGGGACCCTGGGCTAGGCCCTTTCTGGACCCTTCTGCTCTGGGTGGGCACTGCCGGAAGCTCTCTTGATACTTGGGTGTTTTGCTCAGTGACCCTCTGGTTCCTTTTCCAGCACCTGCCTCTGCCCTGGTGCTAGGCGTTCTTTCTTCTACAGCCCCAACTCTGCCCACTGCCATGCCTTGCTCCCTACCTTGGCCAAATGCCTGTGGACCCCATGCCACAGATGGCCATGGGGCCGCTGTTCTGACCAGAGCTAAATAAAACCATTCTACACTCTGGGCCTCAAATAGAACAGAGACTGTTTCCTGCTCCAATCTCCCTCCACCCTGCAGTTTGCTTGCTCCCTGAACCCTGACCCTGATCCCTCCCCCTGGCCCCTGCAGGGGCCTCAGTTTTCCCTGCCTGTCCAAGGTGGACACAGCTCCCAGGGACTCCCTCACTGCTCCTTTAATCTCTGCTCTTTACCCCACTCTATTAGAACAAAGAATCATGAGTAAGCTCAGAGAGTATCACCCTGACTTGACCTCCCAGAGCCCCTGGGGACCTGGCCGGCATCCTTAAGACTCACCCACACGCAAATGGACACTCGCCCCCTCCCATCCTGGAGCCTCGCCCTGATGGGGGTGGGGCAGGAACACTGTCCACCATCCTGGCACCCCAGAGAGTGGAACCCATTCCATAGTGCATGCCCTTCACTGAGGGTTACGCAGAACAGATCCATCTTGGGTAGATACAGGGCCCACCCCAGAGTGATCACGGCAGGGCCTCGGTCTACCTGGCTCTCAGATTCTTCATGAAGGCTTCCAGGGTCACTTGCTCCAAAAGCACAAAGTCAGGCTGGCCACACTCGGGCCCCTCGTCGGCCTCCATGGTGTGGGCACTGAGGAATGCAGCTTCTCTGCACCTCCTTATGGGCTGAAACAGGAAGTGGGTTCAGCTGGGAGCAGCGCCTTCCCCTCAGATTGTGCTCCTCCTGGGGCTCTGACTCTGCAGCTTCCTGGTCCCACCACAAGCGAGGGAGGGCGTTGCTTCGTGGCTAAACTGTCGAGGTATCACCAAGGCATGGCAGGATGTTCTGAGGCTGCTCCTAGCCTCCTTGGATGCTCTAGGCCACTCTCACCCCAAGCCATGGATGCAGGAGCGGCCCAGCCTGGTCAGATGCAAAGGTGATTGGGCTGCAGTGATAATGCAGGCTGATGGTATTTGCTTTGCTTGTGACTGACCTGAGTTCAGTCCCCAACACCGTATAGGAGTCCCCAAGTCTGAGTAAGAGATGACTCAGCCTTGAGCAACTGTGCAGCAGTTGGTAAGATAATGGTTTATTTTTTCAGTCAAATGCTCACTGAGCTATACCCCCTTGTCTTTTGTTTTATGGCCACACCTGGATGTGCTCAGGGGGTTTACTCCTGGCTCTGCGCTCAGAAATCGCTCCTGGCAGGCCCCGAGGAACATATGGAAAGTTTAGGATTGAACCCAGATTTGTCCTGGGTTGGCTGCATGCAAGGCAAACACCCTGCCGCTGTGCTATCTCTCCAGCCCCAAAGTAATGATTCTGAGCCACTCATCCTTCACTGGGTTTTCGGAGAGGCGTATTGGACTGTGATGCAGTTGGAAGGTGCCAGGCTGGGGAGGTAGTGTTAACCCCAGTCACACCTGAGCAGCACCAATTATTCCTGGGCCCCTGAGTAACAGCAAGGGAGATTCCACACAAACAGGCTAAGCGAGAGGTCTGGAGATAGGACCAGACAACAGGGAAGGCACTTTCCTTGCACAAGGTTGACTTGGGTTTGATCCCCAGCCTCCCATAGAGCCCCTGTCCCCTGAGCACCAGCAGGAGTAAAGTAATTATTGCATACAGCATAGTGTGTCCCCAAAACCCAAAAACAAACAAACAAAAAGACCACAAGGAGCCAGAATCATAGCAGAAAAGGTGTGGCCCTTTTTATACATGCAGCCTGTTTGGTTGGATCTTTGACACCACACAGGGTCCCTGGAGTCCTGCCGGGAGGGTTTTCTGAGTGCAGGTCCAGTAGTCAGCTCAGCACTGTTAGATGTGACCCAAGATCCCCCCCGAATAAAAGAAGTGAAGCAAATACCTGAGAAAAGGCGGGAGAGGGGGGCATTTGCCTTGCATGCAGCTGACCCATGTTCCATCCCCAGCATCCCATAAGGTCACCCAAACCTGTCAGGAATAACACTGAGCACTACCTGGTGTGGCCCCAAAATCAAACCGAAACAAAGACCTGAGAATGGACCCAGACCTGCAGTGGGAAGTACCTGACTGGTATAGTCAGGCCAGCATTAGAGCCTTTAGGAGGCTCCGGAGAGAATTTGGAACCTCCTATCTGGGGCAGGGCTGGTATCATCTAGGGCTCTTGGCACCCACCTAGGTCATTTCATCCTCCTGGGCCCTCTCAAATTTTTCCATCCTTCTGCATCCCAGCTTGTGGGCTAGTGTTTTGTTTTGATTCCTGTTATCAAGGGAACATGTAGTCATTGATGGTAGGTGCACTCTACACTCATCGCAGTCCTGTCCCCTTTGCTCTGCTCACCTCTTCCTTCCTCCCGGCCTCCCCAAAGCTTGCTAACAGGAATTTCGTAATTCAGCATTGTTGGCTCTGGACAAACTCTCTTGACCCATCTCGTCTCTCTCCCTTCCAGCCTTGTGCTACCACCTCTCCTGGCCTTGACTTATTTCACTTAACCTGGTTTTCCCCAGTTCATCCACACTGCTGTCCATTCTGATGTCAGACTTTGACTGGAGAAATTACAGGGGACTACAGCTACTCTAGTTCAAATAACAGCACCAGGAGTAGCAGCTAAAAACAGCAGAGCACCTGGTTGTGTGTCTGTACTATGTAGGTATGGCATATGTACCATGGTTCCTCCAGTCACCCATTGCTGGGTATCTGGGTGGAGTCTGCATTTTGGCTATTGAGCCAAGTGCTGTGCATAGACTTTCTCAGAGGAATGGCTTGGTTTGGGGAGTCTTCTCCCAAAGAAATGGAAGCTCCATTCTGACTCTTTGGAGACATCTCAGTACCTTGTCCCAACATCCTGCTACTGTGAACAAAACTCATTTTTTTTTCATCAGCACTGGCTTGTAACCCATCCCCCCATTCTTCCTGTGTAACTTGATCTTACCTGCAAGACCCATTCCTGAGGGGTCTTGCTACCTGTAACTTTACCTGCTAGACCCTTCCATTCCTTGGGAGGGGTCTTGGAAGGTTATAAAAAGGTTTTGCTTAAGGGGCAAAAGGGGATTAAGGACTTTGCCAGCATGGAGAGGTAACAAGAGGAGACATGGCTGGAAAAGGCTAGGACGCAGGGCAAGCTAAGGATAGCATGCGTAAATGGTTAAGATAGACCACACATGTGGTGGATAGGGCATGAATAAAGCTGATACTTCCTGAAGCCTGCTTGTGAGATTTCTACCTGCTGCTCTCCTGGGCCCAGATACCCACCTGCTGAAGGGGGTTGCAGAGCCATGTGGCCTGGGATGGCAGAGAAAGGTCCCTCCATCACCATCCACCACTATCAAAGCCCATCCTAAGGGCTGTAACTCTACATTGGCTGTTCATCTTTCTGTGCTGTGTCATTCTTCTGGCTGTGAGAGATGATAGCTCACTGGTTTAGACTTTCTTGGGTGCAGGGGACAGTCTTAGGGCACCAAAGTCAGGAATCATGCTACAGGCGGCAAGGCAGCAGCATGACCCTAGCATGCTCTTGCTCTCTTCTCTCATACGGGGAAGTTTCTGCCCACTGCCTGTCCTGTGGGCGGGGTACTTTTGCTGGGCTTTCCAGATCAGCACTGCAAACTGGGGGAGTCCTGAAAATCTTTTGCTTCCCCTCTAGAGGGTCCCATCCTGAGTGTTAAAAGTAGCAGCTGCAGGAAGCAGGCAATCCCACTGTGGAAGGTGAGCTAGAAATGTGTGCTCGAGTGTCAGCACTTTCACCGGAGAGGGGGTTCCCAGTTAAAATGTCAGGACTTTTCTCCCCTGCCCCTGGTCCAAGTGTCAGAGCCACACACACACTGATATGACATCACATGGCCAAGTCTTCCACACCCCAGCGTGGGATACAGTGACCAGTTCATATGGGGAAGCCCCTGCATGCTGATTTGACATCACATGGCCAAGTCTTCCACACCCCAGCGTGGGATAGTGATCACATAGTTGATGAAATTACTCCTGGGGCCAGAGATATAGCAAAGTGGTAGGGAGTTTGCCTTGCATGTAGCCGATGCAGGACAGTGCTTCAAATCCCAGCATCCCATATAGTCCCCTGAGGCAGCTAGGAGCGATTTCTGAGGGCAAAGCCAGGAGTAACCCGAGTGCCACTGGGTGTGACCCAAAAACAAAACAAAACAAATTACTCCTGGCAGAATCTGGGAATAACCCAGATGCCCAACAAATGAGCTGCTAAAGAAACTGTGGTATATATACACAATAGAATACTATGCAGCT
The DNA here is from genome assembly GCF_024139225.1 of Suncus etruscus. Taxonomy (NCBI): domain Eukaryota; kingdom Metazoa; phylum Chordata; class Mammalia; order Eulipotyphla; family Soricidae; genus Suncus; species Suncus etruscus. The sequence goes on along the minus strand of NC_064862.1, from coordinate 46,464,607 downwards.
GTCAGGAAAAGTGAAGTCAGGAAATTTTTCTATACACAGATGGACATGGAATAGAAACTATTATGCTGAGTGAATGCGTCAGAGGGATATACAGAATAGTCTTATTTATGTGCGGGGGGGGGGGAGTTTTAAGGAAAATAGAGATGAGCTTTGAAAGGACCAGCCATATGAAGTGTACCACAAAGATTGGTTAGTTCAGTTAGAGAAATAATTACACCAACTATCGTAATAATGGTAGTGAAATAGAATGCTTGGGGCCGGGCGGTGGCGCTAGAGGTAAGGTGCCTGCCTTGCCTGCACTAGCCTTGGACGAACCTCGGTTCGATTTCCCGGCGTCCCATATGGTCCCCCAAGCCAGGAGCGACTTCTGAGCAAATAGCCAGGAGTAACCCCTGAGCGTTACTGGGTGTGGCCCAAAAACAAAAAAAACGAAATAGAATGCTTGTCTTTAAGACAGGGGAGGGGTGAGTGGGGGGGTGGGGGAGGCGAGATAGATGGGTGGCATTGGTGGTGGGAAGGTTGCAAAGGTGAAGAGGGGTGTACTTTATATTTTGTTTTGATTTCTGGCCCCACCCAGCAGCACTGAGTTTCTCCTGGCAGGTTTGGGGACCTATGGGATGCCAGGAATTGAACATGGGTCCATCCCAGGTTGGCCATGTGCAAGGCAAATGCCCTATTGCTGTGCTATCATTTTGGTTCCAGGGGTGTACTTTATTATGAGACTCCACAGGTTTGTACTTTGCTGCAGATCAGGGTTGGGGCAGCCCGAGGCCTTCTCCCACCTCTGCCCCACCTGTCCACGAGGCTCCACCCCTAGGAGATACTCCTTTGTGTTGCTGCATGCCAGTTTCCTGGCAGGCGCAGCCAATCTGGGCCACTGACATTCTGGACAACCTTCAGCAGAAAAGCTAGACTATAGTGCATAGCAGATTGTCAAGTTTTTATTTCTGTTTTCCGGCCACACTCAGCAGTGCGCAAGAATCACTCCTGGCAATGCTGGGGATGCTGGGGACTGAACCCAAGCCAGCTGTGCCCAAGGCAAATGCCCTCCCTTGTGGCTGTGTCTCTAAGGACAGGACCATGAAGAATACACACACTGTGCTTCCCCTAATGCTAACCCTGTCTTCTTCCCTAAACACAAAAGGACACACCCTGTTTTAATCCCTTCACACTCTACCTGATTGCCTAACACAGAGCCCAAATCCTACTCTCTCCTAATATAAATATCCACTTCTACCTATAATAGAGTTCACCAGCCACAGTATGCTAAGGCCCTTTCCACTCTGGGTACCAGCAGCTGAGGTCCCAGGCTTAGGAGCCAGTCTGTGACATGCTATTGAAGGCAACAAGGGACAGGAAGTGCCATCACCCTACAAGGCCCCAAGACAAGAGGCACAGAGCAGCAGCGGGGTCCTCTGTGACCGAGAAGTACAATTTCTGCACCCAGGTCAGTGACCTGGGGGAAGAAAGAGGAAATGATACCAACTGAAGAAATCACAAAGATTTCATCGTGGGCCTGCCCTATCACCCCACCTGGCTCTCAGAGAAGATGAAGGCCACCAGGATCCCCAACAGTTGTCAGATCCTGGGTGTGCGCCAGGGAGGGCAGCAGCTGCCTTGTGTCCTGACCCAGAACATTCTCCATCAGAAATGGCCCTGAGCACTGATGGCTGCCCCTCCTCCTGCCCCAGAGAACACAGGCTGGACTGAGACAGAGAATATGCTTTATTGGGGTGTGGTTCAGCTAGAGGGCATGCTCTGCCTGGCTCCATTCCAAGCAACACACACCAACACTTATGATAATGTGACTATTTTGTTGTTTCTCCTCTAGAGGGGCTGCTGCTCTGGAGGAGGGCAATCCTGTGCCAGGGTCTGGCACCAGCCTCGTCCAAATGACATAGCCCAGGCTCAAGAAACCCGTGATCTGATCCTGGATCCTGCTTCATGTCAGCTCCGAGACCAAGGCTCAAAGGATCTGGGCTCTCTTCCACACCTGCCCTGGGCACCCACGTGCACAATCATGGCTCTTGGTTGTGTAGGAAAATCTGTGGGGGAGAAAAAAAGAGAAATGAGAAAACTGGTAACAGGGTGGAGGTCCAGCTGCTGCTACCAGATGGGATGGGACAACACTAGCTCCCTGTGGCAGATAGTAAATCATAAACATGCAAAGACATTTACTACAAAGGCTTCATGAGCCTGAAAAACGAGTCTTTATGGGACCCAACCAACTAACCTGAGGGACTGGGATGGGTACACATTGTGCAGGGTAGGAAGCCCTAGTCTGCCTGGGGACAGGCCAGGATGGTGCCACTAGTGTTGAGCCTTTTTCTGGAGAGACTTGGTAGGTGACACAGAAGCTACTGATTCGTCAGAGCGACTTTTTCCTGCACTCACCACTCAAGAGTCCGCAGCTGGTCTCAGCCTCCTTTAGTTCTGGCATCCTGGCATTGATGCTGACACTCTGAGAATGGTGATGTTGTCACGTGCTGTGGTGGAGACATGGAGTGGTCAAGAACTGTCCATGTCCTGGTTTCTAGCTGGGCATCCCTGGACACTTTCAAATTCAGGCTCCCCATCTTTGCAGGATGTAAGATCCCTTCTTGGGACTTACGAAAATTCAGAGTGAAAAATAAAACAAACAAAAAACCCCAATCCTTGGTACTGGAGCTCAGTGTCAAGGAATTCCCCAGGTTAAACATGGCTTGATTAGAAGCTACAGAGCCTTGTCCAAAGCCCGCCAGGATCAATTCTGAGCACAGAGCCAGGTGTGGCCCCAAAATCAAAACAATCAAAAACAACTCTCGGGGACCAAATGAGATTTGAACCCGGGCATGCTGTTGTCCTATTGCTCTGGCCCGTGGTCCACCTCCTAACTTTGACCCAATTTCACGAGACCTCCAGGTCAGGGCTCCTTAGTCCCCCTCCTCAGGCCTCTAGTGTTGTCGCCTTCAAGCTTCAACATTACTGATTCCCAGTAGCCTCGAACATAACACGCCAGTCCCAAACACTTTCTGATAAGACTTAAATATTCTATAATCTGTAAAGCCCCAACAAGACAGTCACTCCTCCAAATGTGCATAAAAACTAATTTTCAAGTGTCATCGTCCCAGAGATGTTCATAGAACTGGAGTACAGGCTCTGTATGCAGGAGACCCATGCAGAAAGAAAGAAAGAAAGAGAGAAAGAAAGAAAGAAAGAAAGAAAGAAAGAAAGAAAGAAAGAAAGAAAGAAAGAGAGAAAGAAAGAAGGGCCAGAGAGATAGCAAAGCGGTGTTTGCAGACGATCCAGGACCTAGTCACATATGGTCCCCTGTGACTGCCAGGAGCTATTTCTGAGCAGATAGCCAGGAGTAACCCCTGAGCACCGCCGGGTGTGGGGCCCCCCAAAAAATAGGGGCTGGAGAGGTAAGGCATCTGTCGTGCAAGCGCTAGCCTAGGACAGACCGAGATTCGAACCCCCAGTGTCCCATATGGTCCCCCCAAGCCAGGGGCGATTTCTGAGTGCATAGGCTAGAGTAACCTCTGAGTATCAAATAGGTGTGGCCCAAAAAACAAAACAAAACAAAGAAACAAAAAAAGTAAGTACTTAAATTAAGCCAAACGTGGGCCAATAGTGAATCTCACCAGATCACCTACCAAAGAGAGTAAGCAATTGTCTGAAATTTCTATAACCTTGCCCTGGAGGTATCAGGGCAAGGCCTCAAACCGTTCCATTTTGTTCTAGCAAGCGCTGTAGGAATGCGCAGGGTCACGCCAGACCCAGGCACGCTGGAGGCTTGCAGGGCCCTGGAGTTGGGACAGAAGGTGATTGGACAGTGGAGCACAGGCAGCTATCGAGACACCAACCCTGATAATTCCTACAGTAGACCTTCCGCCCGAGGCCTGCCCATGAACAGGTCCATGAGGGAGGGTGCAGGCAATCCGGTTCAATCCAGAGCTAGCTCCACTAGAAGTGAGCCCCAACACTGCTGGATGTGACTCAAGAAAGGAAAGAAGAAAAAAAAAAAACCCAGTCAAAGTAGAATTACACGAAAACATAAACTTAGTGAGTGGGCACATGGCCCAGAGAGCTACGTGGATGGGGGTGGTTGACAGCATACCCAGCAGTACCCAGGAATCACTCCTAGCGTTAGAGGAATTGAACCCAGACTGGCCACGTGCAGAGCAAGCACCTTGCCGGTTGAACTATCACTCAGTCCCCGTCGGGCTGGCATTTGCCTGAGAGAGGCACAGAAAGATCCCCTGAGCACCACAGGGAGCACCCAAGGCCAGAGCAAAGCCCCCAAGCAGACACCTCGGAGGGGCCCCCACCCATATCCATTTCCTCACCTTCATTTTTCGTTTTGGACACACATGGTGGTGCTCAGGTGTTTGGGGGGGCCCTCTGGGGTGCTGGGGATGTGGTGGCCCTGGTGGGCCTTATGCAAGGGCCCGGCCCCTTCCCACCGTGTTCCTGATGCACCCAACAATCCAGCAGTCATGTCGGCCCGTTGAGGTTGTTTTACGCGCTGTAACAGTGGCCGAAACCAGGGCCCAGTTCGGGCAGCAGCACATGGGCACAGGGGCATCTCCCAGGATTCGCGGGCCTGGCCACCTAGGAGGACACGTGCGCAGGGGGATCAGGCTGAGCGCCGGCGCCCTCTGCCTGCTCCGCCTCCGGTGCAGGCCCTCACCGTGCCACGAGCACTGAGTCCGACCGGCGCCCCCCAAGTCCCACGATCCTGCCCGCGGTCTCGGCCCATCGCCGCAGCCCGCCACGAGCCCCTGCAATTCTTACGTGGCCTCGGGAGCCGGCGGGCCCCGGGCAAATTCCGGGATGGCACTGGATGGGAAAGACGTCCGAGACGGACGCGCCGGCGAGACCGACAGCGCCAGAGAGAAACGGGAATCAAGGGGAGCTGACGTCACGGGATTGAGGGCGGGAGGACCGAACCACCGCAGGACCTGGCGGAAGAGGGGGAGGCCCTCCGCGCACTCGAACAGCTAGCTGCACTTTCTGTCCCGCCTTAAAGCTTTTTTTTTGGTTTTTGGGCCACACCCGGCGGTGCTCAGGGGTTACTCCTGGCTGTCTGCTCAGAAATGGCTCCTGGCAGGCACGGGGGACCTTATGGGACACCGGGATTCGAACCAACCACCTTTGGTCCTGGATCGGCTGCTTGCAAGGCAAATGCCGCTGTGCTATCTCTCCAGCCCCAGTATTTCTATTTTTTTTTTTTTTTTTTTGGTTTTTGGGTCACACCCGGCGGTACTCAGGGGTTACTCCTGGCTGTCTGCTCAGAAATAGCTCCTGGCAGGCACGGGGGACCATATGGGACACCGGGATTCGAACCAACCACCTTTGGTCCTGGATCGGCTGCTTGCAAGGCAAACGCCGCTGTGCTATCTCTCCGGGACCCAAACTTTTTTTTAATTAAAAAAATTTGGACCCCACCCCAGTGATGTTTAGGGTTGACTCCTGGCTCTGCACGCCTGGAGCACTCCGGCAATGCAAAGAGGGCTATATGGGGTTATATAAAATATAGTTATATAACCATATATAAAATAGTTATTTTTTTAGTTTGGAGCCACACTTGGCGGTGCTCAAAGCTTACTCCTGGCTATACGGTCAGGGATCACACCTGGAGGGATTCGTGGGACCCGGGAGAGAACCCGGGTTGGCCACGTGTAGGGCCAAGTGTCTTGCCTGTTATTGTATCTCTCAGGTTCCTGCCCTTTTCTTTATTTGAGTAGGTTACAACCCACACCATCAGGGCTTACTCCTGAATTGAAGCTCAGGAATCACTCCTGGCGGTGCTCGGGAGCCCCTATGGAAAACCGAGATCGAACTCGGGTCGGTCGGCCGCGTGTAAGGCAAATAAATTCCATCCCCGCTGTGCTATCGCTTCGGCCCTTTGCTACTGCGTTTCTATTTTCCCGATGCGCTGGTACAAAGCAGGCAGATGCGGAAACAGAATAAATCTTAGAAACAGGCTTCATGGTCGTCACAGCAATTAAGGGCTGAAAGTAAAAAGAAAGACGCATCGAGCACCCAGCCCAGCCGCGGACCAGGGCATCCCCCGCCCGGTGTCTTCCAGGTCCCGCCTAGGACCAGACCTGCCTCCCGCTAGGCTCCGCCCCGCATCCTGCTCCTGGCCCCGCCCCGCATCCTGCCTCCTCCCTCTGGCCCCGCCCCTACAACAGACCACGCCTCTCCGCGGACCACCCTCAGGCCACGCCTCTTTCCCGCCAGTTACCGCCCCTAATCCCTGAGTCACTCAGGCCACGCCTCCTTCCTCCGACTTCACCGCTTAGACCACGCCCTCCAAGGTCCCCGCCCGTTCCGCAGCCCCCTGCACACCCACACTTTGGTCTTCGAGAGCCTTAGGGAGGGTGGGAAGTGGGTTGCTCTAAAGATGGAGTCGGAATTGAAAATCTGGGGGGGCTAGAACGATGGGACAGCGGGAAGCTTGCCTTGCATGTGCCCAGGCCCTGTGTTAGATTCTAGGTACTTTATAGCTTGGTACCCCAATCACCACCAGCAGTGGACCATGAGTGCAGGACCAGGAGTAACCTTTGAGCTACACCAGCCCCAAACCCCCTACTAAAAAGGAAAAAAAAAAATTGAAAAATTGGATGAGTCCCCTGCTGAGGCTGGGGGCGGAGTTATGGGCGGGGCGAGCGATGCTCCACCTAATAAGGGCTGTGGGGAATAGGAGCGGGGCGTCGATGCTCCGCCCCATATAGATGATTGGAGCGTGGCGAGACTTGACCAGCCCTCTTTAATGCCGGAGCCCAATAGGCGCGCTCTGTTAGGCCGGTAATAGGGGCGGGAAGACTCAATGCTCTTCCCCTTTGGAGGCGGAGCCTGGCGGGGGCCCATTAGGTGCACTCCGTGGCCGACTTTGCTCTGGAAGGGCTGAGATGAATGCGCTTCCCCTTTCGAAGGCGGGCAGAACCGTAGACCAATAGGCGTGCTCCCAGGGCGACTGCGCATTGGGAACTGTGGGTGGGACCTTCGCGGGAGCCCCGCCCTTGGGAAGCCGGGCCGGGGCGGGTGGAGGGCGTGCCGGGGCGTGTCTTGGGCGCGTGGGGCGGGGCTCCGGGCCCGGAAGTGCGGGGTGCGGGGCGCGCGGCGGGGCCCGGCCGGCCGGGCGGAGACCACGGCGGGCATGTAGCTGCGGCGGGCGGCGCGGGGCTCGGGCGGGCCGGGCCTGGCGGCTCGCGGCGCCATGGAGGAGGAGGGCAAGAAAGGCCGTAAGGTGAGGGCCGGGCCGGGGAGGATCGATCGCGCCGCGCTGGCTGCTGGCTGGGGGATCCTGGCCGGTGCCACGGCGTGGGGCGGCAGGCTCGGCCCGCACAATGGGGCTCGGGGTCCCCGGCCGCTCGGAGGAAGCTGCCGCGCCTTTCCTCCCCTTCCGCTGGGCGCTGGGCTCCAGAGCCGGGCCCGCACATGGTCTTCCTGCGGAGCGGTCCAGGTTGCTTCTGGCCCAGCCCGGCGCCCCAGCGCGCCCGAGCGCCTTTGGGCGACGTCTCCTTTGGCAGCGGGTTGGGGGAATCGTTCCGGGGAAAGCAGGATGAAGTGGGAGGGTTGGAAAACGGGGTCCCCCGCAAGGAAGCTTTGCAGACGTAGCCTGTAAAGTCGGCTTGTTAAAAAAAAAGAATTAAACACATAAAATTTAGCTTTCTTGTTTTAGAGATTTTGTGTGTGCAGGTTCCATGCCTTGTTATTCCCTTTTTCAGAACTTGTGCTGCCCATCCGTCCACTTGGCTCTAGTGCGCCCCGGTTGCAAAAGGTCGTCCCATTGGAAATTCAGTGTGGTCAGGTGGTCTTTCAGCGTCTTGTGATATTCTTTTACTTTTTTTTTGGGGGGGGAAGCTATACCCGGAGGTGCTCTGGGGTTACTCCTGGCTCTACACTCAAGGATCACTTCTAGTAGTGCTCCAGCGACCATATGGGATTTGAGGCTGGAACCCAGGTGGGCCTTGTGCAAGGCAAATGTCCTACTGGCTGGCTGTTCTATCCTTGCGGTCCTTCTCTCACATTCTTCACTTATGGTGTGATTGGGACGTGCATGTCCGACCAAAGACATGAACAAGTCATGATTGCCAACATATGATTTAATATCGTTTAAGGCAGTTCACCCTGCAAGTATTAGACTCAGGCATGTACCTGATTCAGGGGCTATTGGAGGAGTTTGGTGTGTCTAGGGACGTTGGAGAAGCAGCAAAAAGATGAAACTTGTTGGGTGCTTTGTTACCCTATGGGTAGGTATGCCTACAGGGACAGCTGCTGGCTGGTCAGTTCCAACTGGGCACGAGTCCTAGCAGCACAGGTGGATCAGGCGAGCAGACAAGAAGTTTCTTCCAGAGCCATCTGTTGCAAGGGCAGCAGACTGCATTCTTCTCTGCCTCACTCCACCTAGCTGTGGAGACATAGTAAGGTACTGTTGAGATTTCCGAAGAGCAGAGAAGAACCTGCAAAGCTCCAGGGTTGGGGTCTGTAAGAGGCTGAGATGGAGGGAAGATTAGTGGTTCATTTCGTTTTCTCTGTTGAAAGAGATATTCAGTTATATGTTTCTCTTACCTTCTGCCACTGCTCTAGCTCATTTTCTCACCCGCTGGCCAGGTAGAGGTGTGAAAAACCAATATTTGTGCTCCTGGTAGCACTGGTGGGACAGTATGAGGTGCCAGGATTGAACCTGGATCTGCGCATGGCAAGTGCCCCAGAGGCTATGCTGTGATTTTGGACCCAGGAGGAACTAGTTTCCATTGCCCAGGTCAGTCTTGGAGCTTGACATCACTGGCTTCTGCCTGTGGCAGACTAACAGGACTTTGCCTTCCTTCCTTACTGACTTGAGTTTCCACCAGCTCATGGTATTCCATGCTTGAATTGTTCTCATTATGGTGAATCAGCCAGGGAGAGCTATTTCTTTTTTTTTTTTTAATTAATTTTTTGTTATTTTTGGTCCATACCTGATGGCGCTCAGGGGTCATTCTTGGCTCTGTGCCCAGAAATCCACTCATGGTGGACTCAGGGTACCATATAGGATGTCAGGGATCGAACTCAGGTTAGCCACATGCAAGACAAGCGCTCTTACCCCTGTGCTATTGCTCCGGCCCCTCCTGCTGGAGACCTATTTTATTTCAAAAACTGTAATGACTTACCTGTTTTATAAAAGTATAGTCTGGACATTTATTTATTGTTTTTTGGGGGGGCCACATATGGCTGTGCTCAGAGCTCAGTCATCACTCCTAGTTAGGATTCAGAGGACCATATGTGCTGGGAATCAAACGGTGCCTTCCCCACTGTGCCTCCAGCCTGCACTGTGGTCGTCTAAATCCCATAGTTAACCTTCAAACAGTGATGCGCCAGCAGATTCTTTCCAGGTCTTAGAGTCTGGTTGATTTGCCGAGCAGTTTCTCGTTGTCCTCGCCTGGCCTACTTCCTGCTGCCGGAGAACTGGGGACCAAGGGACTTTTATGTAAAGTGGCCCCAAATATAGCCTGCTTCCCCCCTCTCAGGCTGCTTGGCCCTAACCCATGATGGCTTCAGTCGGAATGCTGGTGCCTAGTGGAACTGAGCTGGTTGGAGCTGAGGCTTTGGTTCATCCAGGGAAACAATGTGGATGAAGTCTGTTGTCCTTCCCAGATGTGGGGTTCAGGGAGTAGACATAGTCTTTGTCCTGCTCAGATGTCTCCAGAATGTCTTTCCCACTGCAGGTCCTGGTTGAGGGTTTGGAGAGCAAGACTGACCTTTGGAGCACAGATCCAGGCTCCCTGTGTGTGGGCACTACTGTGTCAGTTTGGCAATAGGACCTCTCATTACAAAGGGCGCCTGCCCCACACTGTGACTGCTCTGTGCATCATTCAGTAGCTCAGGTGGAACCAATCCAGGTGTCTGGCCATAGAGGAAGGGATTGTGAAGATGGGGTGCACTTACATGAGGGAAAACTCTGCAGCTGTGAGGAATAATGAAATCATTGGAACTGGAAGGTAATTATGTTAAATGAAGTCATCCAGATGAAGAAAGACAAACACGGGGTTCCCCCCACTTGTTTCCTGGAGAATAACCTGGTGAGGAAATGTAATGCAATAAAAGGGGTACCTAGATCACTCTTGACACCAGAGCTTAGAGAGGAGAAGGACAGAAGAATAATCATTGGTGAAGGAAGAAGATGATAAAGGGAAGTAATGGAATAGGGTTCGGGGCTTCTGTTCTGTTGGGGGTATGGGACAGTGGAACAGCTCCACGCCCAAAGCATAGACGTAGCAACACTGAAACGTTGGTTTAAGCCGCAACCACCCATCTTTAATGTGCTGGCAGGTGGTGGGTTGGGAAGGCTAGATGGAGATGGATGATGACAGTGGTCATGGGATTGGTGTTGAAATATTTGACTAAAACTAGACTATCAATGACTTTGTAAATCATGGTTCTTTAAACAATTTTTTAAAGTACAATGAATAAAATAGTTCTTTTTTTTTTTTGGAAATAGTTCTTTTTTTTTAATAAAATAGTTCTAGATGTGTTAGAAAATAAGTTATGCATGATGTAAAAATACAATAGCAAGAAATGCAGGTGTGGGGCCAGAGTGATCATGGGGGGGGCCCTCATTTGTCTTGCATGCATTAAACCAGGGGACAGTCTGCAATACTATATAGTCCCCTGAGCATTGGTAGGTGTGGCAAGAGATAAAAAGGGGGCGGAAACTCAGGTGTTTGAATAGGGTTGTGGGCCATACCTGCTGTGCTCAGGTCTCTCACTCCTGGTGGGGTCCAGAGGCTCCTGTTGTGGCTGGTATGTCCTGTACTGCTTGCTGTCCCTCTGCCCCTAGTGTGCATCTTTCCGAGAACACATGATTCAGATGAGCCTGCAAGAGCCACCTTTGGGCTCTGTCCTTTTGGGTCCTGGGAGTGGACCTTTGACCTTTGGATCCCTTTCTGTCCCACCACTGCCCCTTAGGCTGTGATTGAACCTGGACAAAGTTACTATTCTTTTTTGTTTTTTGGGACACACCCCGCAGTGCTCAAGGGTTACTCCTGGCTCCACACTCAGAAATCCCTCCTGGCAGACTCCGGGGACCATATGGGATGCTAGGATTCGAACTGCCGTCCTTCTGCATGCAAGGCAAACACCTTACCTCATGCTATATATTTGGCCTCAAAGTTACTATTCTTTTGGTTACTTACTCCTGGACCTATGCTCTGGGATCTCTCCTGCTGGGGTTCATGGAACCCTTTTAGGTTTCATGTGCAAGGCAAGCATCCTCCCGTGGTACTGTCACGGCTCCACAGCAGTTTGTTCTTAGAAGGGCCTGGCACCTCGACACTCAGATCTGCTGCTGCAGGTTGGCAGATTGGTGCTCAGGCCAGGAATAGTGCTATGTGGGCCACCATATCCGAGCCCGGCAGTGCTGGAGGACAGCATTGTGTGTGTGTGAGTGTAAGTGTGTGTGTGTATGTGAGTATATGAGTGTGTGTGCAATTTTTGTTTTTGGGTCACACCCAGCAGCGCTCAGGGGTTACTCCTGGCTCTATGCTCAGAAATCGCCCCTGTTAGGCACAGGGGAACATGTGGGATGCCGGGATTCGAACCACCATCCTTCTGCATGAAAGGCAAACGCCTTACTTCCATGCTATCTCTCTGGCCCTGTGTGTGTGCATTTTGAGAGAGAGAACGTGAGCGCGAGAGTGAGCGTGTGTGTGTGTGTGTGTGTGTGTGTGTGTGTGTGTGTGTGTGTGTAAGAGAGATGACTCATTTCTTGCCTGGGGGGCCAGAGCAATAACACAGTGAGGTGGATGCTTACCAACCTGTTTGATTCCCTGTATCCTAAATGGTCCCTCAGCACTGCTAGGAGTGATTCCTCAGTACAGAGACAGGAGTAAGCTCTGAGCACCGTTGGGTGTGGCCCCGAACCAAAAACAAATCAGCCTCCATGACTTATGCATGTGGGCCCTACATCCTCTCTGAGCTGTATCTCTTGCCTCCACAAGTTAGATATTTTTGCACCAGTAGCTTTGTATGCATCCTTAAATGAGAAAAAAAGGGTGGAGGGTACCTAGGAATCTAGCACTAGATCTTAAAGGATAATGAGGTGTTATTGTTTCTGTGGGTTTGATCTTTTACATTTTGTCTTTTTTTTTTTTTTGGTTTTTGGGCCACACCCGGCGTTGCTCAGAAATAGCTCTTGGCAGGCACGGGGGACCATATGGGACACCAGGATTCAAACCAACCACCTTTGGTCCTGGATCGGCTGCTTGCAAGGCAAAAGCCACTGTGCTATCTCTCCGGGCCCCATTTTGTCTATTTTTGATAACTAAAAAAACGGATTAATTTTTTTTTTTTTGCTGCAAAAACCCATTTTTCTCTTTGGAATTATAGAGTTATTGTTTGTATCAGCACAGGGACTTTAGGAAATGGAGGGCAGTGCTGAGGAGAGAAAGGGATAGGGGGTTCAGTGCTAGGGTCTGGGGTTATCCCTCCAGCTCAGCATAGCCTTGGGTCTGCTGTGCTGAGCTAAATTCCCCCAAGGCCCAGGTAAGTCTGCCCATCAGGCTCTCTGGGTTTTCTTTGAGCCCACTAGGGACTATGCGAACAAGTTGATGCGTTTGATTTTGGTTTTGGGACCACTCCTGGCAGTGCTCAGAGCTTCCTACTGACGATATTCAGGGATCAATCCTGCCTGTGCTCAGAGCTCACTCCTGACTCTACCCTTGGGGATCACTTCTGGTGGCTTGGGGGGGCCCAGTTCTGGACATGGATCCCAGCTTAGCCATGTGCGTGGCAAGTGCCCTCATGTAGCAGGTCAGTTTGCACCAGCCTATGTAGACTCTCATGTGGGCCTTCACTGGTCCAGACTGGAGAGAGGGTCAGGCTCTGGGTCTTCTTCAGGACCGTGAATCTGCTGCCCTCAAGACCTGGCCAGTGGTGCAAGATCTGCGTCCCTCAGAGGCTCAACTATTGCTTCTGTCACCCCACTTCTGTCTTGGTGGGGGCGCTGAGGTGGAGGGGGTTCAGGCTGGGCCTTTTCCCGTGAGGAGAAACCAGAGGTGGGAAGGTTTCTTGGTCGTGGTCAGTGCTCTCATGCCAGGCTCATTCTGTCAGTGTGCCCAAGAGAACAACAACTTTGCTGGATTGATTTAGGTATTAGGGCGCTTGGCTGTGGGTGGTCGGGTGTCCCAGGAAATAATCCTCTTTATTACCAAGTGCTGGAGGAGGTTGGAATCTGAGCTTTTGTTGATGACTTAGTGAGGCTGCTTGGGTCTCCTAACCCAGGAAGTGGGAAGAGTTGAGTTCTATTCATTTTGGTTTCTGGGCCACACCGGGCAGTGCTCAGATGTTACTCCTGGCTCTGCACTCAGGAATCACTCCTGGCAGGCTCAGGAGACATTATGTGTTGCCAGAGATCAAACCTGGGTCAGCCTCGTGCAAGGGAAATGTCCTCCCCGCTGTGCCATGGCTGTAGCCCTAGAAGAGTTGAATACCGAAGGCATAAGAATGGCCCAGCCCTTGGCCCTTGCGGTGCCTCCCTGGGCCACGTCTCTTGAGAGGGAGCCTACAGCCTCTGTGGGGTGCATGGAGATGCACCTTGTATCTCTGCTTTGCTGACACTGTCTGACAGATTGGAGGTTGCTGCAGCTGCTAAAGTGAGTGAGACTGCTGATGCCATTTCCATGATCACATGTTCATTGTGTGTTTTGTTTCTGGGTGACACCTATTGGTGCTTAGGGTTTACTCTTGACTCAGTGCTCAGGGGTCACTCCTGGTGGCGCTCGGGGAACCATATAGGATTTCTGGGGATGAAACCCAGGTGGGCTGTGTGCAGAGCCAGCACCTTCCCCTCTGTGCTGTATGACTCCAGCTCACATGCTCGTCTGTGTCTGTTCGTAGCTGTTTTTGCAGACATCCTGCTGTCACATGCCTCAGACATGTGAGATTATACGCTTTTCTTTCTTATTGTTTGTTTGTTTGTTTGGCCACAGCTGGAGATGCTTGTGTTACTTCAGGTTCTGTGCTCAGAACTCGCTTCTGGCAGGTTCGGGGGACCATATGGGATGCTGAGGATCAAATCCAGGTCCATCCCAGGGCTGTTTTATAAAATAGCTGTGTTCAAGGCAAATGCCCTACTGCTGTGTTATCACTCTGGCTCCTACACTTACCTTTGTTTGCATGAAGCCGAACCCTTTCCTTGACTGGATGGGGTAGTGCTGCTTTCTTTTTATTTTTTTTTGGGGGGTCAGGCACACCTGGCGCACACGGGTTTCTCCTGGCTCTGCACTCAGGAATTACTCTTGGTGGTGCTTGGGGACCATATGGATGTCGAGGATCGAACCTGGGTGGTCTATGTGCAAGGCAAATGCCCTCCCTGCTGTGCTATTGTTCCCCCCCCCCCCAATATTGCTTTCCTGTGCTGCTCTGCCACTGAATCCTCTGGGGTTCAGATTTTCTGGCAGGGAGTCATTTAGCCACACATGGCTCATGTGTGTGAGGCATGTAAAAAAAAAAGTGCCCAGGCTAACTGTCTTTGCCATGTCTGTTACTACTGCCAGCAGATCTGCCCCTGAATTGTTCTTGTCTTTCACACACACACATGTAACCCTGGGAAACAGCGGGTCTTTGAGGACAGAAGCAATTGGAACTCACTTTGCCATGGTTCATCCTCTGTCCAAACTTCAGGGAGGTTTGCCTTCAGTCCATGCTCCCTCTGGTTCCCCAGGTCACTCAGATGAAGGGAAGCTCCCAAGGGCCTTTGCCACCCACAAACCTGGCTGTTTCCCATGGGCACACCCTGAGCTCTGGAGGGCTCTCTGTGCGCCTGCTGCCCTTGTAGGACTGCTATCCCCCTTGAGCAGATGCCTAGGCCCTCATGCTACAGTTCCATGGCAGGACTAACCAGAAGACGGACGTGGTTTCAGCTGGAGGAAGCCCGTGGCTTCTGAGCTTCCTGTTTGTGCACTTGTTTTCTTGGGGGACGGGGACAGCGCAGCTCCTGTTGGCCAGGGACCCCAGAACTTCCCAGAGAAAAGCCTTTCAAGGCATATTCTATGGAGAGCGAGGTGGGTGCGGGACCCTGGGCTGGCCCTCGGCCCTCTTGGCCTTCTGCTCTGTGGCTCCTTCTGGGCGTCCCCGTGTAGTGTCTGTCTGTTGTTCCCCAGGGGGAGAATGGCTGCCGGGACTCTCTCGGGTGGCTCTGTCCAGACCCTTTGCTGTGAGAAAGTGTCACAGGGCTTCGTCAGCACATGTATGTGAGGGGTGTGTGTGTGTGTGTGTGTGTCTGTGTGTGTGTCTGTGTGTGTGTCTGTGTGTCTGTGTGTCTGTGTGTAACGTACACCTCAGCCCTGCCAATGATGGTGGGTTCAGTCTGGCCTTTGCCTGAATATGCCCAGCTCTGGCACTAGCCTCATCTGCCTTGGACCTGAGTCTCCCAGTGGTGGAGCAGGCGAGGCCCAGGCTGTGTGTGAGCAGGTAGTACTGGACAGAGGATTGGTTGTCTCATCTGTGCTGTAGCTGGGACTGTCCATCTTGTTCAAAATGAGAGTGAATTACCAGAGCGATAGCACAGCGGTGGGTGCTGGCATATCACTCGGCTGACTCATTTCAATCCCTGGCCTCCCATAGCATCCCCAACCCAAGCCTGTCAGGAGTGATCCCTGATCACAGAGCCAGGAGTAATTGGAGCATTAGCACAGCAGGGAGTGCTCTTGCCTTGCATGTTGCCAACCTGGGTTCAATTTCAGCACTTGGTGGTGGTGTCAGCTCCCAGGTGCCCAGATGCTGTGTCACAAGCAGGCAGGTGCAGGTGCCTGTGGGGCTGGGCCCTACGTGGGTGATGCTCCCTGCAAAGAATCTTCACTATTGCTCTTCTCTCCACTGGACATAGAGCTTCTGCTTCTGTGGCCTCGAATATGCATGTCTGCTGTGATCAGTGTGCCCTGAAGGCCTTGCTCACCTGTTGATGTGTAGTGGACGCCCTGGGGGATGGCCAGGGATACTTCTGAGCTTCCTGCCAGGCCCCTGCTTTGGTGGGAATTAGTTCCTGAGCCCCTAGGCTGCCCTGTGTGCTGAGTCCGGGCTGGACGGACTGCACTGGCCATAGCCCTGCAGGAGGGCTGGCAGGCGGCTTCTGGCCATTTAAATGCCACCGCCAAATCTCTGGAGGGTCTCAGGGCTGCACGGGGCAGTACTGGGCTTTCCCATCACCGAGCTATTTCTGGCCCTCACTGTCCTTAATTTCAGCCCATAAGGGAAGGCGGAGGACTAGGTGCATGGCGCCCTCCTGACCATTGTCCTGGACCATGCTCACTGCAGCGGTGCCTGCGTGTGTGGGGACAAACCCTCTGGACGCCTACCAGCCTCACTAATGCCAAGCCCCACCCCTGCCGTTTCTGCCCGCAGCCCGGAATTGTGTCACCGTTCAAGCGCGTGTTCCTCAAAGGTGAGAAGAGCCGTGATAAGAAGGCACATGAGAAAGTGGTGGAGCGGCGGCCGCTGCACACTGTGGTGCTGTCCTTACCTGAGCGTGTTGAGCCCGACCGGCTGCTGAGCGACTACATCGAGAAGGAGGTGAAGGTGAGGCCAGCTTGAACCTGGACCCTCCTTTACTCATGGTTGCAGCTTTTCTTTCCAAGACCGACCGGGTACTCTCGGGTCAAGGCCGAGCTGCCCTGGTGTGTGAGTGCAAGCTTCATGTGAGCTCCTGGGGTTTGACCCTCCATCCATGCTACAGAGACACAGGTGGCATGGAATGGGCAGTGCTGAAGTGGCCGAATGCGGGGCTAGTGGTGCAGTGTTGGGTCGTCTCGCAGTTCTTCGGGAGGGTTCTGCTCTCTACTGGCTGTTGGGTGCTGGGCTCTTCTCTGCCATACTTTTGGCTTTGGGTGTGCTGTGCCCAGCATGAGGGAAACAAAACAGAGCAGTTGGATGGTGCTGAAACCAGGAGAGTCCCCAGATGGACCTTCCTTGCTATGCTTCCAGCATGCCTGTCTCCAAGCCTCTCCCGCTCAAGAACCCTGGGAGATGCATCTGTGAAAAGTATTATGGACTCAGCCCCAATATGGGCAGCCCTGCCATGCATGAGATTAGACATGCAGACACTGGTGCCTGCTGGTGTCCGACTCACACAGCTCCATGGTGCTGAAGCATGCCCTCACTGAGCATGTGTAGTTCCCTCCCTTCTTCCTTTCTTCCCTCCCTCCCTCCCTTTCATTCTTTCCTTTCCTCTTTCCTTCCTTCCCTCCCCTCTCTCTCTCTCCTTCCTCCCTCCATCTGTTAGGGTCTGATATCCAAAAGACCACACAAAGCAAAGGGCTTTGTATCAAAGAGTTTTATTAAACACAAGTCAAGCAGGCATTGAATCCCAATGCTGACTGGTCAGGGCTGTTCCCTGTGGAAGGAGAGTGACCATGACCTTGGGTAAGGGGCTTTCTTTTATACTCTAAAACTGCAACTCACAATTTCCTTATGCCCTTTACAATGATAGGTTAGATCTATCTGGAGGGTATGGTATGTTGTCCACATATTCTTGAGAACTGTCCAGCCACCAGTTTCCTCCTTCTTTTTGATGGATTAGCACTTTGTTCAGGACATGGTTGGGCTTGCACAGTACCTCATTCTGGAGAGAGGAGGGTTTCAGGACATGGTTGGGGGTGATTGAGAGGTCAGCCAGTGTGTATAAAATGGCTTCCCTCCTTCCTTCCTTCCTTCCTTCCTTCCTTCCTTCCTTCCTTCCTTCCTTCCTTCCTTCCTTCCTTCCTTCCTTCCTTCCTTCCTTCCTTCCTTCCTTCCTTCCCTCCTTCCTTCCCTCCTTCCCTCCATCCGTCCTGTCTCCTTTTCTGTCTTCCTCCCCTCCTCCCTTCTTCCTTCCTTCTTCCCTCCCTCTCTCCTTCCTTCCTTTCCTTCCTTCCTTCCTTCCTTCCTTCCTTCCTTCCTTCCTTCCTTCCTTCCTTCCTTCCTTCCTTCCTTCCTTCCTTCCTTCCTTCCTTCCTTCCTTCCTCCCTCCCTCCCTCCCTCCCTCCCTCCCTCCTTCCCTTCCTTCCTTCCTTCCTTCCTTCCTTCCTTCCTTCCTTCCTTCCTTCCTTCCTTCCTTCCTTCCTTCCTTCCTTTTCTTTTTTATTTTTTCCCTTCCTTTTTTATAATCTACTCAACTGTGCTCAGGGCCTCTTCCTAGCCCAATGTTGGGGGTGCTCTGCGTGGTACCAGTTTTACCAAGGTCAGCTGTCTTGCCACAGAGCCATGGACTTGCATGGCTGCCTTGTTCCTTGAGTTTGCCCTGCATCGTGCTTTACTCCCAATGATGATTGGTGCATGTTTGTCTCCAATCATCATTACTTTATTGTTAGAAGTTGACTATCTGGGCTGGAGTGATAGCATATGGGTTAAGATGCCTGCCTTCCATCATAGCCCATGCCAGTTCCATTGCTGGCACCACTGGTTCCCCCTAGCATAGACTATAGACCTTCTGCACCTTTGAGTGTGGCCCCCAAACAGAAGAAAACTAAGATAAAATCTAGTTTCCTGCAATTAAGATGGAACTGGGGGTGTCAGGCTGAGCAGAGTGAGTCAGGGGATGATAAATACCACCTTATTGTGCTCATGCATGGAGGGTAAATTAAGGGAGTAACAATAGCCAGTAATGACAGACCCTGAGTGTTTGTATCTTAAGTGTGTGTGTGGGTGATGAGCAGGGACCTTGAGGTATTGGTGGAGAGATGTGGACTCCGTGGGTGCACAAAAAATAAGTAAGTCACTGGATCTGCAAGGTTAGACCCGGGGAAGAAGGGAAATGTAAATGGAGAACAATCTGGTGGTAATTATAGAAAAGTTGTGACCGGACTGAGGACCTTTGTTGGAAAAGAACAAGGTGGGAAAAAGGAAGAGAGAGAAAGCATGGCTGGAGGGGAGGCTAGGCAGTCTGGGGACTTCCAGTAGTGGAAAGAGACTGGAAGTGTGAGAGACAGGGTGGAAGATAAGAAGTGTGAGGGGAGACAGGAAGTGTGGTGGCTTCACAGCTGGACACAGACCATGGCCTTGGTTTCCCTTCTAGACCCTGCCCATGCTCTACAGCATCCCTGGCCATGCACTGTCAGATTTAGATGGTCTATCCAATATTGGGAGGTGTCAGTCAGTCCTCAGGGACTTTCTACCGTATTGGGGGTAATATAGACTGGGAGCCTTTCTCCCTCTAACAGACTTGGGGGGGGGCACGGGGCTCATGCTGTTTTGCTGTTCCCCCTGTGCACTGTCCTGTATCCTCATCCTATGGCCTTCCCTCCCTCCTTCAGTACTTGGGCCAGCTGACATCCATCCCTGGGTACCTGAACCCCTCCAGCAGGACCGAGATCCTGCACTTCATTGATAACGCCAAGGTAAGGGGCCTTATGGCTGCTCCCCTCTCACCCCTCTGCTGTGGCTTTGTCACCGGCCTCTTCCCTAGTCTGAGCCTCAGCCATATCCCCTGCCCTGTGATTAGTGGCAGAAGTCATGTTTTCCAGCTGCCCTAGAGCAGTGGCCATGCTCGTTGAGCACTGTGCACAGAGCCTCATGCACTGTGCTTTCTGCAGAGAGCTCACCTGCTGCCTGGCCACTTGACCCCAGAGCATGATGCTGTGATCAGCCTGTCTGCCTATAATGTCAAACTGGCCTGGAGGGACGGCGAGGACACCATCCTTAGGGTCCCCATCCACGACATCGCTGCTGTATCCTATGTGCGGGACGATGCCTCACATCTGGTGGTCCTGAAGACAGGTACGGGTGGGGCCAGGGCTTGGGCTGAGCTCACCAGTTTCCCACTTGTCCTGTAGCTCCGGGCCAGTGCCACCTGCTGAGTTAGAGGGCTAGGACTCAGGGCCATGTGACTGGCTTAGGGCCTTGCCAACATGCTGGGGGACCCCTGAAATAGTAGCGTTGAAATGGGATGGGGTGGGGGGTCCCTCCATGTCACACTGTGAGGCCATGAGGCAACATTAGTTCTGCTACTGAGCTGAGCTGGGCATCTCCTTCTACTGAGACATATTCACAGCTGCAGACTCACACGTACACACACACGTACACACACACACACACACACACACTCACACATACACACACACTCACACACACGTACACACACACACACACACTGAGATTCACTCTAATATTCACAGTCACATTCATATACACGTCCACATATGCACTTACACTGACACATACTCTCAGCCACATACTTTCACACTCATATTCACACACACTCACACTTATACCGTCCACAGGCCTGTGTAGACATGTTTGCAATACTCCATACGAGCTGCACTCATGTTCCTCTGGGCTTGCACCTCGGCTCTGATGAACTTGACCCTGTCACAGACTCACTGAACACTTCCCTGCTGCTGAACCACTTGCAACAAATTCTTCTCTAACCAAGGGTATTTAATGTGGCTCCAGCTAGTTAGGCAGGAGCCGTTTCTGTCTCCACAGGAGCGCTGAGGGCACAGTCTGCAAGGCCCCAAGCTGCCACAGGGGTGCAGGTGGGGGCCCATTGAGACCAGCTGGGATGGCTCAGGGCTCAGGGGCCATCCCCACACAGTGCTCTGTCTCTAGTTGGTCTCTGTACTTGCTCTTCATGACTTACACTTATGGGCCAGCTTAGTGAGGCCTTGCTTGTGCTCCTCGCCTGGTGTATCCCAGTGTCTGGCTGTGGCCCTGCTGGACCTTCCCCCCCAACCCCACCCTGACCTGCTGTGATGTTGGTTCCTTAGCACAGGACCCAGGCGTGTCCCCCAGCCAGAGCTTGTGTGCAGACAGTTCCAGGGGCCTGTCGGAGAACAGTGTGGGGCCTGTGGAGGCCTGCAGCCTGGTCATCCTTGCCACGGACAGCAAGGTGAGGCTATATCAGTCACAGCCCTGGGAGCTACCCATTCCCCAGGCCCAGCTCCTGCTCTCACCTCTCCTGGGGCCCTTAGGTCACAATCTGTATGGGATGCAGGGAGCAGCCTTTGCTCTGGCCCTCTTGCCCTTCCCATCCAGGTGGGCAGTGGACCCCGGTTCCTGGGTGCTCCGCCCTGTCCTATGTGGCAGCCATGCCCCATCCCCTTGCAGGCAGCCGCAGAGGAGCTGTGCTCCCTGCTCGGGCAAGTCTTCCAGATCGTCTACACCGAGTCCACCATCGACTTCCTGGACAGAGCCATCTTTGATGGAGCCTCCACACCCACCCACCACCTGTCCCTACACAGCGGTGCGTTGGGGTCTGGGCCTGTGGCATGGTTACCGGGTATCCACTCCCACATGCTGTGGGCCTGAGTGTCCTCCTTGCCCCATCCCCAGATGACTCCTCCACCAAGGTGGACATGAAGGAGCCCTATGAGATGGATGTCAGCACTTTGTGAGTCCCCTTGCTTGTCCTCACAGCCCCTCGGGTCAGCCCAACCTAAGAAGGTTGGGCTGCATGGCTGGGTTCCCACTGAGGACTTGCTGGGCTGGAGTTGGATGGGGGTCAGGGGACTCATTCTGGCTCCTCCTAAGGTGGTGTCTCCCCTCTCGGTTCCCAGCCCTGGGTTTGCCTTTGCCCCACCAGGCAGGTGCGAAGGGTGGTGTGGAGTGCTCTGGTCAGCCGCAATCCCCTATGCCCACAGTGCTTTTCCTGAGTGCGCGCAGGTGGGTGGTGTGTCGCCCTTGTCCTTCTGCATGCAGACGTCACCCCACGCCAAGACAGCCAGTGAGAGTGAACTGAGCGCTACAGCGGCCGAGCTGCTGCAGGACTACATGCTGACCGTACGACTCCTGTGGGGTGCTAAGGGTGGCTGACAGTCATTTCTTTCTGCACCACGTATGTGGTGCCCATCCCTGCTGCATCTGATGGGGAAAGCTCGGGGGAGGGGTGCCTATCTGCTGTTGAACTGGGATGAGGGGCTGGTCACTGCCCAGACCTGGAAAGGCCTCCTGTCTCCAATCCTGCCCCGCTTCAGGTTTCTTGGTCTGCCTGTGATCTCCCCTCACCCCCCATGGCTCACCCAGAATGGCTGTGAGTTCCCAAGTGGGCCTAACTCCCCACCCCCGCCATGCAGCTGTGGGTCCTGGTGGGCTGGGCAGCATGATGGTAGTACCTCATGTCCCATTAATCATGGTGCATACTGTCCCCCCACAGCTGCGCACCAAGCTCTCATCACAGGAGATTCAGCAATTTGCCGCATTGCTGCATGAGTATAGGGACGGGGCATCAGTGCATGAATTCTGCATCAACCTGCGGCAGCTCTATGGAGACAGCCGCAAATTCCTCCTACTGGGTGAGTCCAGGACTGCACGGGAAAGGGACCTGGGATCGGGGATAGAGAGAAAAGGGACCATGGGGCAGGGGCTCGTTAAAGAAGGTGCTGCCTAGAGCCAGAGTAGTTACCCAGCAGGGAAGGTGCTGGCCTTGCATGTAGCACTGACAGGAGTGAGCCCAGAGTGTAGAACCAGGAGTGACCCAAAACAGAAAAAATGCAAAGGAGGTAATCCCTGGTGGTCTTGGGATGAGTGGCCCACTCCTGACTCCAGGCCATTCTGTCACCACTCAGTTGTGGAGCAGTACGCATCTGTGCCCTCCTAGAGGACAAGGGTAGTCCTGGATACTTTGGGGGTCAGTGCTTCTCCCGATCTGCCCACATTCACCTCCCATGCACTGCCCAGGGGAGGTGGACAGGCTCCTGAACTCCTGCCCATGCCCTGCTGTGACCCGGGGCTGAGACTGTGGACCCCATCTCTGAGTGTCCCTTCCTGTTTGTCTCCCGGGAGAAAATGCTTGTTGTTGGGCAGCGAGGGTGGGGCCAACAGAGGTGTGTGGCCTGGTGCCCGTGTCTCCCTGTGTGGGCATGTTAGGTCAGTGCTTGCTGGGTGAGCCAAGTGCCCATCAGCTGCCATGTCCGCAGGTCTGCGGCCCTTCATCCCTGAGAAGGACACTCAGCACTTCGAGAACTTCCTGGAGACCATCGGCGTCAAGGACGGCCGTGGCATCATCACTGACAGCTTTGGCCGGTACCGGCGTGCCCTGAGCTCCACATCTACATCCACGTCCAATGGCAATAGGGCAGCAGGGAGCTCGGACGACCAGTCGGCCCCTTCGGAGGGTGACGAATGGGACCGCATGATCTCGGACATCAGCAATGACATCGAGGCGCTGGGCTGTAGCCTGGACCAGGACTCGGCCTGAAGCCTGCCCGCTGGACACGGCCGCTACTGTGAAAGGAGCACAGAGGATGGGGCGGGACTGAGTTTGCCTGCGGGGTCCCGACTGCGGGCCCGGCCGAGCCCCGTGTGCACACAACCGTCCTTGCAACTCTCAGAGACATAAATGCGTTTACAGCCACGAGAACCATCTCTGATGTGTGGGGGCGGGGGGGGGGGCAGATTAGAGGTCACAGCATGGGTTGGGGGCCATACAGGTCACATACAGGTCCTGGATGGGCTTATTGGCTTCCAAGTACATGGATAGACACTGTCTGGGCACTCAAGCCTGGGGACCAGTTCCAGGTTGGGGTTTTGAGAGCTGACCCCAAACAGCACTGCCAGCACTGGACACCAAGCCAGACCTCTGCACCTCTCACCCTGCTGCCTCTGGCACAGGGTCCTGCAGGCTGGTGCTCCCTCTGGCTGGCCATGGGGTGTAGGCATCTCAGTCTCTGCAGGGCTGAGGAGGGTGGAAGCAGGAGGCCCAGCCTGCGACCCCTCCCACCAGAGTAACCTGACATGATGGTCACTGAAGGCATCTGGGCTCCATGGTTCCCTCATGCCCGTCCAAATGTCACCAGTTTGGGTCCAGCTGGGGGAGAAGCTGGTCACAGTTAGGCCAGGAGAGCAATGAAGTACATGAGCGTGGGATCTTTTTTTAGTTTGTTTTTGGGCCACACCTGGCATTGCTCAGGGCTTACTCCCCGCTACGAGCTCAAGAATTACTCCTAGGGGCTGTCGAGGTGGCGCTAGAGGTAAGGTGTCTGCCTTACAAGCGCTAGCCAAGGATCAGGACTGCAGTTCCATCCCTGGCGTCTCATATGGTCCCCCCAAGTCAGGGGCAATTTCTGAGAACTTAGCCAGGAGTAACCCCTGAGCATCAAACGGGTGTGGCCCGAAAAACCAAAAAAAAAAAAAAAAGAAAAGAAAAGAAAAGAATTACTCCTGTTTGTGCACAGGGAAACATAGGATGTAAGGGATCAAATCCAG
Source organism: Suncus etruscus (assembly GCF_024139225.1). Lineage (NCBI taxonomy): Eukaryota > Metazoa > Chordata > Mammalia > Eulipotyphla > Soricidae > Suncus > Suncus etruscus. The sequence goes on along the minus strand of NC_064862.1, from coordinate 46,440,463 downwards.
GCCATTTACATGCAAGGAAAGTGTCCTCCCTGTTGTGCTATTGCCCTGATCCAAGAGAGGGAGTGTGTGTAGAATGTGAGTGTGAGATAAGGGAGTCATGACCCATATGGAGGATGTGTGTATCTGAGTGTGAGTTTGAGTGTGAGTATGAGCTAAGGGAGAAATGACCCATGTGGAGAGTGTGAGTGTAGGCTCAAGGAGATAATCCAACCCATGCGAGAGTGTGTGCATCTGCCTGCACCCATCCTGGAAGCATCTAGAACAATAGGCTGCTGTCCTCCAGCCTAGTGTGAGCCGGTGGGGTCTGTCCTGGGTTTGGTCTGAATTGTTTCCTCTTGGGGTTCTGCCCGCACGTTCCAGTCCTTGTGTGTCCGGTGCTGGGTTCTGCCCAGCCGGCTGCTGCCCTGGTCTAGGGCAGAGACACCTGAGCACTTCTGTGGTCAAACCCCCTGCCCTCCTAGCCAGGTGCCAGTTATGTTCTTTCATTTTTCTGGGTCCATAGCTAGGTGGCCAGACCACTGCCATCCCGACAGTCATGTCCCGGGACACTGGGAGATCTGGGGCCTCCCCAGAAGTACCCACATACCCTTAGGTGGCCTCAGGGCCAAGGCTGAGATTCCTAGCCCTGAGGTGCGTGAGTTGAGTTAGCCCCGCCCTGATGGGAGGAACCATGCTCTGGCCTCCTGCTCAAGAGATAAGAGGCTGAAGGAGTCTAGGTGGCTGATACTCCTTTATTGGTCAAAGCCAGGGCTGGGTCGGAGGTCGCAGGCAGGAGGCTACATTGTCAGCTCCTGCGGGAGGAGCAGAAACTTGGTTAGGCCCCACCCAGCTGGATATGCAAGCCTGGGGATAGGGCCTCACTTACCATGATGGCATTGACAATGTCACTCTGGCTGTCCCGCAGAGCTCGCACCGCCTTTGCTCTGGACACACTAGCCTGAGCCATCACGAGTTCGATGTCCCGCAGCTCCAGTCCTGTCTCATCCACCTGGAGAGCCAAACATGGCTCTAGCAAATGGTTCTGTACTGCTGGCCTCTAACTCTGGCTCTCCCCCCCTCCTGCTCCTCTGGTGCCTCCTCTTATTCTTCCTCTTCCTCCTCCACCACCTCCTCATCCTCCCTGGCCCTTTCCACTCCAGCTCTCACCTCCTCTTCCTCCTCCTCCATCTCCTGGCACTCGGGCCTCACCCGGGGACGGGGCACAGACTCGGGGGCCAGAGTGGGAGGTTCCGGGGGCATCTTGAACTTCTCTGCAGCAGCTCTGTGAACTTGCTGGGACAGGTCCTCGATCTGCAGAAATGTTGGTTGGTATTCATGTCTGGTTAGGGGATCCCACTCCATACAGATCCCACTCTGCCCTGCAGCCTCCCCAAGGGCCCAGCACCTTGGCCTCCCCAAAGACCACATAGGTATCCGAGGCTGGGCTCTTGAAGACGTCGGGCTTGGCGATGACAAACAGGATGTTCTTGGACTTTTGGATTGTGATTCTGGTGACCCCCTGGATCTGCCGCAAGCCCAGCTTGGACATGGCCTGGGAACAAGGGCTTACACTGTGACACTAATCCCAAGGGCCCTTGCAGGAGCTGCACAGTGGACTCAGTTTGATGGGCCCTGGTGAGCCCAAGAAAAACCGGAGTGCAGCACTGAGCGGGGCTCCAATTTCTCAATGGGGGTAGCCGGCCAGCTCCTCCCGCCCGGAGCCCTGGGCCCCAGGCACCTTCCGGGCCTTCTTTTCGCTGCGACTCTGCTTGGCTTTAGCTGCTGTGTCCTCACTGCCACTGCTGGCCAGAGCCTGGGGGGGGAGGGGTTGAATTAGGGGAGGGGGTTCTGAGTTAGGGGAGGAGGGAGGGTCTGGTAGGGGCGGAGCCTGATCACCGGCGGCCTTTCCCCTCCCCTCCCGGCACCTGTTCTGTCCGAGGAATGGGGAGCTCCTGGTCCTCCGCCTCTGCTGACGAGTCCCCGGGACTGTCCGAGTGCTGCCCGGAGCCTGGGGACGAAGCGTGCGCGGCTCACCCCCTTCCAGCGTGCGCCCTGGGGTGGGGGTCCGCGCCTGCCTCCCGCCCTCCGGCTCACCCTCCTCCGGGCTGTCCTGGTCGTCCAGCGGCTGCCGAGGCGTCGAGAGCCGGTGAGGGCCGGCGGGGTTCCGGGGCCCAGAACCAGCAGGTGCTGACCTGGCGGCCGCGGTCCCCGAGGCTGAGTCTTTGGCCTGGGTGTCGCCTGCAGGGGCCACCTTGGGGCTGAGGAGTGGGGAGTGGGCGGGGAGGCCGGGCTGCTGCCGGGCCCTGGGAGTGTCCTTGGTCCCTGAGGTGGCGCCCGAGACCCGTGAGGGTGGGCGGGGGCCTGGGGAGCTTTTGGTCCCTTTACCTTCCGCCCCTGCCTCTGAGTGGCCTTGGCGTCGGGGTTGTGTGTGTGGCGCCGTGGGGAGAAGAGCTGTCCCAGGGAGGGCACCTGAGAGCCTGTCCCGGGGCGCAGTGGGCATGACCCTGGAAAGACTCTCGGGGGGCTGGGGTTTGGGGCGGTTGCAGGTTCTGGGCAGCTCCTGGGCCTGTCCCCCACAGCCCTGGTGCAGCTTGGGTTCCTGAAGCTCCGACTGTGGAGGAGCATGCTGAGGTTCTAAGCAGGGATCCAGGGAAATCGGTGAGCCCTCAGTCCAGGGGCGCCCCAGGCTGGTCCACCCATTCACAGGGCTCAGGCACTGGGCCCCGCTGATCTGTATACCCCTGGCTGTCTGGGTCCCTGAGACGCTGCTCTCAGGAACCTGCCCAGTACACTCCATCTCTGGCTCTAAGACCCCATCACCCCACTGCCCAGCCTTTGGGGGAGACAGGGGACCTACACCATCACCTGTGTGTGAGCGTGGCTGGGGCCGGAGTTCCCCCTCTGCTCCTGCGGGGCCCAGGGCTCCTTCCTGCGGGGCACATGGGGGCTCAGGGATCTTCCCACGGCCCTGTGAGACTGGATGTGTGTGGGGATTGTGTGATGATTCTTCTGCAGGACAGCTGGCCACAGGTTCCGGTGCTGGTATCTGCGCCCTGGTCCCATCTCTTTTCTGTGGGGCTGTGTGAGTCCCAGTCTCTGTCTTTGATGTGCTGCCTGTGAGCGTGTGCAGGGCCAGCGGGCCAGGGAGAACAGGGCAGGGCTCTGGCAGAGATGCAGCTGTGGGCCCAGGGATGGACTCTGGGAGTAAGGCCAAGCCTGCCAGGGCCTGCCAGGGCTTGGGGCTAACCTCCATGGGGACAGCTGGGTCTGCTTTCTCCAGGTTTCTGGGAGAGTCTGGGACACTCTCTAGGCCCGCTTCTTCCTGCAGAGTGGGGGGTTCATGGACTGAGGCAGCGCAGGCTCTGACCTGCTGGGGCTCTGGGCAGGAGCCTGTCTCTGCACCCCAGACCTGAGGACTCGGCCTGGGGATGATTGGGGCTTTCTGCCAGCAGCCATCAGTGGGTCCAAGGTTCTCATGGGTGTGGCTGCTCTTGCCCTCCGAGATGTGGAGCTCTGGGGGCAGTGTTGCAGGCTGGGCATGGGGCTCCCTGCTGTACAGATGCTCATCATCTGCTCCTGTGTAGGACACAGAGTCTGGGTCTGAGGATGCCGCTGAGGCATCGTCCCGGAAGGCAAAGGCCTCGTCCATGCCCTCAGCGATGGAGAGGTCTGACAGTGACTGCAGGGAGGACGCGAAGGTGCTGTCGTCCTCCACGTCCCCCTCTGCTGGGGCTGTTTCTTCCTCTTCCTCCTCCTCTTCCTCTTCCTCCTCTTTGTCCTCGTCCTCCTCGTCCTCGTCCTCCTCGTTCTCGGTCAGCAGTGGCATCACCTCCACAGTGTCCACCTGGAAGATGAGGCTGCCTTGGAAGGGCAGGAGATCCGCCGGGATCATGAGGTCATTGGCCAGGAAATCCAGATCCAAGTGGCCCTCCTGGCTCCAGGAATTGCTGCTGTCCGAGGAAAGGCTGGATTCAGGCGAGGAGGAGCCAGGTCGCCCAGAGGGAGCCTGTGCCCACTCACCCTCCCGGAGTCCTGGCAGCAGGGGGTGGCCCCAGTCTGAGGGAGTATCCAGCACTTCAGCTGAGTCTAGCAGGCTCAGAGAGCAGGAGGGCGTCGAGGCCCAGCTGTCCCCATCTGCTGTGACATAGGAGCCTGAGGGGGAGGTGGGTGGTGAGTCTCCAGGATTGGTGGGCACATCCCGGTGGCCGTGGCCACTCAGCTGGCTGGTCAGCAGGGTGAAGGAGGCATCGGGAGTAGAAGGAGGCGTGAAATAGGACTCAGGGTCTAGGGCAGGGAAAGGCACGGGAGAATCGTCCCGAGAACATGCTTCGGGTGCGGGGCTTAGTCTGCAGGGCATCCCCCCCTGCTTCCTGAGCTCAGGCAGGGTGGTCCCCCACTGCGTCTCCTCGCCCATCACAATCCGAGGCTCCAGGGTGGTGGGGAGAAGACCCTCTGAGGGCAGAACCTCAGGGGTCTTAGGGCTGGGGCCACCCTCTGGGGAGGCACTGCCAGGCCCTGCATCCCAGCTGGCTCCCTCTGGCGGGGGCCGGGCCCCGGGCTTGTTGGGCAGAAAGCTGAGGCCCAGGGTGCAGGGCACAGGACTCAGGGCACAAGGCTCCAGCACCTCCCCTCGAGGGTCAGGAGCCACAGCTGCATGGCAGGACAGATCTGTAGAGAGAAGCAAGTAAAAAGACAGGTTCCTCCCTGGGAGTGACTGCACACAGGCCTGGGGAAGACAGGAGAGGGAAGAATGAGGGGCCCAAGAGACACTTGGGGGTTCGGGTCTGCTGTCCTGTGGTGCTGGGAGCTGGAGGACACCACTAAGCCCAGAACAGACACAATCAGTCTTCTGACCCCCAGCATGTCTCATGACTTCCACACGGAGCTCACATCCTGGCATGTACTATGTGGGAGAGGCTGCTGGGGAGACCTCACCAGGCTTCACTCCCCTCTCCCCTCTCCCCTTTCCCCACTGTCCCACAGTGGCCTGTAAGGCCAGGGGAGGGCCCTGCTGTGTGCCTGAAGGTAGTGGACCTCCTGCGATAGTCAAGAGGCTGTGGTGGTGACTGGTGGTCTCCATGGGGAATGATGGCCCAAGGAAATGTGCCAAGGACCCATGTCTCTGCCTGGAGGGGTGAGTGGCCCGCCCGGGCACAAGGTGTCCAGGTGTTTGTGCTCTGTCACCCTCTCCGGTGACCATCCGGGATGTCTCTGTCTCCATGTCTTGGGCCCAGCCAACTACCAGGGTGTGCCAGGAAGGGCGGGCTGGGTGGTGCCCGCTGCTCTCACTGATTCAGCTGGGGCCTCCAGGCCATCACTCCACACGGAGGGTCCTGGGTGGGGGCAGCCCGGGCACCTGGGCCTGGGGCGGGGTGGTGGGTGTGGCCTGGCTCTGGGACCCTGTGCGCAGGACTGCTTTCTGCACTGGGAGGCTCTTGGGAACAAGGGGCAAAGACTGTGACTCGCCAAGGTCATGGGCAGTGAGGGGCGCTTGCTGGACCCTGTGTCAGGGGATATCTGGCTGAGCACCAGGCCCACCCTCAAGTGACTTAGCTCAGTGAGGTGCCCTTGGTCCTGCGGAACGGCTCCGGACCATGCCTGGCCCAACACAGCTCACAGCCTGCCTGGTCTCCCCCACCAGCGCAGCCCGGGGCCCCATGCTGGCTGGCTAGGGACAGGTTAGACCCCAGACCACCGCGCACACCCCCAGCCCGCCCCTCACTCTTCAGGGCAATGCTGCAGACGTTTCACTCTCTCCCCAGCTTCTGCAGCCCCGCCCCGGGGTTGGCTCCTGGACATCTGCGGGGCGCGGGGCTCAGGGCAGCCGGCCTGCGGCTTGGCTCAAACAAAGGGCGCGTGGTGCAGCTGGCCCAGAGACAACCGGGTTAGCTTTGGCTCTGGCTCCTGCCGGTGGGTGCCCGGTTCAACCCCCCCTCTTCCTCCTTTCCCGCTCCTATAGCCTTGAATGGGGCCGATGAGGGGCGGGGGTCGGGCGCAGAGGGCAGAGGGTGTCGGCAGGCAGGGGGACAAGGGCTGGCATGGATCTGGTGGGGGCCCGCGGCCTCACCTGTCCGGCGCCCGGGCCCCTCTGCCTCGGGCAGCAGCAACTCGGCTCGGGCGGCCTCCCCGGGCATGGCCTGGCCGTACGCCCAGCTCGACTCCCGCGCGGCGTGTCCGTCCGTCCGTCCGTGCGGCCGGGAGACTGCGCGGCCGCCGCCCCTCGGCGGGAGGGAGGGGCGTGGGGGCGGCGCCGGCGGGTGTCAGCGGCCACGTCAGCGCCCAGCGAGCCTGCGCGGGGCTTGGGCACTGCGGGGTGCACGGGGGGCTTGGGGCGCCCTGGCCCCTCCCCGGCCTTGCCCTCGCGGGTCCGCGGGTCCCGCCGCATTTGTCCGGGCCGAGCCGTGCGGGGCGGCGGGGGGCGGCATCGTCTTAGATGGGCGCGCGCGGCCAAGATTCGGGGTGCGGGGTTGTGCTGGAGGGCCGGCCGCAGGGTCACTCCTCTTCGGAGGCCTTGGCTCGCGGCTGCCTGGACCGCCGGGGCGCCCGGCCCGAGCGCCTTTTTCCATCCTAGAGATGCGCCGGAGCCGCAGCCTCGCGCTGATTGGCTGCTGGGCGCAGCCGTCGGTCGCCGTGGCAACCGCCTCCGGGCTCCCTGGCAACGCGGAAGGCCGCGCCCGCTCTGCTGCTGGACCGCTCCCTGGCGCTGCGCACCGACAGCCGATCGGGAGGGGCCTGCGCAGCTTCCCTCCCTCCCGTTCTGGGCTGCGGCCCCGGGCTCCCCAACAAGGATCCAGCGCCCGCTGACAGGCCCGCTCCGCCCTCGAATTCTGGTGCCAGGCACGAGATGGGAGGGGGTCCGGGGGGCGCACAGGCGGATGAAAGAGATACTTGTCACCACCCCGAGCCTGAGGTTGGGGCACCCGGATAGGAATGAGCGTGGCCTTTGTTGTGGAAAAGGGGCGAGGCCCTCGCGGGGGTCCTGGGTTGTGGAGCCCCGCGCCCCTTCTACATCGATCGAGACAGGGCTCTCTGCCCTTTCCTCCTTCCCCTCTGCTGCGTGCCAGCTGCTCTCACCCACACCCCTGAGCCTCAGTTGAATACACTTCTGCTGCTTTGTGGGCAGCCCACGCCCTGGCCCTGAATTTCCAGAAACCGGAAGCCCGCCATTGGGCCGGGGAGCTTCTAGACCGAGGCAGGTACCAGGCTTCCTCTGCTTCTCCAACTATAAGTGGAGGAAAAGGGAAGTAGAGAAATAACGGATCTGGCTGCGAGGGGCCCCAGCAGCATTCACTGGAGCCCCGTCCTCAGGCAGCTCCCCTTTATCCCTCCCAAACTCTAGGGGAGTCTCAACAGTGTTTGCTTAGAGTAGAACAGCCCCAACAAATTCTACATGACACCCCCAAACCATTATAAAGGATTCAAAGGTCTTTTGTGCAAATGATGCACCCAAGGAAAAAGAAAAAAAAAAAAAAAGGAAGTGACTAGGCAAAGTTTCGAAACAACCCTCATCTCATGAGACAGCACGGGCTGAGGTGCCTTAGTCTCATCCCCAAGACCACAGGGTCCCTGGGTACTGCAGGGTGCGTCCCTGGGATCCCGAGCACCACAGCCCTCGCAGCCCCTTCATTCACACACTGAACCATGTGCCTTAATTGCTAGAAGGGACCTCCGGGCACCTGAGCACTGACTGCATGGGTGGCACTCCGACCCTCCCCGATATAAACACCCTTTGGCAGAGCAAATGAAATACCCGGAGATGGAAAACGTCTGGGTTCAATCCCTGAGCATTGATGGGTAAAAAAGCCATTAAGCAAGCTTGGGGCTGGGGAATATGAGTGAAGCATGTGCTGACATGGCTGCCTAAGGCTCAAATCTAGGCTCTTCATCTCGTGTTTTGAACACCGCCCAGTCCTTCCTGTGCAAAGCACTCGGAAAAGCCTGAGAACCATGAGGTGCGGCCTTCAAAATAAAAGTGCAAGGCTAGGGGCCGGGCGGTGGCGCTGGAGGTAAGGTGCCTGCCTTGCCTGCGCTAGCCTAGGACGGACCACGGTTCGATCCCTCGGCATCCCATATGGTCCCCCAAGAAGCCAGGAGCAACTTCTGAGCGCATAGCCAGGAGTAACCCCTGAGCGTCACAGGGTGTGGCCCCCCCCCCAAAAAAAAGTGCAAGGCTGGACTAGATGCTGTATAGATATGTATGTATATATACAAATATATACATACATATATACACACACACATATTTTTTGGAGGCGTGGGTCATACCCAACTAGAATCAGGGTTCATTCCTGGTGGTGTTTGGGGAATCATATGGTGTACAAACCTGGGTAGTCATGTGCAAGGTAAGAAAGCACATTCCGGGGCCGGGCGGTGGCGCTGGAGGTAAGGTGCCTGCCTTACCTGCGCTAGCCTAGGAGACGGACCGCGGTTCGATCCCCCGGCGTCCCATATGGTCCCCCAAGCCAGGAGCGACTTCTGAGCGCATAGCCAGGAGTAACCCCTGAGCGTTACCGGGTGTGGCCCAAAAACCAAAAAAAAAAAAAAGAAAGCACATTCCTCTGTACTCTTTGCAGCCCTGCTCCATTAGTATTTTTTGGTTTATTTTCTGTTACGCTATAGAAAGTACAGGGGTTAAGACACCTGCATTGCACATGGGTGACCATATTCCTGCTATCTCAGATCATAGTGCTGAGAACTACCAGAAATGATTCCTGAAGTGCTCCCTGAGCCAGGAGTAAGTCCTGAGTACATCATATATGGCCCTAAAAACAAAAAATAACCAAACGTAATAAACCCAAACCAAAAGGGACTGGCTATCTTAATACTTGAGAGTGTTGACTTTACAACAAAGAAAATGAGGGGTCCTCATGTAACATCCATGAGGAAGAGAATATTCTAATTGTGTGTATACCAATCTGAGCCTCAATACAATGCAAAAATTAGCACAAGCTGAGGAAGAAATGGGCAAAGGCACCCTTCCATCAAAAGTTCCATACCAACCACCACCACCGTAGCCGGCACATGCACAGAAAATAGAGTCCAACAGCAGAACAGAAGTATTTGCTTTGTCATTTGTGTACCCATCTGTGGTACTCTGGGGCATCTGTGGTACTATGCAGTGCGTGGGGTTGCAAGCCTCCTGCATGTAAAATACTCCAGCCCCAGATCAACTTCTCAGCTCAAGAATATAAAGGGACATTTCACCAAGATCAAATCCCAGGTCATACAAGGAACACTTAAAAGAGCTGAACTCCAACTATGTACCATTTTAGACCACAATGGACTCAAACTAGAAATCAGTAACAGGGAAATTACAAGTATTGGGAAGCAAACAATATAGTTGTCAATAAATTCATGGGCCAAAGAGGTATGGGTTTTTTTTGGGGGGGGGGGGGGTCACACCCAGTGGCGCTCAGGGGTTACTCCTGGTTTTGCCCTCAGAAATCGCTCCTGGCAGGCTTGGGGGACCACAAGGGACACCGGGAATCAAACCAGGGTCCATCATGGGTTGGTTGCGTGCAAGGCAAACAAAGGCCCTATTGCTGTGTTACCACTATGGTCACAGAGGTATGTTTTAAAGAACAACCAAATCAAAATTTGCAGCTAAATCAGATAGGTAGAGCTGCTTATAAAGAGGTGAGAGGATAGGTTCATATGGGGTCTAATTCTCAATAATCAACAGTTCAGGGCCAGAGAGATAACATGGAGGTAGGGCATTTGCCTTGCATGCAGGATTGTGGTTTGAATCCCGGCATCTTGTATGGTCCCCCGAGCCTGCCAGGAGCGATTTCTAAGTATAGAGCCAAGAACAACTCAAGCTCTGCCAGATGTGACCCCAAAACCAAAACCAAACAAAAAACAACAGTCCAAAAACAAAACCCCAAATAGCAACAGGAACTCGTAAAGAGAATGAAGTGAAATTGAAAATAGAATTAACAGAAGGAATACATGAAACAAAAATGATTCTTTGGAAAATACACAAACTTCTAGAAAGACTAGTGAATCACCAGTATTGGGTTGAAGCAAGGAATGATACACCAAGGGGACATATTTGCCTTGCACATGGCTCAGGATCCCCAGAGCACCACTAGTAGTTCTTGTGCATAGAGCCGGGGTAGGCCTTGAGCATTGCTGGGTGTGGGCCTCAAATCTCCCCAAATAAACATTCAGTATTAGGAATGAATGTGTCATTATTCTTGGGTGCATCTAAGCAGAGATGAGCAAGTGTCATTCCTGGGAACATTTGGGTAGACGAGCACTAGTCATGGTGGTCACCATGTCCCTGGTGCACTCAGATCCAGACAACAAAAGGGGGATGAGATTCTATTCTCCCGCACCCAGATACAGCATTCTTGGTATGTGGACTCAGACTGAATTATCTCAAGGGCAGCTTTCCTGCTTCTGCAGTTTGCAGACTCCAGAGCAAGGAAAGAAAGAGGTCAGTGGGGCTGGCGAGGTGGCGCTAGAGGTAAGGTGTCTGCCTTGCAAGTGTTAGCCAAGGAAGGACCACGGTTCGATCCCCTGGCGTCCCATAGGGTCCCCCCCAAGCCAGGGGCAATTTCTGAGCGCTTAGCCAGGAGTAACCCCTGAGCATCAAACGAGTGTGGCCCGAAAAAACCAAAAAAAAAAAAAAAAAGGGGGGGGGGGGTCAGAGGCAAGGCAGAGGACTGAAATGAGGGGGCAGAGGAGGCCACTGAATGGCTGAGCCAGACACTAGAGCTTGGGGCTGGCAGGAACATTTTGGCTTCACATCTGATGGTGCTTAGGGATTACTTCTGGTTCCGTGCTCAGAATTACACTCCTGGCAGGCTTGAGGGACCACATGGTGAATCGGGAATCAAACCTGGGTCAGCTGCATGGAAGGCAAATGCCCACTCCACTAAGCTATTGCTCTGGCCCAGCTTTGAAGAGGTAGAAGGTACAATTAGAAAACAGTGCTTGGGGCCCAGAAAGATAACAAGGAATGCTCTTGCTTCATAGGCTGCTGACCTGGGTCCCCTGAGCCCTACTAGGGTGAGCCCAAACAGTCAGAATTGAGTTGAGAACTGCTATGCACTAAACCCAGTCCTGTAAAGCAATGGAACCTCAATTCATCAGTCTGAAAACCAAGGTCCCCCTCAGCCCTGCGGGTGAGGAGCAGAACAGACTGTTGTTTCCCAGCAATGTCCCAGAAGCCCACTAGGACATAGAACCTGCACCAGGCAGTCCTCCTGAATCCCTCCCTAGCCAGGCTGCCTGAGCAGCACCACTGGGGCTGTTCCTGGGAAGAGGAACCAACAGATGAGGACCCCAGGCAGCCCCTCCCTGGCCCAGATCAGCCCTTTGGCCACCCTGGCTCTTCTCTGCCCTGGAACTTCAAGCAAGATGGACCAGACAGGCCAGTCTGCGTGTGGGGGGAAGGAGCAGCTTCCCATCAGCCTCTGTCCTGTGGGGACTGTGGGAGGCTGGGGTGTGTGTGAAAGCAGCAGCTCTGCAGCTGGTTTAGTTGGGGAGTGGGACTGGTGTCAGACATGAAACCACAGCCCTAGTAAGGGCCGTGAAAAGTGAGGGCGGCTTCAACCTGGCCCACCCAGGGACCCTAATTCTTCAGTACCTCCTAGGATCAGGCAGGACAGTGATGACTCAGTAAACACCAGGTACCTAGTGTAGACTCTGCAGGCCTCCAGGGAGGCTCCCTGGCAGTACCAGATACCTGGGATTGGAGAGGATAAGCTGGCCATCTGGAAACCCAGCTGGGCCAATCCTCAGCTCCAAAAGGCATTGATTTCTCCGCTGGGCAGCCAGCAGAGCGGTGACATAACTAGGGCCTGCTGGTGTAGGAATCCAAAGGTCATGTTTATTACCCATGAGGGCCCAGCAGTGCAGATCATCCTCAGTCCCCTCCTGCTGCCCAGGCCCCCAAGGTGACACGATGGTAGGTCACTTGGCCAGGTCCTCTGCCACGGCTTTGCGGATCTTGTCCTTGAGGTAGGCGCCTTTCTGCCACTGAGACTTGAGCTCCAGCCACTCATAGAAGGGCACCTGCAGGGGCCAGGGGCAGTCAGGAGGGGATGTGATGGCTCTAGCCATGGCTCTGGACAGCACATACAGGCCCTAGTCCCCAGGGCAGCAGACAAAGGGCCCTGGCTGAACCATACAGTACAGGCCTGAATCTGAAGCCATGACAAACTGTGAGGGAATACCAAGGCACCAGACAAGGGGACACTTCAGCTCTGAGACATACAGGGCCAGACTCACACTAACCACTGAGTCTCCCAGACTCATAATGACCACCCAGATTCATACCCACATTAACAACATTCCCCAGACTCACATCAACCACCAGGAAGCCTGCAGCCATCATGTGGCGCCGGGCCATCACGAAACGTCCAAGCAGGTCTTTGCTGCGACTGTTAAAGTTGGGGAACTCCCAGCGCAGAAACGCCAGCCTGAGGGGACAGGGGTGTTGTGTGCTGGGCTCCCCCATTCCAGCCCCAGCAGAGTCCTATGCATAGTCCACAGATGCTCCTGCCTACCTCTTGGCCCCAGCAGGCAGTGGCTGGCCGTCGGGCTGGGGGAGGTGTGGGGCTACGAATTTCCTCAGGGGCAGAAACTGGCCCTCAGCATCCAACAGCACCTCAGCATCTGTAGTAGGGAAGGGGTGTGCTGTGAGGCTGGAGCCCCAGGACAGTGACAAAAGACCTGCCAGGCAGAATGGCCTGAGATGGGGCCTTGGGAAGGCATCTCACCCAGAACCCAGCCATACTGCGTGGGCACTGCGAAGCTGCCGTGCTCGGGGCTTCCAAGCAGCTTCTCAAGGCTCTCTTGCAGCTCCTTCTGCAGGGGTGTCATCTGGGGGCTGGGGGCTGAGGGCCTGGGGCGCAGGTTGGCAGCTGGGAGGAAGGGGCCTGTGTACTCTTGCTGTTCCAGCTGGGCTGTGGCGTTGATGTGCAGCAGCTTCTGGAAGGTGCTCTGGTCCCTCGGCGAGCGGGCATCTGGGAACAGGAGGAGGGAGAAGCGGTGGGAAGAATGGGTCCCAGGAAGCACAGTGGTCCCAGCGCAGCCCCACAGGCTCACCTAAGAATAGGCTGTGAAGCTGAGGCTGCAGAACCTGATGGAGCTCCATGGGCCGCACCTGCTGCAGCACACACAGGGCCCACACTACATCCACCTGCATGACTGCATCCAACCCTGCCAGCGCTGGGCCCAGCTTCTCATGCACCTGTGTAGGGAGGAATTAAGATCTGAAGCATCTCCTGGGGAACCCTCCAGAACCCCCATCCAGCCCTTGAGGCAGCAAGAATGTGAACCGGACTAGGCCCGTTTAGCCTGCCACCTCTCCCATGGGGGACAGAGGGGAGAGGAGCAGACATGGGTGGCAAGAGAACATCAGTGAGCCAGCGGTGAAGGCTATGGGCCTGCAGGTGCTCTAAACAGAGGCCAATCACCATGACTGAAGGCACACGTGGGGCAGCTGCCCACACACTGGCCAATGGGCTGAGTAAGACCACTGGAGCTTGTAAGATGAGAAGGACTAGCAGTGGGCACCAGCCATTACAGACTGATGGGGCTGTCCCCACCCCCTGGAACTTGGCCCTGGCAACCTGTCCCCCCACCCTGAGTGGGTACACAACCCCTTACCAGGCTGAAAAACTTGTCACTCTGTTCTGGGTGGAAGTTGAGACGGGCAAATGCCAGCAGCACATTGCAGAGGTGAGGCAGAGGGATGTCCGGGGCTCTGAGCATGTACTGGCAGAGCAGGCAAGACTGAGGGATGTGGTGAGGGGACACAGGACCTGCCCCAGCCCCCAAACCAAGGGGATACATGCCCGCTCATGGAGAACCCTCTTGCCTGCTGAGGCATCAGCAGCCATCAGAGACAACAGCTGGCCCCCTCCCTCTTGCCCACCTGTGCAAAGGCCTCAAACAAGGGGAAGTTGAGCCACTTGAGGAAGGCGAAGGACTTGGCACAGCGGGCAACCTCGCCAGGTGTGAGGTTAGGCACGCAGGGGAGCAGGTCGGCCGCCAAACGCTGGAATACCTGGGTCTGATGGAAGCTGAGTTTGCCTTCGGGAGAGCAAAGCCAAGGTGGCATTGGTGAGGGGCAGCAAGCAGCTGGCCGAGCCCCCACCTGCCCTGGCCTCTGGGTGTTTGTGGCCAAACGTAGCCCCCAAGGGCCCCCAAGTCCCAGTGTGGCACCAGCACAAGATGGAGGGAATGGGAGCCCTGGGCTCACCGTAGGCATAGGCCAGGTCCAGGAGGGTGTTCTTGGGCAGGGCGAAGGGCTTCTGCACTAGGTGGTAGGAGACAGCCCGCAGCAGCGGCACCGAGCGCCGGTTCTGAGCCGCCAGTGTCACCAGCACTTTCCGCAGATCTTCGGGGCCAAACTGCTCCACCAGCTCCAGACACTGCCAACCACAGCCGGCAGCTGTCAGCGGGGGCCCCTGCAGTGCGGCCCCTGCGGGACAGCAACTGGGCCTGAGCTCCTGGGCCCAGGTCCATCTCCTCACAGTCCAACACCCCCAGAAAGGGCATGGCACACATAGGGGCAGCTGGCTTGGGCAATCACCAGGCCGGTTCCCACAAGGGTAGGCACAGAGGGAAGCCAGGGATGGGGCACATGGCATCTCTAAGTGCTGGCTAGTAGACACAATGCACTTGACAAAGACTGTGAACTGGGGCTGGATTGATAGAACAGCAGAGAGGACATTTGCATTGCACACAGCTGACCCAGGTTTGATCCCGGCTATCCCATATGGTCCCCCGAGCACCAAGAGTGATTCCTGAGTGCAGAGCCAGGAGTATCCCAAGCACTGCAGGGTTTGGCCTCCAAACCAAACCAAAAAAGAAACCAGGCTGTGAACAAAGCCATTGGGGATCTGGCAGAGTCCAGACTGCACCCCGCAGGGAACATCTAGGTGGCTGCAGAGTTGAGGGGGCAGGGCACCCAGGATGCCCCTGTGCCATGCCCATATCCAGAGGGGAGTAGCCCCATCTCACCCGTCCCAATCCCTGGGCTGTCTCACTGGCTACCTTGTCCTCTAGCCGGGTCATCAGTGACTCTGACAGGTGCCCCGTCTTCATCATGAGGGCCACCAGTGTGCGCCCATCCTCGATTTCAGCCCAGCGCCGCTCTAGATGCACCAGCAACTCTGTGAGCAGCTCCTGGGAGTCCCTCTGCTGCATGTGGCTGGCGCTGGATTCAGCCAGGAAGGCTAAGTGCTTGTACTTGAGTCGCCGTAGGCGCCAGCGCACCTCCTGTTCCACCGACTGCAGCTCTTTGGAGCCCGAGGGGAGGGGTAGGGTGTAGAGGCTCCGAAGCAGCTTTACCAGGGTCCCGTGCCACACGGTGGCTACCTGGGGGTGGGAACCGGCTGGGTCACACAATGCTGTTAGAGGAGCCGAAGGCCCATGTGAAATCTGCTCCCTAACAGCAGGCGGAATGGCCTTAGGACAAGGAGACTCAATCAGAGCAATTTCTCGGGAGCTCTACACTTAGAAGTACACCTGTCAAGTGACTTCAGGGTGCAACTAACAAGAAAGTTCAACGGCAACACTGTTTTTACTGGGCGTGAAATCCTAAGGATGCACTTACCCCTGCAGTCCTAAGATACTCTATGAATGCATCCCCTGCCCTAGCCCATGGTCCTTTTCCTCCCAGACAAGAGCATGGAGCCTGCCTTATACTCCCAATATTGGAGAGGAGGCTGTTTGTGGCAGAGCAGGGTTTAAGACATGCCAGCATACTCAGCATCCTGTGTGGATGGCATCCTTGGCATCCTTCTTCCTACTAGGCAGAAACGAGCTTGACTATCAGCGCTACAAACACACATGGGTCTCTCTTCCTGGTGCTATTTGAGGATCTGAAGAGGTCACTCAGCTCTAGTTCCAGAGATCCTCCTGCTTCCAATACATGCCCACTTGGACCCACCTGGCTGTTGGCAAGCTGGAGAAGTTGCTGAAAGCGGGTGTCCTGGCAAAGCGTGGCTTTCCCTTCTGGCTTCTCAGACAGCAGGCGTGAGATCTGGATGAGCATGAGGGCAGCATGGTTCTGGTGCAGGCAGTGGCCAGCACCCAGCAGGTCCAGGATTTCCTCGGGCTGGGTGGCCTTCTCGATGAGCTGGTCCACTTCCTGGCGTTCTGGATACGGAGTAAATATTGTCTGCTTCTCCACCGGCTCTGACAAGGAACCCGGGAAGTTAGAACTGGTCAATGCGGCCGAGGATGTCAGAGCTTTATGGGCCACCCCAACAAGTCTCAGTGAGCCAGCAGGAGACACAGGTGGGGCCAGACGAGAGAACTCTTTCAGGAGGTAGGTACACCGCTTCATCAGACGTGCTGCCATGCCGACCCAGGGTGGCAGGGAGGAGAATCTCCCAGCCAGAGATTCAAAAGCCCTGAAGGGAAGAAAGAGGAGATGGAGCACAGGTGAGTTTCCTGACTCTCACAAATAAGGATGGGAAAATGGGATGGAATCACAGCCAGACTCTGGAACCCCCACCCCCACCCCATGCAGTGATCTGAAGTTTAGGTTTAAGAGAGAACAAAGAAGAAAAGTCAGGGAGCTGGAGCACATGCCTTACATGCTGCAACCCTGTGGTCCCCCACCCAAGCAATGCTGGTAGCTACCCCCAAAGTGCCAAGTGTTCCTGAGTACAGCCAGATGAGACACCCTAACTTTTCCAAAGGCTCCCCTCATAAAATGATTGGCTAAGGTTGAGCACGGGCCCAATGATGCAGCCTTGTATGAGCGAAGCCCTAAACTGTCTGATTCTGCCCCCAAACCCTGGCTAGCTTATAAACAATTGGTTCAAATGTTTAAAACAAAGGTGTGCCCAGGAAATCTCACACAGAACTAATACAGGTTATGGGGATATACTTTAATACTGACACAGCAATGAGAGGATTCCCAAAGCAAGCCAGGTCACACCAACAACTGACTTAAAACCTTGAACTCATCCTTCGACAGGGAATATAGCCCTGACCGCCTTCCGGGTTTAACCCTCTTCTTCCTTGCTCCATTCTAAGCCTCACTCATTCGAACCTGGGTCCTGGAAATCGGGCAACTTCATCACTTGTAGGATCCTGACCTTCTTCAAACACATACTACGAACCCAGGGACGATGCACCTAAAAGCCTAGAGATTCTAGATGCCTGTCTCGCTCACTAGAAAGGTGACATGGGCGGGGCTGCAAAGCTGACCTGGGCCTTCCTCCTTGCTTAAGCGGGGCCGGTATTTGATCTTGGACTGACCGTAACTTGGCAGACGGCCCGGCCCAAGAGCTGATTTTTCGGGCTGCAAAAAAAGATGCAAACGACGAGAATGCCGAAGTATGGTGCCCCGCACCGCGGAGGCCCCGCAACTTGCAAAGCGAGAGGCCGAACCCTGGAGAGCTCTGGGGAATTTGGACAGCACCGAGCCGGAAGTCGGGCGTCCAGATGTGGGGCCGGATCCACCAAGCACAGCGTTTCCAGCCACCTGCTACAGGTTCTGGGGTCCGGACAGCGTTCCCGGAGGCGCAACTCACCCGTTTCCCCTTCCCGGCCCTGCTTCGTGCTCGCGAGATCCGTTAGGCTTTACTCTCCCGCAGCAGCGTTTCTGGGCCGCCCCGATCACTGACCTCCATGTGCCCCCGCACCGGCCTGGCCCCGAGCAGCGCGGCGCGCTCTTGACGTCACTGGAGCGACGCCGGAAGCGAGGCTGGCGATGCAGGGCGCTGCTGGTCGTCTCGGCCCCGCCCCTCTCAATTAGGCACTGTCATTGGCTGAAGGCGCGCGACGGACGTCCCGGACACGCCCCTCGCATTTAGGCGCCATCTTTGGCAGGGCCTAAGGCCGGAAGTGACGTTTCTGCTCGGTCTGCCCGATCTCCATTATTATGGAGGGCACAAGTTACAGATTTAGATGAGTGAGGAAGTGATGGGATTGGTATTAGAACATGCAATGCCTGGCATGACTTGTGTTACGAACAACTTGGTAAATATAATACGTTGGAAAGAGGAAAAACAATAAGTGGAGTGAGCAATAGGGAAAGGGTAATTTAGGAAGAAGTGCTGTACGACCCCAACAAGAAAATGTTTTTGGATACCGAGTTTAATAGGGGAACAGGCAAGGCCGGGAAGCCAGGGGCTTTACAGACAATACCCTAGGTCTGGAGAGAGGGAGCTAATGTTGAGATCAACCCAAGGGAGATCAACGCCAGGGAGAGGGACAGAGGAAAGGGGAAAGCAGGAGGGGCAGCAGGGTAACAGAAATAGATTCCAGTCCACAATTTTTCAGTGGTCTGGAAGCAAACATTCAGCAAAGCAGTCCGGGAGAAGCAGCCAGCTCCCAGCACTCCAGCTTGAGTCCTGCTACCGTGGGCAACTGACCCTAAACGACAGTTATAAGGAGTCCCTTCTAATTGATTTCACAGCCCTTAAATGAACAGGCCCCTCTTATGGCTGACTTAGGGGCCATAGGGGTCTGTGTATCCCAAGAAGTGGCAAAGAGGAAGAGAGAAAAGCCTGGAGACAAAGATTTATTTGAGGCCTCCAGCAAGTATGAAGTCTTATGCAGAGTTGGAGATGGGGCATCCTTGATTGTCAGTTGGTACTGCCTGCATTCCTGACTGGGCAGCGTTGGCCTCGTTGCTTGTCTGTTGGCCTTCTTGGGAGTTGATAAGGACTACTTTATAGGCACCATTTGTCTTTATTTTGCAGTTAAAAAAAATATATATATATATATATATATATATATATATATATATATACGCAATTTTGAAATTTTGTGTTGTCACTTATAAGTACTGGCATTTAAATCAAAACTGAGGTGCAAACAAAACTGAGGCCAAACAAAACATATCTGAGGTTATATGTGATTTTGGTTAATGCTTCCTACTGTGCAACTTTTTTATTTCCATGGAATTAATACTTGGCTTTGACTTTTTTGGGGGGTCACACCCAGCAGCGCTCAGGGGTTACTCCTGGCTCTATGCTCAGAAATCGCTCCAGGTGGCTTGGCGAACCATATGGGATGCCGGGATTCGAACCTCCGACCTTCCATATGCAAGGCAAACGCCTTACGTCCATGCTATTTCTCCGGCCCCTTGACTTTGATTTTTTATCACTTATTTATTTGGGGGGGGTCACACTTGGCAGTGCTCACAGTTTGCTCCTGGCTCTGTGTTCAGAAATCGCTCCTGGCATGCTCTGGGGACCATATGGGGTATTGGGATTTGAACTGGATCCGTCCTGTGTTGGCTGCATGCAAGGCAAACCCCATTCCCATTGTGTTATCGCTCTGGGCCCCTTAATTACTTATTTAAACACTGTGGTTACAAGGTTGCTCATAATGTAATTGGCTTTATGTTTCAGTGACAAAGTTGTTAATGATTGTTTCAGTCATACTAAGTACTGCACCCTTCACCAGTGCACATTTCCTTCCACGGACATCCCCAGTTTCTCTCTCGCCCTCTTCCCTGTCATCCTTTGTGGCAGACAATTTTCTTGTCTCTTTCTGTACCTGCATTTTAGAATGTAGAGATTTCACATATTAGGCCAGGGAGATCTGTCCAATGACTAGAAGTAAATCTTTTGCATATAGGATGTGGTATTCTATTCCTAGAGCCAAATAGTCCCCAGAACATCTCCTAGGAGCAAACCCTAAGAGTAGATCCAGGATAGCCTCTAGACACCTCAGAATGTGGCTCTGAAATAAACAGATTTCATGTGTTTATCCAAAATTCTACTTTAAATCCTTCTCTATGGGCTGGAGAGATAGCACAGCTGTAGGGCATTTGCCTTGGGGGGGGTAAATGGTTCAATTCCTGGCATCTCATATGGTCCTCCAGCCTACCAAGGGCAATTTCTGAGCTCTACAGATCAGGAGTAGCCCCTGAACGCTGCCAGGTGTGACCCAAAAACCAATCAATCAATCAACCAATCAAGTTAAAAAAAATAAAAACCTTCTCTACTTGTCTAAATCTTGCAATATGTTCCCACATATAAGAATAGTCACTATCTTACTGAGGACTTCTCTCCTAGCCTTCTGACCCCAGAATGGACTGATTATTCCTGTTTTGCTTTGAACATGTGATGTCCTAGACTAGAGTCTCACTTTACTGTTCTTTGATTTCTCTTCTATGCTATCTCCCTTACTCTTCTGTACTATGTCTTAGTTTCTTGGTTTCTGCCTCTTTCCTGGTAACATATTCATAGTAGTAGTGAATCCAGTAATGTCACAGGAAGATGTCTTTCCCTTGTCTTGTACACCCAGAATTTTCTGCTTATTTCACCGGAATGTCTTCTTTCTAGGTTTATTCTGGGACCATTTTACCTGTTCACCTCTCATCTGTCTCTCTATAACCACAATCATATTCTCCTGCTTGACATATTTGCCTCCTGTATTCTATACAGGGCAACAAATCTGGGCATTCCAGACCACCTTTGGCAGGCCAGATCCATTCCCACTTTGCTTCCTGTCTTCCAGAACCCATTTCCTTGAAATATCTACTCCATCAGCTTTTCTCATTTACCTTTCAGGTCATGCTGTACTTTGTTTTCTTGTGCTTTTTTTTTTTTTTAACTCATCCTTCCCTTGGGAAAGGGGATTCTCCCTGTCACATGTATCATTCCCTGGGATATCCTCCACAGGGTGGTTCAGGCCTTCCAAAGTAATGTATTCATTTTTTTTTTGGAAGGGGGGGTTATACCCAGCAGTGCTCAGGGGCTAGTCCCGGCTCTATGCTCTTATGAAATAGCTTCTGGCAGGCTTGGGGGACCATATGGGATGTTGAGATTCGAACCACCATCCTTCTGTGTGCAAGGCAAAAGCCCTACCACTGTGCTATCTCTCCAGCCCCAGAATGTATTAATTTTATTTTTAGGAGTGAATTTTTTTTTGTTGTTTTTTGGGCCACACTCGGTGACGCTCAGGGGTTACTCCTGGCTATGCACTCAGAAGTCACTCCTGGCTTGGGGAATCATATGGGACGCCGGGGGATCGAACTGTGGTCCGTCCTAGGCTAGCTCTGGCAAGGCAGACACCTTACCTCTAGCGCCACCGCCCCGGCCAGGAGTGAATTTCTTTTCTTTCTTTCTTTTTTTTGGTTTTTGGGTCACAACCTGCAGTGTTCAGGGGTTATTCCTGGCTCTATACTCAGAAAACGCCCCTGGCAGGCATGGGGGACCATATGAGAAGCCGGGATTCCAACTACCGTCCTTCCGCATGCAAGGCAAAACGCCTTACCACTGTGCTATCTTCTCCAGCCCCAAGGAGTGAATTTCATCTGGAAAGATTTCTCTTCTGGGGGTTGCAGCCTCATATCAGACACGTGTGTGTGTGTGTGTGTGTGTGTGTGTGTGTGTGTGTGTGTGTGTGTGAGACAATCATCGTTTGTCAGAGTCCGAGAGATGCTAATGGTAACATGCTAAGTCAGGAAGTCCTCAGGATGAACGTTGAGTAATGCTATGTAGATTTCAACTATAAGGGTTGACTCTACAATTGTTCTCTCGTCTCTCCCAGATGGGCACTTGATCCTCTGTTCTTAGGGCTCCCATCTGGGATGCATCTGAAGCATTGGGGAAATTTTTTTGTGTGATTACACTGGGTGTCACACAGATTTTTCTCCTAGCTCTACACTTAGGGATTCTTCCTGGTGGTCCTTGAAGGACCTCCTGACCAGCATGAGGATTCCACATGTCGAGGGGAGGAGCTTCACTCAGTGAAGGCAGTTTTCTGCTGGTGCAGGTCTCAGGGCCTTCTTCACCCCTTCGTGTTCATCCCTTCTTCCCTGCATATATCTGTATTCAATTAATGTATTCATGCATTCTTGCTAACACATGAGCAGGCAGATTGCTTTGGGGAAGTTTTATGGAATATTCTAGTGAATCGTTGCATCTGTGGGAATCACAGGAAGCCCATGCATCAGAGGTGCAGAGGCCCCTAGAGCCTGTGTGTATGCAGCTTTGTGGTTGCCCCTCAATAGTCAGGGAATTGAGTTGTTGGAATCCCA
The DNA here is from genome assembly GCF_024139225.1 of Suncus etruscus. Lineage (NCBI taxonomy): Eukaryota > Metazoa > Chordata > Mammalia > Eulipotyphla > Soricidae > Suncus > Suncus etruscus. Next base: position 46,418,511 of record NC_064862.1, on the reverse strand, counting down.
ACACATGTGATCGGGGAAGGTGAGGACAGCTGTGGGAAGTGGTAGCATTGAATGCTCTGTCACTGCCTATGTCGTTGGCGTGTTCCCAAACACAGCTGTGCAGGAGGTCATGGCAATCTCTGAATATCTGGAACCATCACTGTAACTTTTGTCCCTGTTCCTGAGCCTGTGCCTCAGAGGACAGGTCAGACCTAGTGATAGTGACATGGTGGATGAGCTCGTTGAGACCCAGACACCCCCAGCTTCTATGTGTTCTGCGTTCCTCTCACACATGCACTCACCCCGCAGGCTGACATCTGGCTCTCATTCCCATCTCTACCACTCCCACAGGAGCCCAGGACAGGCACATAGTGAACCTGTAAGCCAAGTGTGTTTACAGGAACCCAGGAAAGACAGACACAGAGACAGTGAACCTTGAAGCTGAATGGGTTTATTAGTCATAGGATGAGTCATGACTCTCGATGACCCCTGAAGAAAAGGTTCTTCTGGACACCCTTGAGCTAGTCACTCCTGGTAAGTGCATCTGGTGGGCCGGTCACTCACTGAAGGGGTGCCTTGGGGGTGGTCATGGGAGTCTCTAGGGCTTCTGGGAGTTTCTGCACAGTGGGGACTGCAAGGAGACAGGGGGTCTGAGTGAGTAAGACTATCTCCTCTTCCTGCCGCTTCCCTCTGAGGGCAGTGCCAGATTTGCAGGTCTGGGGACTGAGCTGCCCTAAAAGTGGAGAGGCCCAGCACAGGGCGCAGCCCCCAGGAATGAAGGCTCCCTTCCTATGTTCCAGAGTCCTGTTAACACAGAGGTACTTAGGGCTGTGGCCACACCCACCTCCCAGGTCCCTCTCCTGTGTCACCTTCTAGGGAGTGGCTAGAGGAGAAGTCACATTCATTCCTGGGGGATGGTGAGGTGGGAGGAGGCAGAGGGGGGCCCCTGGCATTCTACCTGCAACGGGATCCAGACATATCATGCCGCAGTGGCTCAAGCAGCACTTCTTGTTGTCAGAACACTGCTCATCTGTGGAGCACTTGGTTGTCTCTTTATTGCAGGGCATTTTTGTAAGTGGGAATTGTATCTTGGGGCACTGGCTGACCTTGGGGACTAGGAGAGAGAGGAAGGGAGAGACACAGAGAGAGAGAGAGAGTGAGAGAGAGTTAGCTGTCAGCTGATTTCACTGGGGCCATTCAGAGAACTGCTGGTATTATGCTGTGCGTTTATGATGGCGTGTGTGTGCCTGTGTCTTATGGTGTGTGATGATGTGTGTACACATGTGTGATTGTGTGTGATGGTATATGTGATGATGTGTATGATGGTGTGTATGTGATGGTGCGTGTGCATGATGGTGTGTGATGGTGTAATAGTGTGTGATTATTTGTATGCATGTATGTATGCACACATGTGTGATGGTGTGTGTGTGATGGTGTGTGTGTGATGGTGTGTGTGTGTGTGTGTGTGTGTGTGTGTGTGTGTGTGTAGCACAGCAGGTCCTGGGTGACCTGGAGGGCTTCGTTTGGGTGGGAAAAGAGACTGCCCAGCCTTGGTGACACCGTCAGGATGGAACCATGAAGCTGCCCAGCTGGGCTTGGCTGCCCAAGTTCGGGGGCTTCCTGAGGGGCCAACTTAAGGCCCACCTGGGTGAGCTGCTCCATCATCATCTAGGACATGATGTGGGGCTGTGGGGCCACCTTACCTATGAGAGGGGTCACACAGGTGCGTCCACAGACGAGGCTGGGGCAGCACTTGGTGCCAGGTTGACACTGCTCTTCTGTGTCACAGGGGGTTCTGGCAATACAATTCTCCTCAGAAGAGCTGAAGTCGGCTCTGATGCTGGGGCACACTGCCATCCATCCTGCACATGGGACAAGGCAGCATTCAGGCTGGGTCCCTCTGCCCCAATTCTTCCCTGTGGAATCGGCTTCCAGACCCCAACAGTCTCTGGGGAGGGACAAACCCACCTGAAAGTGCTTTGCCGACAGAGCAGGTCGGTGAGACCCGGGAGTCAGGCCAAGCCTGCAAGAATGGGACCCGTCACCCAATTCACTACCTGGGCTGGTGGCCTCAATGTTTCAGCTACAGTGTTCCAGGCCGTAGTCTGTACCTTTTTACTCTTTTGATTTGGGGTCCACACTTGGCAGTACTCAGGGATTACTCTGGACTCTGTACTCAGGAATCACTCCTAGCAGTGCTCAGGGGACTAACTCTGGTTGGCCACATACAAGGCAAATGCCCTACCTGCTGAACTATTGTTCTGGCCCATTTTATTTTATTTGGGAGATGTCACACCCTGCCATGTTTAGGGCTTACTCATGGTGCTGCATTCAGGAATCATTCCTGACAGGCTTGGGGAACCGTATAGGGTGTCAGAGACCAAACCTGGGTCAGCTGCATGCAAGACAAGCACCCTACCTGTTATACTCACTCCTGTCTCATTTCATTTCATTTTATTTGGCCACAATCAGTGGTGCTCCTGGCTGACTTCTAGCTCAACACTCACAGATCACTCCTGGCAGCCTGGTGGTGGGGGAATTCCTATGGGGTGCCAGGACTAAACCCAAATGGGTTTTGTGCATGGCAAACACCCTCCTGCTGTGTCATTGTTCTGTTCCTTTGCTGTCTCAGTCCCCAAGGGAGCTGACCTCTCCACTCCATAATTCCTGGTCCCTAATCCAACTTGCAGAATTTCTGGTTTCTTTTCTTTTTTGGGTCACACCTGGCAGAGCTCAGGGGTTACTCCTGGTTTTACACTCAGAAATTGCTCCTGGCAGGCTCGGGGGACCATGTGGGATGCTGGGATTCGAATCACTGTCCTTTGCACGCAAGGCAAATGCCCTACCTTCATGCTATCTCTCCGGCCCCAGAATTTCTGGTTTCTCAGGCACACTCCCAGAGTGGAGATGGGTTTGGGAGGCCCCACTGGGCAGCCCCAGGGGATGGACTCAGCCCAGGCCTACCTGAAAAGTTGAGGGCAGAGGCCACGGCCAGGGTGGCCTCCAGGACAAGGAGGAGCAGGGACAGGCTGGCGAGACAGCGCATGGCAGACGGCATGGCAGACGGTGGTGGGAGAGGTGAATGATGTTGGCCAGTGACCGTGAGCCTTTAAAGGGGAGGCAGAAGGCGGGGCCAGAGGCTGGGTGGGTGCCAGGCTTGCACCCACTTCCTCTTGGACAGGTCCAGACAGGTCATGACTTGGCTCAGTTTTTAGTTTTTTTTTTTTTTTTTTTTTTGAGTCACACCCCATGGCACTCAGGGGTTATTCCTGGCTCTGTGCTCAGAAATCACTCCTGAAAGGCTCAGGAGACCCTATAGGATGCCAGGAATCAAAGCTGGATTGGCTGTGTGCAAGGCAAATGCCCACATCACTCTGGCCCCTCCCCTTTTTTTTTGTAGTTTTTGGGTCATACCCGGCAGTGCTCAGGGGTTATTCCTGGCTCCAGGCTCAGAAATTGCTCCTGGCAGGCACGGGGGACCACATGGGACGGCGGGATTCGAACAGATGACCTCCTGCATGAAAGGCAAACGCCTTACCTCCATGCTATCTCTCCGGCCCCCACTCTGGCCCCTTGGCTCATGTTTTAATTAAAATCTTACTCAAAATTGTTTTGTTGGGTTTCTTGCATGCAAAGTTCCAGCTTCCCACCTTCCCCAGTGTGTCCTCTTGACTCCCTCCCCCAGACCAGGACTCTTGGTTTTGAATTAAAAATGATTTTTAGCAAGCAGACCATTTCCTCTCAGGGTGGAAAGGAATGCATGTTTCTTGGGAGATACAAGAACACTAAGGTCCCGGAATATATTAGCACAGTCTTGTTTTCCAGGGAAAGCCTGAGGGATGGGGAAGTGCCAGTTTCCTGGGCTATGAGCTCCCAGGAAAGGAAAGAGCAGGAGCAGACAGAGCCCAGGGGCATTGTTTCTTCTGTGTGTATGTGTGTGTGCTTTTTTTGTTTGTTTGTTTTTGTTTTTTTTGTTTCTTTCTTTTTGTGTTTTGGGGAACCACACCCAGTAGGTACTCAGGGCTTACTCCTGGTGAGGCTCAGGACACCATATGTGATGCCTGTCACTTCCAGGCTGGCTTCTGCATGGACACTCATTCCCCTGCTCCCTGCTCCCTTTTCTTCTCTCTCTCTCTCTCTCTCTCTCTCTCTCTCTCTCTCTCTCTCTCTCTCTCTTTCTCCCCTTCTTCCCTCCCTCCCTCCCTCCCTCCCTCCCTCCCTCCCTCCCTCCCTCCCTCCTCCTCCCTCCCTTCCTTCCTTCCTTCTTCCTTCCTTCCTTCCTTCCTTCCTTCCTTCCTTCCTTCCTTCCTTCCTTCCTTCCTTCCTTCCTTCCTTCCTTTCATCACACTCTGCAGCACTCAGGGGTTAATCCTGGCTCTATGCTCAGAAATCGCTCCTGGCAGGCTCGGGGGACCATATAGAAAGCTGGGATTTGAACCACTGTCCTTTTGCATGAAAGGCAAACACCTTACCTCCATGCTATCTCTCCGGCCCCTCCTTGCTTTCTTTTTGATTTTTGGGCCACACTCTTGGAGGTGCTCATGGGTTACTCCTGGTTCTGTGCTCAGGAATCACTCCTGGCAGGTTCAGGGGACCCTATGGAATGCTGAGGATTGAACCCTGGTCAGACATGTGCAAGGCAAATGACTTCCCTGCTGTGCTATTGCTTCTCCCCCCCTACTCTCTCCTCAGTTATATTACTTGTTCCCAGGTATCACTCTATCTACCCACAAGCCCCTACTTTTTTGTTTTGGGCTATGTCCAGTGGCACTCAGGGGTTACTTCTGGCTCTGTGCTCAGAAATCGCCCCTGGAAGGTTCAGGAGACCATATGGGATGCTGAGAATCGAACTCAGGTCTGCCCCTGGTCAGCCTGGTGCAAGGCAAAAGCCTTACTGTTGTGCTATCTCTCCAGCCCTTCACCCCCTTTTTTAATTTTAAATATGTGGTGGGATATTTGCAGTCTGGGTCCCTTTTTCCTCTTCTCTCAACCACACTTTCTTCAGAAGGTAAGTTCTGTGAGGGACTTGTTACGCAAAGCATGTTTGTGAAATTTTCTCCCCCGCACCTTTTTTTGGGCCACACACTGCAGCGCTGTGGTTCTGTGCTTAGAAATTACTTCTGGTAGGCTCAGTGAACCATATGGGATGCTGGGGATCAAACCTGGGTCAGCCACGAGCAAGGCAAATGCCCTACCCACTGTGCTATTGCTCCAATCTTATCACAAGCCCTTTATTTGCCCGACAGTTGCCAATGCCTTGTTCCTTCTGTGTCCTCTTTTCTGATAACTGGACTTCTTCCACTGAGGCTTAGTGAGAATAGAACTGTTCCTGTGTTTCTCTGAAGCCATGTCTTCTCTGTCCTTGTCTCAGAGCTGCATGTCTGTGGGTGAGGGAGACAGTGTGTCTGTGAGGGGAATAGCTTGTTTGTCTGTGAGGAGCTGGATGAGGCTCTTAGGAATCAAGGTCTCTCCCATTGAGCTTAAGCTAAGCAGAGACCCAGAAGGTTCTGAGAACTGAGGCTGGCACTGCCTGTCTGCTGGCCCACTGACCTGGCCTTAGCATATCTCCCAAGTTATGCAACAGATCCTAGGACAGAGCAGGTGGGGAAACTGAGGCTTAGTTGCTCTCCTGCAGGAAGAAATAGGGCATAAACAGGCTTCCTTCTTCTTTGAGATCAGCCAACTCAGAGTTGGTATCTAACTCCCGGACTCCTGAGCATTGGAGTCCTTGAGTACTGCCAAGTTTGGCCCTGAGGGACTGAAACCAGGCCTGGGCAGCCTCAGACCCACCAGCATGTCATTGTTGTAAGAGGATCTTGGGTCTGCTGAGCACCTTTGTGGGACACCAAAATCTGTGAGGGCACTGTAGGGTCCCAGGATGAGGTTTGTACGCTCTCCTCCCTGTCAGCATGCTTGATGGTGCTCCTGTCTCCAACCTTGGGGCAGGCCATAGGCTGGAGTCTTTCACCCTTCTGACAAGTCTCTACAACCCAGGGATGTCTACACCTCATCTCAGTTCACTTCAGCTTACCTCACCTCACCACCTCACCTCCTTGTCTTACCTCACTGCCCTTTACTTTACCTCACCATACCATATACACATCACCTTACTTTCTTTACTTTACTTCACCTTCTACACCTCATCTCACTGTCTACATATCCCTCACCTCACCTCATCTTCGACACTTTGACTCACTTTCAATTTCTCACTTCATTGTCTACACTTCACCTCACTCTACTGTGTACACACCTCACCATAGCTTCAGTGAGCTTCTGCCTTGCCCCTCATCCTCCCAGTGCTCCGGGGTTTGGCACAGTTGGGTCACGGAGAAGGGTGGGCTCTGGGGATGCTGGGTGGTCTTGGAGATGAGAAAGGTCCTTGTGGTCATTGTTGCCTATCAGTGTGAAGCCAGGGAATAAGATGAGGCCCTCCTGCCTGGGTGCCCTTATGTGCACATTTCTGGCTAGGCCTGGGATGCAGAGTAGGGTTAAGAGTGGACAGTTCTGAGCCACAGGGCTAAACACTGAGGTAGAGAGAGATGAGGGTCTCTGGAGGTCCCAGTTTCCACGTCACTGGGCCAGATACATTGGGCAGGTGTAAGCAGTGGCCAGAAAGGCCTCTACTGGGCTGAGAGAGCCGAGAAAGTGACCATGAGGGTCTACTGGGAGGAACAATACATTGTATTTTTTTCCAAAATAGTTTATTGTAAGAAATATATATAGAGAGAGAAAGTAAGAGAGAGATCATTCAGAAAGTAGTGGAAGTATTTCACATCCATAGTGAGGTGCAGGTGATCTCTGTGTGCCTCTACTGGGTTTTATTATATATTTTTTGTGTCTCCCAAGTGGTTTTCAGTAGGTTAAAGAACCTCTCCTGGGGATTCTCAGCCCACCCAATTAGTGGTTCACTGCAAGGGTCTCTAGGATGTGATGCTGGGGACTAAGTGGATCACCCTGGTGGTGGTGGGGATTAAGTAGGTCATCCAGATGGTGCTGAGGATCAAGTGGGTTACTCAGGGAGACCATGTGGAGATCAAACTGGGGTTGAAACCTTGCAAGACGTACCTTAAAGCCCAGCACTCTCTCTCTGTCTCTCTGTCTCTGTCTCACACACCCATGGCTGAGTTGTATGGTCTGTTGTTGGCTTTTCTTTCTTTTTGTGTTGGGCCACACCCATCAGTGCTTAGGGGTTACTCCTGGCTCTGTGCTCAGAAGTCGCTCCTGGCAGGCTCAGGGAATCAAATGGGATGCCAGGTATTGAACCCAGGCCTGTCCTTGGTCAACCATATGCAAGGCAAATACCCTACCCCCCCCCCCCCCCCCCCCCCCCGTGCTATCATTCTGCCCTGTTGGCTTTACGCCTTACCTTCATGCTATCTCTCTGGCCCTATGTTGGCTTTTCTATTCATCTAGACTAGTCTAGTCTTGGAATTCTAGGAAACAAGGTCAAGTGTATGTGGTGTGGAGAGAAAGGCCCTTTAGTTTCCTGGGGCCATCACATAGCCCCCATCCCTTACCCTTGGCTGTTTTCCATCAAGGAGGGTCCAACTCATCTCTTCCATCAAAGGGAGCCATGTACCCCAGTCTGTTTTTTGTATTGATAAGACCCATCGCCTGCTGGAATGATAACTTTAAAGTAAACCATCTGTACAGGTCAGAAGCCCTAGAGCAGGGGTCTCAGAGTCAATTTACCTGGGGGCCGCAGGAGGCAAAGTCGGGGTGAGGCAGGGTCGCGTAAGGGATTTCACAAAAAAAAAGTCCTCAAACATCATTATTAACAGTTTTAATTATTTCTTCTGAACATGAATAGAACATTGAGTGAAGATCATGAACAGTTCTTCTGAACATGGCATCTTTTGCCTATTCCTTGCTGCCAGAGACTTGACAGCACTTCTCACAAATCTGAACTACATTTGGCTTTAGAGAGGAAGCAGTTGAGACCCTCAGTATGACTTGAAGATGATCATCATTAAGTCTAGACCTGTACTTTGACTTATTGGAGTTCAATGTGGAGAATAACTTTTCACACAAATATGTGCTCCCAAAAAGGCACATGGTGCTCTTGAACATTCGGAAAAGCTCAGGGAAGCTGGGGGGCAATTCTCTCAAAAATTGCCCATGCAGGGCCCGGAGAAATAGCACAGTAGTGTTTGCCTTGCAAGCAGCCGATCCAGGACGTAAGGTGGTTGGTTCGAATCCTGGTGTCCCATATGGTCCCGATGCCTGCCAGGAGCTATTTCTGAGCAGACAGCCAGGAGTAACCCCTGAGTACCGCTGGGTGTGGCCCAAAAACAAAACAAAACAAAAATTGTCCATGCATGTCTGCTTTTCCACTAATCTCCCTGAATTTGGCTTTGAGATCAGAGTTGCATTGCAGGTCAATGAGCTCCATTTGAAGCACAGGAGGAGCATCTTGCACATCAAAGGAAAAGGGGTCCACAAAAGTTTGGAAAGTGGCTCTGTGCTTTTTGAAATCTGCAAATCTGTGATCAAATTCCTTCTCTAGCTTAAAAATAGCATCAACATATTCTCACCACTGAATGGTATGCCTGCATCCACAAGTTTCTTGCATGCTGGGAAATGGCAAAGGTTTGTCTGAGAGAGCTGGGATTTCCATAACACTAGTTTTGTGGAGAATGCTCTCACATTGTCATAGGTAGCACTGATAAGCTCCCCCAGGCCTTGTAACATCTTGTTTAATACATTCAGCTTATGTGTGATGTCAACAAGAAAAGCTAAGTCCATGAGCCATTTTTGATCACTCAACTCATAAACAGCATTCCCATCCTTCTCCATGAAGGCTTTCACTTCTACTCTCAACTCAAAAAAATCTTTTCAGGACATTTCCCCTGCTGAGCCAACGTACCTCAGTGAAATAGAGCACATCTCCATATTCTGACTCCATTTCCTCTAAAAAAGCACGGAATCTCCTGTGCTTTAAGCCCCTGAATCTGATTTGGTTGATGCATTTCACAACAACAGACATCACATTGTCACACGGCAGGCATTTACTGCAAAGGGCCTGCTGATGGATAATGCAGTGAAGAGCAATGGCCTTCTCTACACTCTCCTCAAGTTTTTTTGAACAAGTGCCACCAGTCCATTTTTCCTTTCTGTCATCGATGGCACTCCATTGGTTATTATTCCAACAAACCTCTTCCATGGCAAACCTTCATTCTCAATGGCGTCACACAGATGCCGAAATATCTCATTAGTGGTGGTCTGGCCATGCATTGGAATTATTGTAAGCAGCTCCTCTGTCAATTCAAAATTGCAATCAACACCACGGACATAAATTGTGAGCTGCACAATGTCTGTTATATCTGTGCCCTCGTCAAGAGCAACTGAGTATGCATCAAAACATTTGGCTTTCTCACACAGTTGATGATAAATGTCACTTGACATGTCAGAAATGCGCTCTGCCACAGTGTTGGCAGAAAGGCTGATTTTGCTAAACTGACCTTTCTTTTCCAGACAGATAATATTGCAGCCTGTAACATGCATTTATTTTATTTTATTTTTGTAACATGCATTTTTTAACAAACTCTTCTTCTGTTAATGGTTTCCCTGCCTTAGAAATCATCTTACTAACCTTGTAACTAGCTTGGACTGATGCAACATTCTCTTTGGTTGCTTTCTTGAAGAAATCTTGTTGCCTCATTAGACATGCTTTAAGACTGGCCGGGGCCGGGTAGGTGGCGCTGGAGGTAAGGTGTCTGCCTTGCAAGCGCTAGCCAAGGAAGGACCTCGGTTCGATCCCCCGGCGTCCCATATGGTCCCCCCAAGCCAGGGGCGATTTCTGAGCACATAGCCAGGAGTAACCCCTGAGCGTCAAACGGGTGTGGCCCAAAAACCAAAAAAAAAAAAAAAAAAAAAAAAAAAAAAAAGACTGGCAACCTGCTTAACTCTCTCATTTTCTTGATATTTTGCACATTCCTCAGCATGTTTAGTTGAATAATAGCGTTTCAAGTTGTATTCCTTGTGCACTGCAACTTTCTCTGAGTAAATAAGACATGTGGGGATGCCCCTGTTCTCAACAAAGAAATACTGTGTCTCTCACTTTTCCTGAAATTGTGCGTGTCATCAATCTTTCTCTTCACTGCAGGCTTTGATGAAGTCATGATGAAGGTATGACAAAATCTAATTCTGTAATAAACTTCTCTCCTTTAGGTCTCTGAGAATGCAAGGGACAGTGGGCAGGAACAGCGGAAATGACATCTGCGCTAGGTGCAAAGTATTCGCGATTATTCGCTTACCTAGTATTCGCAATAAAAATCGCATTAGTAAGAAAAAAAATCGCAAAAATCGCATTAAACATTTGCATAACCCGGATGGAACTGTTCGGAGTATGTGAATGTTTAATGCGATTTTTTCTTACTAATGCGATTTTTATTGCGATTATTCGGTAAGCGAATAATCGCGAATACTGCGATATTTGAAGGCCGGCCGCAGGCCACAAAATGTACGGAGGGCCGAAAATGGCCTGTGGGCCTCGAGTTTGAGACCCCTGCCCTAGAGCCAGTCCTCCAGTTCCAATGCCTTGGTTCCTCCCATCTGTCTAGGAGGAGCCTACTCGGAACTCTCGCCCTCCCCCTTGTGGCAGCCTGGAGAGCTGAGAGGCGTTTTTGAGGGAGGCAATGACACAGGACATTGGAGAGAGGCCCTGTGCTGAGGGTCCTGGTCTCTCATTTCCCATTTGCTACCCTGATCAAAGGAGACATATTAGTTTATAATAACACTACATGGCAGAATCTTGTCTGCATCAAGACAGGAAAAAACTGGGCCGGAGAGATAGCATGGAGTAGGGCTTTTGCCTTGTATGCAGAAGGATGGTGCTTCGAATCCCTGCATCCCATATGATCCCTCGAGCCTTACAGGATGATTTCTGAGTGCAGAGCCAGGAGTAACCCCTGAACGCTGCCGGGTGTGACACAAAAACCAAACCAAAACAAAACAAAAAAACCCACAAAAAAACCCAAAAACCAAAAAACAAACAAAACCCCCCCAAAACAAACCAAATCAAACCAAACCAAAACAAAAAAGACAGAAAAAACTGTTTCTATTGCTAAATCTTCCTTCATTAACTAGTTTTCATCCTTATATGAGTTGTATCATCCTACTTTATTGCCTGCTTTGTGATTTTATTTATTTATTTAACTTTTTGTGCTATACCCAGTGATGCTAAGGGGTCACCCCTGGCGGTGCTCATGAGACCCTATGGGATGCTGAGAATTGAATCTGGAATGGCCGAACGTAAGGCCAATGTCCTTCTCACTGTGAAATACTGTCCCTCATTATTGCTTTGACTAGCATCTCACCAATAGTGAGTGCTGCTGAGCATGTATTCATGGTCCTTTTGACCATCCCTAGGTCTTTCTTGGGAATGCGTCTGCTCACCCCATTTGTTGGTCTTTGGGTTGTTGTGTCTGAGCTTTGTGAGTGCTTTCTGGCTCCTGGACATCAGTCTTTTGTCTGATGGATTTGTGTGCAGGGTGACTTTATTGTAGTTTGAGCTTCTTTTTTTTTTTTTTTTTTGGTTTTTGGGCCACACCAAGTAACGCTCAGGGGTTACTCCTGGCTATGTGCTCAGAAGTTGCTCCTGGCTTGGGGGACCATATGGGACACCGGGGGATCGAACCGCGGTCCGTCCAAGGCTAGCGCAGGCAAGGCAGGCACCTTACCTTTAGCGCCACCGCCCGGCCCCATAGTTTGAGCTTCTTTCACTATGCAGGAGCTCTTTTTTTGGCCTACAATCCATGGCACTCAGGGGTTACTTCTGGATCTGCAGCCAGGAATTACATTCCTGGCAGGCTCAGGGATACCAGGGATTAAACCTGGGTCGGCTATGTGAAAGGCAAATGCCTCCCCTGCTGTTCTGTCACTCCAGACCCTCTAATACCCGTTTTAACATGGATGCACATGGAGGGAATTAGTCTGAAACACACGGGGACAGAGGTGAATGGGGGTGTCTGGGGAAGGGAAAGGAAGAAAGGGGAGTTGGTGTGTTGTAATATTGGGGCCGGAGAGATAGCATGGAGATAAGGTGTTTGCCTTGCATGCAGAAGGTCGGTGGTTCGAATCCCGGCATCCCATATGGTTCCCGAGGCGGTTTCTGAGCATAGAGCCAGGAGTAAACCCTGAGCGCTGCTGGGTGTGTCCCCCCCCAAAAAAAAAGGATAAAAAAATTGAGTCCTAGTGTTTCGGTGAGGCCTTTCTCAGCACAGCATCTGAACACCTGTAGTCCCTATGTGGGCAAGGTCTGAAGGCACAGGATAATCGCATAGAAATTCACAAGCAGTCAGATGAAGTTTCAGGAGTCAACTAGCCCTAACCACCATGTGCATTTCTCCACTTGGATTCTATGCTAAGCCTTTTTTGTTTTGTTTTCGGGTTGCCTGGCTGCGATCAGAGGTTACTCCTGGCTCTATGCTCAGAAATTGTTCTGGCAGGCTCCGGGGACCATATGGGATGCCGGGATTCGAACCACTGTCCTTCTGCATGCAAGGCAAACACCTTACCTCCATGCTATCTCTCCAGCCCCTATGCTAAGCTTTTTTAAGTTTAGGGTGTTACTTAGGTGCTCAGGGGTTACTCCTGGTTCTGCGCTCTCAAAAATCACTCCTGGTAGGCACAGGGGACCATATGGGATGGTGGGATTTGAATCACCATCTATCCTGGGTCAGGGTGTACAAGGCAAACGCCCTACCATTGTGCTATCTCTTTGTCCCCTATGCTAAGTTTTTTTTTTTGTTTTGTTTTTTGTTTTTCCGGCCACACCCGTTTGATGCTCAGGGGTTACTCCAGGCTAAGCGCTCAGAAATTGCCCCTGGCTTGGGGGAACCATATGGGACACTAGCGCTTGCAAGGCAGACACCTTACCTCTAGCTCCACCTCACTGGCCCGTATGCTAAGTTTTTTTTGTTTTGTTTTTTTTTTTTTTTTGGTTTTTGGGCCACACCCGGTGACGCTCAGGGGTTACTCCTGGCTATGCGCTCAGAAGTCGCTCCTGGCTTGGGGGACCATATGGGACGCCGGGGGATCGAACCGCGGTCCGTCCGAGGCTAGAGCAGGCAAGGCAGGCACCTTACCTCCAGCGCCACCGCCCGGCCCCGTATGCTAAGTTTTTTAAAGCAGCTTCTTGTCTGCTCTTCCACTGGCTCTACCCCTCTCTGTCTCCCTTCCCCCAGCCAAACTCTATTATTCAAGACACCCCCGTTTATCCCAAGTGTGTGCAGTTCTGACCATCTAGGTGGGATAAACAGGAAGTTGGGGGAAGGGATGCCCACATTGGGGATAGAGTATCAGTGTGGGATAAGTGATGGCAATACTACAACATTTGAACTAGTGTACTGAATGCTCTGGAGTTATCTCATTTATAGAGTGTAGGGTTACTGCCCTTATGATGGAGCTGGATGGAGCTGGATGGATGGAGAGACCTTTCTCTGCCATCCCAGGCCACGTGGCTCTGCAACCCCCTTCAGCCGGCGAGTCTGGAGGTTCATGAGAGCGGCGGGTAGAAATCTCACTCACAAGCAGGCTTCAAGAAGTATCAGCTTGGGGCCGGGTGGTGGCGCTAAAGGTAAGGTGCCTGCCTTGCCTGCGCTAGCCTTGGACGGACCGCGGTTCGATCCCCCGGTGTCCCATATGGTCCCCCAAGCCAGGAGCAACTTCTGAGCACATAGCCCAGGAGTAACCCCTGAGCGTTACTTGGTGTGGCCCAAAAACCAAAAAAAAAAAAAAAAAAAAGAAGTATCAGCTTTATTCATACCCTATCCACCACATGTGTGATCAATCTTAACCATTTTGCATGCTGTCCTTAGCTTGCCCTGCGACTTAGTTTTTCCAGCCATGTCTCCTCTGACCTCTCCATGCTGGCAAAGACCCTAATCCCTTGGGTCAGAGGTCTTATCTAACCTTCCCAAGACCCTTCCCAGGAATGGGCTGGGTCTTGCAGGTAAAGTTACAAGTATATCCGCTCCCCAAGACCCCTCCCAGGAATGGGCGGGTCTTGTAGGTAGTTACACGTAAATCTGGGGTGAAGTCACAATAGAGAGCACATTTGATGACATGTATATTTGAGGACAATGATAGTCATCTCCCACAGATTGTGTGTTCTGGTATTCTTGGGAAACAGCTGAGTGTCAGAGACTTTTCTTGGGCTGTGGGGAGTCTCACCTCTCTCACCTTGGAGACCTTTGGCTGCATCACTAAACCCAGTTGTTCCCAGCAGGGGAGGGTGACTAACGGTAATTTTCTGTGTGTGTCAGCAGGGGGAGCCATAAACACGTGCACAGGTCCCTCCAGGCTTCTGGGCAATCCAGAACTGGCCAACTTGCCCCAGTGCTAAGCATGAAGACAGAGCAAAGGCTGATCTGCCATGCTGGGCAGTTCTTTGAGCATGGGGACTGGCTAGGGAAACAGGGCAGGGCCAGGTGCTGCCAAGGGACTCCTCCCTTCCTGCAAGCAGTGATGAGAGAGCAAGGATGAGGATTTTCTGTTCAGCTACTGAGGGGGCTGGTGCTGGGCTTACAACAGCTCCTCTCTGGGGTCTCAGGAGAAGAACTGGATGTCGGGACCCAGAGGACTGTGGGACCTTGGAGCCTCTGCTGGGCTGAAGAGCCCAGTGAGTGCATCTGTGTCACTACCTCTGGTGTAGGTGAGGTATCACTGCTAGAGATTGGAATCCCAGGGTCACATTTGCTCTACACTTAGCCTGTGCTCTGAGTCCTGAGTTGTGGGGAGTGACCAGACTTAGAGAGATGAGATCTTCGCATCTTCACTTCCACTTCCATCATCTATACCGCTGTCATCCCACCTTCCTCTACCACTGCCTCCTCCTTATTCACCTCCATTATCTTTTATCACCTCCATCAACTTGTCTATCATCTCCTTATCACCTCCCTCTTCTTCACCTCCATCAACTTCTCTATCATGTCTACCATCTTCATCCCCACCTCCATAGCCTCCACTTTCATCCACCTCCACCATCTCTCTATCCTTTCCCCTGGATCATCTCCACCACGGTCTCCCCATGCTCACAGGCTCCCTGCTTTGGCCTTCCACTTCCACCCTCGAGCAAGGGAGGGAGGTGGCTTTGTCTAGTTTTACTGGACAGAGTGGGGTTTCCTGGGCTATGCATAAAGCCGGTCCAGAGCTGAGCCTGTGAGTCTGAAACCAGAGTAGAGCTGCAGGCCTGGATTGGGCCCGAGTCTAAGGCATTGATGGTGGAGTAGACATTAGTATGTGGACAAACTGAGTTGGTTGGTGAGTCTGGATCAGGATCGTTCTTTGGGATAATTCGACTCTGATTGGGAAGAACACTTTAGTACAGAAGGCTGGGTCAGTGCCCAGCCCCTGGGTCCCCCCTCACCACTAGACTTCAGTAGGCCACGGGGCCCGAGTACTATCCTGCCCTCAGAATTGAGCAGCTTTGCCATGCAGGAACCCCCTGCTGCTATCTGAACTGTTGGTATCTGGCTGAGAGCATCACTCACATAGCTTCATCTCTGGTCTAGCCCCCACATCTCAGCTCCCAGACCATCTGTATAGAGCATGGTGAACTGTGAGTGCTGGAGGGCAGAGGAGGCCATTCTGGGGACTCAGGACTGTGTCCATTAGGGCCAGAGGGAAGTTAGAGGTGGTAGAGCTCTGCTAGGTTCCCTCCTTCCCTACAGGGACTGGGACTGAGATTGGTACACCTGGAAATTCAGTTCATTCTCTGGGAAGTTTGTTTGTTTGGTTCTGGTGGCTTTTGAATTTGTTGGGGGAATGGTTTGGGCCACACCTGGAGATATGCAGGACTTACTACAGGCTCTGAGCTCAGTAATTACTCCTGGCAGAGCTCAGAGGATCATATGCTGTGGTGGGGATTTATAGCAAGCCCATGGCTTCGACGACGCCTGTTTGGCTCTCTGGGTCCTCAGAGAAAACGGGGGTGTCCAGAGGGCTCGAGCTCACTGTGTGGTGATGAGTCCCTTTATCTTTTGGTCCAAAGGGTTGAAGGGCCGCTTTCTAAGACTAAGGGTGAAGTGCGCTTTGCCACACAGGCCGAGGGCCCCGCGAGGTAGAGAGGTACCTATCTGGGGCTACCTTGCCAGGTACATCCAGTACATCAAAGGACACTGGGACTCCCGGGCCACTGGGCGTCAGAGGAACCGAGCGCACCCGGGACAGGAGCCCAGTATCTGCGGGGACACATCCTGGAGGGGGTCGTTCAGGACCGGTCTCTGCAGTCGACTCCACGTCCTGAGGCTCCACTCTGGGGAACTGTGGCTGCGGGAGGGCAAGCAGGGAAGGCCTGCCAGTGACCGCGCAGGAAGCGGCATCTGGGGGCTGCGCGCATCCTGCGGGCGCTCATCCTGCGGCTTGGTCCCCCGGGTGGAAGGAGTCATGGGGAGGCGCCGTGGGCTCCGGGGCTCCGGAAAGGCGTGTTCTAGGGGTGGTCTTTCCGCGGAGCCACCTCAGTCTCGGGCACTTCCCTGGACTCTGGGCGCTCAGTCGTGTGCCCTCGGAACCGCCGCGCGACAGCCGCTAGCCATGGGGACGCGAGCGCCCGGGCGCGCGCTGCTGCTATTGCTACTCTGCGGTAAGTTATGGTCCCGGGGACTAGTGGTCCCAGCCTTGCCACTGGCTGTGCCTCCTGCGAGTTGGAACTCCCGTAGTGTCCTCGCCGGCTCCCACTCTCTCCCTGCTGGATCCCGCGGGACATACCTGGTGGGGAAGAAGGCGCCGAGTCTCCCAAACTTTGGGGAGTGGGTACGGATCGTCCCTGCGCATTCCAGCTCGGTCTTGGCGCGCAGGTGACGCTCTATCATGGGTGCCGAGGGTGTCACACAGATGGCATAGGTGTCCCAAAAAAGATGCACCAGTCCTGCTTCTTCCCTGGATGCCCTGGGTTTTATGACGGCCCCCAAGCAGGGCGCCCTGCGGTGCTAAGCCGGGTTAGGATCTACTGGGGATGGTCCTTTCTGGATGCTTTGGCCTTCAGCTTATGCTCATTCGTGTGTGTATGCACGTGTTCTATGTGTACATGTTTTACCCATGTTCATGTGTGTCCGTATGTACATGTATGTGTCCCACAGGCATCTGATGGGAGTAGGGGACAAGGCAGCTCTCTGAGCCTCTATCCTCAAACCCATGGGATAAAGGGATCCTCGGATCCCATGGAAGGAAACTGCTCAACAGTGAGAATGGATGCATTTAAGCTTTTCTGAAAAACAAAAACAAAAAGCAAAAACAAAAAAAAAACTCACTCCTGGGTTGTTGGATAAGGGGAAAGGGTACGAATATTTGCGGGAGAAATTGAGCGAGGGAGGCTCTCAGAGGGTGCTGACCATTCTGGAAGAGGTAGCAGGTGAGTGTGGGTTCTGGGGCTTTGGGCTTGTCACAGCAACCCTGTCATTGAGCCCCTGGGTGTCTGACTTCCCCGACACAGATGAGACAGATGCTCAATAGGGCCTGTTTGCTGGGATTGGGAACTGGCCATGGAGTTGAGCAGGGATGGGCAGTGCCGTGAAATCCAGGGCACCTCCCCAACAGGTCTGGCTTCCAGCACTCATTGAGCATTGGTGCAACCGAGGTATATCAGTGGAGCAGATGGATCCTTGGACAGGTCTCCCTGGGGGCAGCAGAGACAGGCCCACGAGGTCTCCAGAAGAGCCGAGCACAACTCAGGGCTTGTGCTCCAATGTAGGTGGTGTCTAGTCTTGTCTGCGCCCAGTATCTTCCTTTGCAGGTCAGGCCAGTCCCTCAGGGGAGTGATGTGGTGGTGCAGGGGATGTAAATGCTGCTCAAAGCACAGGCCAGTTTGATTTGGGGTAGCCTGACTTGGCGCTTCATCAGTCTTGGAGGCAACTACAGATGAAGGCAGACCCTGGAGCTGCTGACATTGGGCCCCACCTCTAACCCAGTGCTCTGGCCTGGAAACCTTTCTGGGCCCTGGCTTGGGAGGAGGGAAAAGGTATCTTCCTTTGCAGCTGTCTCAATTCCAAAGTGTTCCATGACCCTATGCCTCAGTTTCTCTATTCACATGTGAGAGCTGTTGTGAGAGTAGGTTGGATCCAGCTCAGTCCAGACTCAGAACTGTGCTGGGTGTGGACTTGTGGAGGGAAGGGCCTCACCTTTGGGAAGGGCCAAAGGAAAGTCCTCCTGAGTCTGACATACATTCCATGTCTTCGGTACTGGGGGAGACTGCAGCTCTGTGTGGACTCAGGACCACCACAGCGTTTTTCGGGCCTGAGGAACAGGTCCCACTGCTGAGTCACAGCTCGACAGAAACTGCATGTCCTTAAGTGGGCTCAGCTGCAAGTACCCAATGGGGAGGATGCTGTGATCAGCTGAGTGTACCTTGCTTTTGAGGACAGGGAGCAGAGGCAGGGCAATTGTCTAGACAGCATCATACATAGACAGATCCTCGCAGAAGTCTGGTTCCTACAGTCAGCTGCTCATTCTGGGCTGTCATGGCTGCTCATTTTCACCAAGTGAGGATGAGGCTTCCTCCATGTCACTCCTATGACTGGCCCTGGAAAGGCTTGTTCTCAGAAATATCCTCCACCTCCAAAGTGCCAGGGCTCCTGGACAGAAGAGATACAGGCCTGAGCTATCCTTTTTTCCAGATGAGACGAGCTGCAAAGGTTCCCTTTGTGGCTGTAATTCCTGAGTGCTTTGCTGCTGGTAGGTGAGCACTATCTAGGGTTGGTTGGGTGTCATTCTTGCGCAGTGGCCATGCTAATTTTCTCTGTATTGTTTCAATTTAGTGCTGCCAAAGCAAGCACATCTGGGGTTGGTTGGGAAGCTCATTTCTTACCCAGTTGTTACAATGCTGGGTGGGGTTGTCAGTTTTTCCTGTACTCTCCTTAGTGCGGAGTATATGGGTAATTGTGCCAGAGTGAGGGCATCTTTGCTGGTCTGCCTGGTGGGTGCCCCACAGTGTCTGCCTTGTTTTTTCTTAGCACTTCACACACAGCTCATCTGACCTAGGGAGCTGGACCTGCAGATCCTGGAGGAGGGGAGAAAACAGAGAGGGGGTTACAGAGAGATGAAAGGAGGAGCAGGATGAAATACTGTCTTAGAGATCTTTCAAAAACTTTCCAGCTTTAGGTTGGAATGATATACAGCAGGAAGGGTATTTGCCTTGCATGCGCTGACCCGGGTTTGATCTCTGGCATTCCATATGGTTCCCTGAACCTGCCAGGATTCATTCTTCTTCCTTCCTTCCTTCCTTCCTTCCTTCCTTCCTTCCTTCCTTCCTTCCTTCCTTCCTTCCTTCCTTCCTTCCTTCCTTCCTTCCTTCCTTCCTTCCTTCCTTCCTCCCTCCCTCCCTCCCTCCCTTCCTTCCTTCCTTCTCCCTCCCTTCCTTCCTTCCTTCCTTCCTCCCTTCCCTCCCTTCCCTCCCTCCTTCCTCCCTTCCCTCTTTCCCTCCTTCCCTCCCTTCCCTTTCCCTTTCCCCTTTCCTTTCTTTCTTTTCTTCTTCTTTCTTTTTCTTTCTTTCTTTCTTTCTTTCTTTCTTCTTTCTTTCTCTTTCTTTCTTTCTTTCTTTCTTTCTTTCTTTCTTTCTTTCTTTCTTTCTTTCTTTCTTTCTTTCTTTCTTTCTTTCTTTCTTTCTTTCTTTCTTTCTTTCTTTCTTTCTTTCCTTCTCTCTCTCTCCCTCCCTCCCTCCTTCACTCCCTCCCTCTCTCCTTCCCTCCCTCCCTCCCTCCTCCCTCCCTCCCTCCCTCCCTCCCTCCCTCCCTCCCTTCCTTCCTTCCTTCCTTCCTTCCTTCCTTCCTTCCTTCCTTCCTTCCTTCCTTCCTTCCTTCCTTCCTTCCTTCCTTCCTTCCACCATATCCAGCTATGCTTAGGTTACTCCTGGCTATGTGCTCAGAAATCACTCCTGGCAATTTGGGGGGACCATATAGGATGTCGAGGATAGAACCCATATGCAAGACAAATGCCCTACTGCTGTGCTATCACTCCAGCCAGGAGTGATTTCTGATCACTGGGTATGGCTCAAAACAAAAACAAACAGAAACAACTTTCCAGTTGTAGTTTAGGGAACATGGTCTGAATAATGCTAACTTTGACAGCTCTGTTACTGCACCTACATCAGGGTGAGACCCTCTACCATGGCCAGGCCCCTTAGTGGCCGCCTATAAAATCACCCCATGTGCTGTATCTCCAAACCCCGGCAAACAATTCTAAATCAAGGTCTTGCATGAAATAATCCAAACCAGGCTGAAAGTAAAACATGTATAGTCTGGCAATCTTCTCATATCTCAAACAAGCTACCTGCCAGAACTGTTTTTATTGAGTATAGAGACCACCCCCAGGTGGAGCAGTAAGGACACAGTAAGGGTAGATAGCTTAGGCTATTCTGAGCCTGTTCCACCCCAGTTTATATATAAAACAACCTTCATTTTGGGTGAAACCAAGTTGTAAACAAACAGATACAACGAAATCAGGGATGATCTTTGTTTTAGGTAAAATAAAGTGTAACCGGGGCCTGCAAGGTAGTGCTAGAGGTAAGGTGTCTGCCTTGCAAGCGCTAGTGTCCCATATGGTCCCCCCTAGCCAGGGGCAATTTCTGAGCGCTTAGCCAGGAGTAACCCCTGAGCATCAAACGGGTATGGCCCGAAAAACAAACAAACAAACAAACAAAAAATAAAGTGTAACCTAACAACCACCTCTTCCCCACACATGCTTCTTCTACCTGATGAGTTTAGTTTTGTGTCGAGGTCAAGGTTTGTCTTCATTGGAGATGGGCTAGTTTTGTTTCTTTGTATCCACAGCTGAGCAAGTCCCTCTGGGACCTGTCCTCCTTTGATTTATCAGAGACAACGACACCCATTTCCCTCCATATTGCAGCAAGTGGTAAGATCTCATCCTTTCTGAGAGCTGTGAAGTATTATTCCACTGTACCCTGCAGGTGGCTGCGTCCTCACAGGGGGCTGTGATGAGCCCCGCATGCTGGACTTGCTGACTCGCTGCGGGGATGCTTTTGCTGCCAGAATGCACAAAGTGGAAGTGAAGAAGTGGTGTGACCTGGCTGAGTTCATCGTGTGAGTCCCCCTCACCTGTATTCCAGGGTCCTGCTGTGTCCCCACACCCAGGGTCTCTTCCAGGTCCCTGCACTTTACGCCTGCATCCCATGTCCCAGTCTGGCCCCATTACTGCCCTGGGCACCATCATTTCTCTGCCAGTCCCCACCCCCTCCTTCCTGATGTGCTGGAGTAGGAAACAGGGTTGGGGTTTGTTGGTATTTGCAGGCAGAGTCCATGGTCAGGAGGGAGGTGCTAGTTCCTCAGAAGCCCCTTCCCATCTTGAGAAGCTCCAGAACACAGTCACTGGCTCCTAGTAGTCACTTTTCTCTCTGTGGCCCATCCATGAGGAGACTCAGTCCTTCCTCACCCTGGCCTAATATGATGCTTTCCTGGAGCTACAGTGCCAGGATATACGGAGACAGGGGAAGGGAATTAAGCTCTGTGATGGGTGTGTGTAGGGAAGGGAGCCCAGTTGTGACATATGCCTGCAGCAGTGGAGACAGCAGAAGCTGTATGTCCCCTGCTGGATGGGCATTGCCCCTGTGTTCCTCGCAGGTACTACGACCGCTTCACCAACTGCAGCGAGGTCGAGGCTAACCTGGTGGGCTGCCATTGGCCCAACCCGTTGGCCCAGAGTTTTCTCAGCAGCATGCACCAACGTTTCTTCTCCAATTGCTCCTTGGACAGGACCCAGTGGGAGGACCCCCCCGGACGAAGTGCTGGTCCCCCTTATTGCCCTGCCTGTCCTGCTGACCGTGGCCATGGCTGGCCTAGTGATGTGGCGCAGTAAACACTCTGACCCACAGTCCTGAGTCCTGCCTGGAGTTCTGAGAAACAGCCCAGCCCTGGGGCAGCTCTGGGTGCTGCCTGCCCCCTTCTCTACATCCTGGGCAGTACACTACGATACCCTCTCCACTCTTCACACTTTCAGTGATTGTGGCCCAGATCCATGCAGAGAGGGAGCTGGTATGTCAGGGGACTGTGAGGCCCTTAGGCCTTTCCCTGATCTGGTACCTGCTCTTCACCTCTCCAGGGACTGCAGCTGAGGGCAGGAGTATGATTGTGGAGTTGGGGGTCCCTGCTGTGCTCCAGCCCTGGAGTCTCCTGGGCAGAGACAGTGAGACCTCAGCAGAAGTTAGAGACCCAGAGGTTCTGGTGGGGGGGGGGGCCCACATGCTGACTGGCCTGCGATGGCCTATCTGTGCCCTAACCGGGGCTGGGCTGGGCTGGGGCTCCCCTTGTGTTCTGTAGTGGGTCAGAACATTTTTATCGGGCGTTCCTGATCTGGGCCAGTTGCTCCACTGTCTGTGTTTGCTGAGTAAAGATTTCCTCACACCTGCCACTTTCTGTCTTGTCTGTTCTTCAATTTTTTAGGGGGTGGGTGGGTTTGGGTCTCAGGATTTAGTACTAGATCTGTACTCAGGAATAACTCCTGGTGGTGCTCAGGGACAAGATGATATGCCGGGGATCAAACCTAGTCGGCTGTGTGCAAGGCAGGTGCTATGCTATTGGCCCAGCTCCCAGGGTTTGTGAATTCATTTACCTTTTTTGCTTCTGGCTTTATATCTAAGGCAGACAGGTTACTGGAATACTACATTTAGTTTGTATCAATGGCCTCTCCCCCGTGATTAGTGGAGGTACCATGAAATCATTGATTTCATTTACAGGAAAATCGTTGTCCAAAGAGGTCAAGGTGAACTCTTTTTGTTTGTTTGTTTGTTTGTTTGTTTTTTGGGTCACACCCAGCAGCACTCAGGGTTTACTCCTGGCTCTATGCTCAGAAATTGCTCCTGGCAGCCTCAGGGGGACCGTATGGGATGCTGGGATTCGAACCACTGACCTTCTACATGCAAGGCAAATGCCTTACCTCCATGTTATCTCTCCAGCCCAAGGTGAACTTTTTTTTTTTTTTTTGGTTTTTAGGCCACACCCGGCGGTGCTCAGGGATTACTCCTGGCTGTCTGCTCAGAAATAGCTCCTGGCAGGCACGGGAGACCATATGGGACACTGGGATTCGAACCAACCACCTTTGGTCCTGGATCGGCTGCTTGCAAGGCAAACACCGCTGTGCTATCTCTCCGGGCCCCCAAGGTGAACTCTTTTAAAAATTATTACTACTTGGGGCCAGAGAGATAGCATGGAGGTAAGGCATTTGCCTTTCATGTAGAAGGTCATTAGTTCGAGTCCCGGCATCCCGTATGATCCCCTGAGCCTGCCAGGAGTTATTTCTGAGTGTGGAGCCAGGAGTAACCCCTGAGCGCTGCCGGGTGTGACCCAAAAACCAAAAAAAAAAATTATTACTACTATTGGAGGCTAGAGTTAGCACAGCAGGGAAGACATTTACCTTGCATGTGGCTGACCCAGGTTTGATCCCTGGCATCCCATAGGGTCGCCTGAGACTTCTAGGAGTGATTCCTGAGTGCAGAGCCAGGAATAACCTTGAGAGCCACCGGGTGTGGTACAAAAACAATAACAACAACAACAACATTTAAAATGTAGATACCATGATTTCTGGTCCTGTCAATTGGATTTTCAGGCATACAATGCTCCATTTCCAAACCCTCCACCAATGCCTGTGCCTCTGTAGCAGACTCACTTTTTTTTTTTTTGTTTTTTTTTTTTTTTTTTGGGTCACACCTGGCAGCACTCAGGGGTTACTCCTGGCCATATGCTCAGTAATCACCCCTGGCAGGCACAGGGGACCATATGGGACGTCGGGATTCGAACCACCAACTTTCTGCATGAAAGGCAAACGCCTTACCTCCATGCTATGTCTCCGGCCCCTGTAGCAGACTCACTTAAAATAAAATTTAATGGGGGCTGAAGCAATAGCACAGTGGGGAGGGTATCTACCTTACATGCTGACAACCTGAGTTTGATCCCTGGGACTCCATAGGGTCCTCCGAGCCTGCTAGGAGTGATTCCTGAGTGCAGAGCCAGGAGTAATGCCTGAGAGCTGCCAAAAAATCAAATCAAGCCAAAACAATACCAAAACATCTCACAAATGTAGTGCCCAAGACTGGACCAAAGCTCCAAGTCCCAGCTACCTGCCACGTTCTTCCCCCCAGCCCCACCAACCTCTCTCCAATAGCTCAGGCCAAGGGCCTTTCATCTCCTGATGCCATCCAGGCACTTGTAGACTACTCTCCAGCTGTAGATGAATGGAGCGTACACTCAAGGTTGACTCATGGCTCTGTGCTCAGGCATTGTTCCTGGTGGGTTTAGGGGACTCAGTGAGGTGCTGGGGATTGAATGAACACAGGTCAGCCACATGTAAGGCAAGTGATATGTCCACTTGTACTATCCAGCCTCATCTTGAAGCTTTTCTTTTTGGGACATATTGAGTGATGCTCAGGGGTTATTTCTGGCTCTGAGCTCAGGGATCACTCCTGGTGGTGCTTGGGGGACCATATATGATGCCAGGGATTGAACCAGGGCCAGTTGTGTGCAAGGCAAGTAACCTACTCACTACTTTTTTTTTTTTGGAAGGGTTGTGTGTGTTTGGGCCACACTGACAGATCAGGGGTTACTTCTGGTTTTGTACTTGAAAATCGCTCTTGGCAGGCTCAGGAGACCACATGGGATGAGATGGTGGGGATCAAACCCGGGGTAGATCCCAGTTTGGCCCTGTGCAAGGCAAATGCTCTATCACTGAACTGTCTTTGACTTACAATGACCCTGCATTTATTTGGAGTGAATTTTGGGATTTATGTGGAGTGCATTTTCTGGGGGGGTGGAGAGAGAGAGAGAGAGAGAGAGAGAGAGAGAGAGAGAGAGAGAGAGAGAGAGAGAGAGGAGAGAGGAGAGAGGAGAGAGAGATGAGAGAGAGGAGAGAGAGGGGAGAGAGGGGAGAGAGAGAGGAGAGAGAGAGAGAGAGAGGAGAGAGAAGAGAGAGAGGAGAGAGAGAGAGGAGATGCAGTCCTTGGACCTGAAGGGAATGAGAACAGGACTTGTGGATGAGGCTGGGGCAGGCAGGGAGCTTGTCAAGTCTCTAGCCCTAAATGAAAAGATTCCTGACAAAGTCCATTGGGAGACAGGCATAGATCCTGGGCTTCCAGTACCTAACAATAGCATTTCCTTCCCGAGCGGTCTTCATTCCAAGAACCTTGCACAAACCCACACATGCACTCGACATCTGGTGTTCCCCACAATCCCCCAGCAGATAAAGTTCACACTTAGTCTGATTTAGCCCTGTCTTACTCATGAGGAGACAGGACATCAGCCTGACTGAGGATGGTCTTCATGGCCATATGCTGGATAGTGATAGGGTAAAGATGAACAACCCTGATTTTATCTGTTGATGTTTGGGATTAGTCTTTTTAGTTTTGTTGCTGGAGATGAAACTCAGGACCCCACATATTGCAAGGCTGTATCCTACCACCAAGAATACACCAATGCTGTATCTTACACCAGCTTCCTCTCACATACTACTGTGGAAACTGAGGCACAGATGGATGAAGGCCTGTCCACAGCTTCTGGCTGTCTTCTTCACTGGGTCTTGTTAGTCTTTATGATGCTATTCAAATCTCTTACCACCCCTCACATTAGGGTCCTGGTTGACATGTTAGGTAGGGATTTGAAGTTGTGTGTCAGAGTCAGGAAGTGGTGGTGCTGATGTTTGGGAACCACATTTGTGTGTGCATGATTTCAGTTTCTGCTTTCTGCTCCAGAGGGGTGAATCAACAGAATTTCCAGGGAAAGAGGAAGCGTAGATATTTCCTGGAATGAATTCTGGAATGTAGATGAGTTTGGAAAGGTGTTGAAGCTAATGGAATTCTTCTGCATTTTAAAGTTATTTGCTTTATTTACTTTTCTTGTAATTTTTATTAAGACTCCATGGTTGGGCCCGGAGAGATAGCACAGCGGCATTTGCCTTGCAAGCAGCCGATCCAGGACCAAAGGTGGTTGGTTCAAATCCCGGTGTCCCATGTGGTCCCCCGTGCCTGCCAGGAGCTATTTCTGAGCAGACAGCCAGGAGTAACCCCTGAGCACTGCCGGGTGTGACCCAAAAACCAAAAAAAAAAAAAAAAAAAAAAAAGACTCTGTGGTTGGGGCCAGAGAGATAGCATGAAGATAGGGCATTTGCCTTGCATACAGAAGGATGGTGGTTCAAATCCTGGCATCCCATATGGTCCTCTGAGCCTGCCAGGAGTGATTTCTGAGTGTAGAGTGACCCCTGAGTACTGCCGGGTGTGACCCATAAAAAAACAAAAAAGACTCCATGGTTTACAAAGTTGTTCATAACAGAGTTGGAGCAGGTCTAAAGTATTTCTCCACCAAAGTCCCCAGGTTCCCTCCTACTCTCCAGTCTGTCCCTGTGCAGGCAGATGGCAAATGAATTTCACATTACTTGCTAAAACCAAAATTAAAGGAATAGCAAATGGAATTATCTGAAAATAAATCAAGAAAATTTAATTTGTTTTTTTTTTTTTTTTTTTTTTGGTTTTTGGGCCACACCCGGTAACGCTCAGGGGTTACTCCTGGCTATGCGCTCAGAAGTTGCTCCTGGCTTGGGGGACCATATGGGACACCGGGGGATCGAACCGCGGTCCGTCCAAGGCAGCGCTGGCAAGGCAGGCACCTTACCTTTAGCGCCACCGCCCGGCCCCAGAAAATTTAATTTGTAATGAGTGATTGTTATACAAACTTTTCATCTGGTAAACATTAAAATAAAAAATTGAGATTCTGTGAGTTACAATACTATATATATATATATATATAGTATTGTAACTCACAGAATCTCAATTTTATATATATATATATATATTTATATATATATATATATATATATATATATATATATTTCTTTTTTGAGCCACACCCGTTGGCGCTCAGGGGCTACTTCTGGCTCTGCACCCAGAAATTGCTCCTGGCAGGCTCGGGGGACCAAATGGGATGCCGGGGATGGAACCCAGGTTCATCTCAGGTTGGCCATGTGCAAGGCAAATTTCCTACCGCTGGCTATCTCTTTAGCCCAGAGCACTACTTATTAATAATGGCTTCTCATGCACATAATTCTAACACCACACCCATCACCAATGTATGGCCTCTCAAAAGTCTCAAGACCCCTCCCTTCTAAGCTACCCCCCAACTCAATATAGTCAGTTTTCCCATTATGTTCCTTTGGCCCCTTGTTGCTCCCTTGCTGTGTATCTTTAAGCACCACAAATGAGACAGGTCAGCTCTATCTGTTCCTTCTTTCTGACGGACTTTACTCTCATTGCTATATGATTTTAACCTATGCAAATAAAAAAATTCAAGTAATTAAACACAATATAATATATTCCTCTTCTCATTTATACAACTAAACTTTCAACTCCTGCATCTAAAATATCTTATTTTAAATCTTATTTTGTGTTTTTTGAATCTTTGTGTGATAATTATCACATCTTCCATGTCATACTTTAAATTTTTTTTTATTTTTTACAAAATTCTGTGCTAGGGGCTGGAGAGATGGCATGGAGGTAGGGCATTTGCCTTGCATGCAGAAGGACTGATGGCAGTTTGATTCCCGGCATCCCATATGGTCCCCGAGCCTGCCAGGGATGATTTCTGAGTACAGAGTCAGTAGTAACTTCTGAGCACTGCCCGGTGTGACTCCCCCAAACAAAACAAAACAAAACAAAACAAAAAAACAGGCTGGAGCGATAGCACAGAGGTAGGGCTTTTGCCTTGCATGCAGCAAACCCAGGACAGACTCGATACCTGGCATCCCATTTGGTCCCCTGAGTCTGCCAGGAGTGATTCCTGAGCATAGAGCCAAGAGTAACCCCTGAGTACCGCCTGGTTTGACCCAATAACCAAAAACCAAAACCAAAACCAAAAAATATGAAAAGAAAAGAAAGAGAGTATTGGTTTTATATCAGAAAATATTACATTATATATAGTTCTTAAGTGCCTGCATTAATAAAAATTACAATACAAATCTCTGGATGCAAAAAAATAAAACTGATCAGACAGAAAACCAATATGATGGGTATGTCAGTTCATTACTGGAAAGGTATGCTAGGCATGCTAGGAGTAAGCTTCCCTTTCTGAAGCTAGTAGCAGCCATCCATATGCACTTGTGAGTGATGCCAGACTTGGTACCCATCTGGGTAGTGTCCTGGCCTTTAAAGAAGCACTTTTAATACTTTTTGTAAAACTGGTTTCAAGGCCACGAATTCCTTGGGCTGTTGGCTGCCATGATGTTCTACATCCTTCCTTCACATCAATCTAAATAAATTTGCTTAGAGTCTGGGTGGCCTGGATGTTCATCTTTGCCTGAGACGTGGAACTTTCCCAAACAGGTGTCGGTGTCAGTATGGACTCCAGGGGAAGGTCAGTCTTGGCTGAGGACTCTCCTCCCCAGGATACAGCGGGAGGAACAGCAGAGCACTCTGGGCAGGGTACTGGGTCCAGAGCAGGACTTGTGGGGCTGACACAACCTGGATACATGTAACCCCATGGGGCCTGGAGCTTCTTCTTCACAGCTCCCCTTCTCATGGCCAGACACCTGTCTCCTTGTTTGTTTTCTGTTTTCTCAATCTCTTTTTTTTTTAAAAAAAAAAAAAGGAAAAAAACTTTGGGCCTGGAGAGATAGCACAGCGGTGTTTGCCTTGCAAGCAGCTGATCCAGGACCAAAGGTGGTTGGCTCGAATCCCGGTGTCCCATATGGTCCCCCGTGCCTGCCAGGAGCTATTTCTGAGCAGACAGCCAGGAGTAACCCCTGAGCACTGCCGGGTGTGACCCAAAAACCAAAAAAAAAAAACAAAAACAAATAAAAAACCCAACAACAAAACTTTATTGATTGCTTGATTGGTTTTTGGGCCACACCTGGCAGCGCTCAGGAGTTACTCCTGGCTCTATGCTCAGAAATCACTCTGGCAGATTTGGGGACCATATGGGATGCCGGGATTCGAACCACTGTCCTTCTGCATACAAGGCAAATGTCCTACCTCCATGCTATCTCTCTGGCCCCCACAAACGATTTTTTTTTTTTTTTGGTTTTTGGGCCACACCCTGTGACGCTCAGGGGTTACTCCTGGCTATGCGCTCAGAAGTTGCTCCTGGCTTCTTGGGGGACCATATGGGATGCCGGGAGATCGAACCGCGGTCCGTCCTAGGCTAGCGCAGGCAAGGCAGGCACCTTACCTCCAGCGCCACCGCCCGGCCCCCACAAACGATTTTTTAAAGTGTATTTTCTGAGCTGTTTCCTGAGTGGTTTCTGCTGGGCCTGTACCCATCCTACCATATTAATTTCAGTATGAAACAATTCAGTTCAACTACGATAAAGACCTGAATCTAGGTCAGCCCTTCCATCTTGTTTTTCTCCAATTGTGATTGTAAAAACCATATCTGCATGTTTCAACAGCACATTGGTATGATTGTCATTCATATAAATTCCAAGACAAAAGAAGAAAACAAACATATTAATAGTCTTTTTCAAAATAGTAACATGCTTGTTTACCATTTCTGGCTCTTTTTCATTTCCTTCTAGATTCAGGTTACTCTCTGCCCTGATTTCCTGACACTAGCCGGTGGCGGGAGGCCCTGGGTCTATCCTGAGTACAGCTTGGTCCCCCCGACCCTCAGCATTGCTGAGACCAACTTCCTGAGCACCAAGTTACTAGTAGGGATCCTAATACTGCTGACATCTCACCACATGCTCAGGATCACACTGCCCCCTGCCCCTCTACCCACTGAGGATCTAGAAGCTTCTCTGACCTCATGTTGGTTTCTCCCAGGACTTGTAGGAGGGATTGTAGCTTCCAGGAAATCCTTTGTTTCCTGGGAAAGGTCCCTGTGTTCTCAAACTGTCTTCCTGGTCTGCCCATTGGAAAGTCCCAGAGTGCAGATAAGGGTGTCCACGCCCCAAACCACTCTGGATCACTCACGCCACACTTTGAGCTACTCTGGTGTACTCAGTCCACTCAATTTAGTAAATGCGAAGAGAAGTAAGAAAATTTAAATGGAAAAATAGGAATAGACCTATAAAAGTACAAAGTGTTTTATCTGAAGAAAGTGAATATTGTTTTTTTGTTTTTGTTTTTGTTTTTTGTTTTTGGGTCACACCTGGCAGCACTCAGGGGTTATTACTGGCTCTATGCTCAGAAATCACTCCTGGCAGGCTCGGGGGACCATATGGGATGCTGGTATTTGAACCACCGACCTTCTGCATGCAAGGCAAATGCCTTGCCTCCGTGCTATCTCTCCGGACCCATGAATATTGGTTTTATATCAGCAACTTTATATTATATATATTATATTAAGTATCTGCATTTATAAGGAAAAACAGCCCACTCCCAGCCCATTCTCTGTGCCCTGTGCCCACCTCCCAGCTTGTCCAGGAGGACTGTGATGGGGTCCCCCCAAACAGATTCCTTCTAGTCAGGCTGGATGATCATCAGGGAAGCCTGGAGAGGAGCTGAGCTGGCATTTGGGTCTTGGCACCTGCTCACAGTGGATACCCTCCTCCATGTGTCCAGCCCAGGCTTTCCCAGGCCTCCATGGCAGGAGGTCACAGAGGAATGGGGCCATGCTGGGGTCCTGGAAAGGTAAGGGCAGGGCTGAAACCCTTTCTGGATGCAGCCAAGCGTGGGTCCTCCGGCACCACCCTGTATAATCTTTGAGTCCTTTTTTCTCTCTCAGGGTGATTATCTCCACCTGCAAGACATGTTGAGCTCCCACCTCATTTCCAATTCAGGAATCTGGAGCGGAATGCCTCTTCTGGGTCTCTCCTTCCTTTGGGGACTGCCCTTCTCCTTCAGCTCCTGGAACAAAACCAGCCGGAAACCGTGTCCTGAGTATTGCTCTGGGGAGGGGCAGAGGAGGGGCATCCACGAATCAGATGCATCCACTCAGCCTCCTTCCAGCTCTTCCTCCTTCCTCCAGCACCAACCTTCTGCTCCCAACATACTGTCTCCTAGGCATCTGGGAGCTTGGAGATAATTGTCTATGCTTTTGGGGGGGTCTTCCTAGTCCTCAAAGCCTCACTGTACCCCCTACATTTTGTTTATGCTGTCTGCAGTGCTGTCAGAAGAGCATCTGTCTCAGAATGCCCTTCTTCCTGCCCTGCACGGAAGATGTTTCCAGCAACCACCTAGTGCAGGTAAAGAGCTACTGGCACAGGAGAGTGGTGGCCATCTGCCCCCCCACCACTACCTTGTTGGCCAAATGCCCAGAGATCAGGACTCAGAATAGTTCCATTGAGGCAACGCAGGTTTTGCTAGCTCCACAGAAATAGCTGGTGGCTACGTCGAAGGTGTGTTCCATTGGCATGACAGAAGACGTAGGCTCTACCTCCCAAATGTTTGGGGTGCCTGGTGTTCTGGCTGAGGGGAGGTCAGACTCTTTGCAGAGACAAAATTCATCATTATTATTATTATTATTATTATTGTTTGTTTTTTTGGGGGGTCACACCCTGCAGTGCTCAGGGGTTACTCCTGGCTCTACGCTCAGAAATCGCCAGCATGGGGGACCATATGGGATGCTGGGATTTGAACCACCGTTCTTCTGCATGGAAGGCAAACGCCTTACCTCCATTATTATTATTATTATTATTATTATTATTATTATTTTTAATGCTACTCAGTTCCCCAGGTGCATTTTCTTTTTCTTTTTTTTTTTTTTTGGTTTTTGGGCCACATCCGGCATTGCTCAGGGGTTACTTCTGGCTGTCTGCTCAGAAATAGCTCCTGGCAGGCACGGGGGACCATATGGGACACCGGGATCGGTTGCTTGCAAGGCAAACGCTGCTGTGCTATCTCTCCGGGCCCCCCAGGTGCATTTTCTGTTTTTGTTGAGAGGAATTTCAGAAGACAAATAGTGAAGCAAAGAAAGGGGTGAGGAAAATGAGCTACCAGGGAGAGAGAAAATTGCAAGTTTCATGCAGAGGCGAGAGCCTCACGGGGCTTCAGGTAGGTAGGTGAGGACTCCTGGCAGTGAGCTTAGGGAAGGCATAAAACCAAGACTCATCCAAAAAGGGCCTCTGGTTGCTAGCTCCGAGCTCTAGGTGGAGGATTTAGCCATAACTCCAAAACTGGATCCCCTTGAAGCTGATTTCCAGGAACAGAGAGACTAGATAGGAGGGGGAGAAGCCAGGTTTAAAAGAGAAGGCTGAGTGCCCTCTGGGTGCAGATGCTCCAGCAGGAACAAAAGGCCCTAAAAAGCTGAACAGAAACCAACCAAATTCAAGGTCTGCTTTCCTTGACAACATCCTAGTAACACACTCTTCTTTGCCTTCAAAAGCCCCAGGCTGGGGAAGCTTGGAAACAGTGGACAAAAAACTGGCTTTGTGAAAGATCTTTGCTCCTAAAATCATCTTCTAGAAATGTTTGGGCTGGATATTCCATTTAAAGCTGGGGACTGGATGCAGAAACTCTTCTTTCTCGGCAACTAATTCCTCGAAGTCTTTAAAACAAGGTAGTGGGGCCAGAGCGATAGCACAGTTGTAGAAAGTTTGCCTTGCACGCGGCTGACCCAAGATGAACCCGGGTTCGATCACTGGCATCCCATATGGTCCCTTGAGCCTGCCAGGCGTGATTTCTGAGCTCAGAGCCAGGAGCAACCCCTAAGCGCCGCCAGACATGGCCCCCCAAAATAAAAAGGTAGTTTTTGTTTTTTTATGAATTTGGGGAATAAGTTGTCAAGATCCTCACACACACACACACACACACACACACACACACACACACACACACACACCCTTCTTTTTTTTTTTTTTACACACACCCTTCTTTCTTCATATCTGTCCATTTATAGCTTTTAGTGACTTTAGGTCATAATTTATGCCTTTAGATATTGGAGACATGCAAGATTGGTGAAGCACTAGTTTAATCTCATGCACTAACAGTCTAATACATCTTTAGTTCCAGTTTTCCTCTGAAGACACAGGTCACTGAGACTGTCCTTAAGGACATGTAGATAATATTGCTGTAGGTGACTTATGTGAAGCAGGGAGAAGAGGGGCGTGACCCTCACCTTCTTTAACCAGTTCACACTAAGTGCCTAGAAGGGGGGTTAAGTTTGAACTGGGGGGGTCCGAAGAGATAGCAAGGAGGTAAGGTCTTTGCCTTGCATGCAGAAGGTCAGTGATTCGAATCCCGGCATCCCATATGGTCCCTTGAGCTTGCCAGGAGCGATTTCTGAGCCTGGAGCTAGGAGTAACCCCTAAGCACTGCCGGGTGTGACCCAAAAACCAAAAAAAAAAAAAAAGTTTGAACTGGGGGTTAAGTTTAGTCTAAATCAACTTGAAGCACCTTCGTGGTACTGTTGTAGACAGACAAATATGGGGGATTCTGGTAATATGTTTTTTTGGGGAAAACAGTACCTGAAACTTGAACCAGCCTGAAGACAAGGAGAATTTGGATATGAAGGGCCCATCTCAGGAGCCAGGAAAACCACTGAGATGCAGAATTCCAGACCCAGTGTTGGAGGCACTGAAATGAGTGATGTCTAGATCCCTAGGAGAGAGGCCTTAGCATGCCACATCATGGCACAACCAATGTAACCCACCCTTCACCATTGTCCCCAGTTTCCCATTTCAAACCCTAAACCTACCCACTTGCTGGCACAAAATTATTTATTTTGCTTTTTACAACTAAATGAAATTGTTGGAAAAGAACTCCAGTAAAATAAAATTTGTGAAAATTTTACAATTGCAATGGGTCATTAAGTCATTAATTGTCTGAAGGTTTATTAAATTGTTTGCTCCTAGTGGAACATTCTATGTTGTTTTTGTTTAGTGAACTAAATTGATTTCTATGTTGCTTTCCCACATAATTTGCTGTGCTCCCACTGGAGTGTCATTATTGAAGAATTTGAGATGTTTCCTGGCTGCATATGCAGCTACTGTAAGGCCACCCTAAATTAAGACTCAGCATAAGTCCCTTTATATTAAGATATCAGTCATTTGCTTCTTTCTGCGGGAGGCAGCCCAGAGACAACAAAGATCACATAATCTCTCCAGGACCCACACCCGGTAAGATGTCTCCACCCAACCAATGTGGGGCCAATTCCTGCTGTGTGATTGGGCACACAGAGCCATTATAAAGGACTGCTGCCCTGCTCTCTGCCTTCTTTCTGCGGGAGGCAGCCCAGAGATACCAAGGAACATAATCTCTCCAGGACCCACACCCACTTCACTCCGTGGCCGCACTCGTTTTTTTAACCCTTGAGCCCCACTTTCTGCACATTGTAAAAAGCACGCTACAAGCTTAACAATGGGGAAATTTTGCAGTACAACCCCATCTTTAGAGAATCAAGATGGCTGCTCTGATAATCTGAAAAGTACCAAACAGTTAGGTATCCTCTCAAATCAGATGTTTAGGGGCCGGAGAGATAGCATGGAGGTAAGGCATTTGCCTTTCATGCAGAAGTTCGGTTTCAAATCCCGGCATTCCATATGGTCCCCTGAGCCTTCTGGGAGTGATTTCTGAGCATAGAGCCAGGAGTAACCCCTGAGCGCTGCCAGGTGTGACCCAAAAACCAAAAAAAAAAAAAAAAAAAAAAAGATGTTTAGAGAAGAATTATGGAAGATGTTCAGGGAGCTAAAAAAAAAAAAGCTTTGATAGGGGTCAGAGAGATAACACAGTAGCGTTTGCCTTGCAAGTAGCCAATCCAGGACCTAAGGTAGTTGGTTCTAATCCCGTGATTCCATATGGTCTTCTGTACCTGCTAAGAGCTATTTCTGAGCAGATAGCTAGGAGTAACCCCTGAGTGCTGCCGGGTGTGCCCCCCCCCAAAAAAAAAGCATTGATAGACTTGAATGGAGCACAAATAAGCATCAAGAGGATTTGACGACTGAAATTAGAAAATTTCACACTGAAATAACAGGTCTGATAAACTCGGCTTATGAATCGAAAATCTCAATGGAAAGCCTCTCCACTGGAGTAACAGTAGCTGCAAATGGGGTTAGTGAGCCAGAGGATGAGAAGCAGAACAACTCCATACAACAGAAGAAATTGAAAGTGAACTTGGGGGCCGGCGAGGTGGCGCTAGAGGTAAGGTGTCTGCCTTGCAAGCGCTAGCCAAGGAAGGACCGCTGTTCCATCCCCCAGCGTCCCATATGGTCCCCCCAAGCCAGGGGCAATTTCTGAGCGCTTAACCAGGCGTAACCCCTGAGCATCAAACGGGTGTGGCCCGAAAAAAAAAAAAAGAAGAGAAGAAAGAAGACAAGAGGGAGGCTAAGGATGTGGTTCAATTTGTAGAGTAGATGACCTATATATATCTCAATGATTAGATTTGATCCCAAATAATCTCATGTCCACGGTCCATTGTTCTCACAAATTGTATGAATTCAATATATCTGTGTGTATAAAAATATGTGATATACTTATGCATACTAACTTCTAATAAAACCACTGTAAAAAATACAGGCAGGGTGGGAAGGTGGGAGGGGGCAGTGGTGGCGGGAATGCTGCCCTGGTGAAGGGGGATGTTCTATTTATGACTGAAACCCAAGTACAATCATGCTCGTAATTATGGGGCTTAAATACAGATTAAAAAAGATACCAGTCATTTTCTTTTTCTTCCTTCCTTTTTTTTTTTGTTTTTGGGTTACACCTGGTGATGCTCAGGTTTATTCCTGGCTCTGCACTCAGATATCACTCCTGGCAGGCTGGAGGGACTGATGCCAGGATTGAACCCAGATCCGTTCTGGGTCGGCTGCATGCAAGGCAAGCACCCTACCATTGTGCTATCGCTCTGGCCCAGTATCAGTCATTTTCTATATACTGGCTGACCTTTCAGTCGCCCTAAACCATGTCTTGATACCCTCCCCTCTCCAGAATAAACAGTGTAAAGCAGAGTGAGCTGACCTAGCAGTTACCTCCCAAAGTTCAAAGTCTTGAACTTTCCAATATTGTCCTGAACAAAGTGCCAATCCATCAAAAAGCAGGAGGAAACTGGTGGTCTGGAAGTTCCCAAGAATATGTGAAAACTATACTCCGGGTGAGTCTAATCAATCATTGTAAAGGGTATAAGGAAATTGTGAGCTGTGGAGTTAGAGCATAAAAGGAAGTCCATACTCAAGGCTGGGGTCACTCTCTTCCTAAAGGGAACTGCCCTGATCAGTCAGCTTGAGTGCCTATTAGATTTGTGCATAATAAAATCTTTTATTTTTTGTTTGCTTTTGGTCCACACTTGATGGTGCTCAGGAGTTACTCCAGGCTCTCTGCTCAGAAATTACTCCTGGGATGCTGGGATTCGAACTACCATTGGTCCTGGGTCGGCAGCCTGCAAGGCAAATGCCCTACCCCTGTACTATCTCTCCGGTCCCATAATATCTTTTAATAAAAAGTTCTTTGCTTGGTGTGGTCTTTGGGATACTGGACCCTAACATTTGGGGGCTCTTCCAGGATCCCACAGACTAAGGCACACTACAGTTAGCACGTTGAGAGTCACCTGCTCCACTGGAGTTAGGTTCTGTCTGGGGTCCCACTGGAAGGCCAAGAGTGGAGAGAAAATGGACGCCATACTGCTTTCCAAGGCTGGGTGAAGGAGGGAAGCCTCCTCCATTCATGAATTCCCCTTAGGGAAAAATCTGTATCTGGAATATACTTTTCTTTTTTTGGGGGGGTGTCACACCTGGTGGCACTCAGGGTTTACTCCTTGCTCTGCACTAAGAAATAGCTCCTGGGCCCGGAGAGATAGCACAATGGCGTTTGCCTTGCAATCAGCCAATCCAGGACCTAAGGTGGTTGGTTCGAATCCCGGTGTCCCATGTGGTCCCCCGTGCCTGCCAGGAGCTATTTCTGAGCAGACAGCCAGGAGTAACCCCTGAGCGCCGCCAGGTGTGGCCCCAAAACAAAACAAAACAAAACAAAACAAAAAAAAAGAAATCGCTCCTGGCAGGCATGGGGGACCTTATGGGATGCCAGGATTTGAACCACTGTTCATCCTGAATTGTTTGTGTGCAAGGCAAATGCCCTACTGCTGTGCTACCTCTCTGGTCTTGTATCTGGAACATTCTTTTTTTTTTTTTTTCCCTTGGTTTTTGGGCCACACCGGCGGTGCTCAGGGGTTACTCCTGGCTGTCTGCTTAGAAATAGCTCCTGGCAGGCACGAGGGACCATATGGGACACCAGGATTCGAACCAACCACCTTTGGTCCTGGATCGGCTGCTTGCAAGGCAAACGCCGCTGTACTATCTCTCCGGGCCCGTATCTGGAACATTCTTAGATTTTTTTTCTTTTTTTCTTTTTTGAGTTTTATTGTTCCAGCCAGTGTCTCTCCACAAGGGCAATGGTTGGTTTGTGCTCTCAGTGTTGGATACTATCTATTTGCCTCACTCTGCTTCCTTATAATCATAACAAGACAGACCAATGTGAAAAGAGGCCCTTACATCTCTTTTTCTGGTACTTCTGCAACTTGCTGACTAAACAAGAGCTAAGTACTCAAATGACCAGGTTCACCTTGGGAAATTGACTACATTTTGTCAACTTGAATGACCAACGTTCTGGATGGGTTGGCCTCTGGAAGGAACATGTACCCTTGCACAGCTGCTACTGCTTTTCCTACTACTAGAGGCTCTGAAAAAGAGAAGACACATTGAACCTGCAATGGTGTTCTTGTGGCACCAAATCATTGATGAGTATAATTTGGTTTGAGCTCAACAGAATTTGTTTTGTGTGGTGTTGTGTTGTATTGTGTGTCTAGGGTTTAGTCTTATGTCTGTCTTTGTTGTGTGGTTTACTTTGCAGGTCTGGTACCAGAAGTGCTTCTTATTTGCTCCCTAGAAATAGCCCAAGAGCAGTGTGGGAGGGTATGGAAACACTGAACAGTCTCAATCATCTCACAGGGCTCAATTTGCTCTGGAGGTGTCCTGTCTTTCTTGGGCTAACCTCAGCTACCCTCCTGCCATTCTTAGGGGGAGCAGAAGAACATCAATCTATCAACTAAACTTATTTTCATGTGTATATGTATGGGGGCCAGCCTTTTATTAACTGCCAATTTATCTATCTGTGTGGAATGTTGGAATTGTTAGGTTGAAATGAGAATGTCTTTAGACCTGTGAAGTGGCATTAGCACCAGAGTATGTGTCTGTCTTGCTTCATTTGTGAGTTTATTACTGTCATTATTTGTTACCTGTCTCTGCTCCCCTTCCAAAATGTGAGTTGCTGGGGCCAGAGAGATAGCATAGGGGTAGGGCATTTGCCTTGCAAGCAGCTGACCCAGAACCAAAGGTGGTTTGAATCCCGGCATCCCATATGGTCCCCTGTGCCCGCCAGGAGCGATTTCTGAGCAGAGATCAAGGAGTAACCCCTGAGTGCTGCTGGGAGTGGCCCCAAAACAAAAAACAAAACAAAACAAAAAATACCCGCCCCCCAAAAAAAACAAATGGGAGCTGGCTGGAAACCACTAGAAGAGAAGTTAGATGCTAATAAGACCAGCAAGCGGGGCTCTTGCTGGTAAAAAGAACTATTAAGACATTGGGCATTGGACTGGAGAAATAGCACAGTGGTAGAGTGTTTGCCTTGCACGTGCCAACCCAGGATGGACTGTGGTTTGAATCTCGGCATCCCATATGGTCCCCCGAGCCTGCCAGGAGTGATTTCTGAGCACAGAACCAGGAGTAACCCCTGAGTGCCGCCAGGTGTGACCCCGCCCCCCCCCAAAAAAAGACATTGGGCTTTGAGAGACTTTGGAAACTCAGGCCTGAAGGAGTTAAAATCTTCTAGAGAAGAGGCTAAAGGAGGGTTTAAAGACATGGTTGGGGGTGACTGAAAGGTCAGCCAGTGTGTATAAAATGACTGATATCTTAATATGGAGGAACGTATGCTAAGTCTTAATTCGGGGTGGCCTTGCAATCAGATGGGTCCTGTATTTCATAAGCTTTTCTGCCTGGTGTCTGGTATGTTTAGAGACTCATGTCTTTCCTAATCCACTCTAAACAGGTCCCTCTCTTTCTGCCTGCAACAACATGTAGCAATTTTCTTTCTGCTCTGCATTACCTGGAGATCCAATATTCATTAAAAATAAATTTATTTGCTTTAATAATGTTGCTAAATGCCTTTTAATTATCTAAATGAAACATTTAGATTTGGGAATATTTCATTTTTTTTATTGTTGCTGTGTTCTGAGATCATCCATCTCACTCTTTTTCCTTTGGGATTGATGAAGGAAAGAATAGTCTTTGGATGCATATTTACATGAATTGGAGAATGTTGGAGGGAAGTCTTCAAGGTTGTAAAAATGTTAAATCATCTGGAAAGATGACAGGATGTAGGTGACTGATCCAGGGCAGGGTTAGAAAGAACATGCCATCATCTGTGATTCTCCCTCACATCAGGAAGTGTAAATTTACAGGTTCAATAGAGCTTTATTCTCCAAGTCAGCAAGACTCAGGTTTTTATTGGCATCCTCAATTTTTATTCTATAGCTATGTGATCTTCACTGGTCACCTTCACTATCCAAGTTCAATGCTCATATCTCCTGTAATCATAGTGATGATTAACATTGGGAATAGGCTGGTGTTGTCTTGCCCGAGTCACCTCTATGGAAATGGAAACAGGTAGGTCAATAGTGGGCCCCTGGCAATGAGTTTCTTGAGATATAATGAAAACAAGATGTAGTTTTAAGGTTGTCCCCAGAGTAGGGAGGTCAGATCCTCTTTGTGGATGCGGAAATGGGGTTTGATATACTCTAACTTTACCAGCAGCAGCTGGGCACCCCAAGAGAAGTTTTAGCAAAAACAAGTTTGTGATAAGACTGAGAGATGGGGCTAGAGTTATAGCACAGCTGGTATGGTGTTTGTCTTGCATGTGGCCAACCTGGGTTAGATCCCCAGCATCCTCGATGGTCCCCTGAATCTTTCAGGAATAATTCCTGAGCACAGAGCCTGGAATAACTCCTGAGTGCTGCCGAGTGTGGCCCAAAATCAAAACTAAGAAAAACTTAGACCACCGAAAGTTCAAAGTGCTCTCTCTTGAAAACATCCTAGTAAGAGACTTTTATCTACAAAGAAAGCTAAGTGGGAAAAGCCAACTATGGAAAAAAATCCATAAAATTCCAATTGCAAAAGCTAGCAGTGTAGACTCTGGGATTCTCAGCACCTCAGCTTGGAACAAGAACTCTTAGCTCTCTCCCTCCCTTCTTCAGAATGTCGCTCCCAATCTCCATCTTGCAGATCAAGGGAACCTCAGGTCAACTTAATGGCTATATAGATTTTAACCTCTGCCTTAAGAAATACTAAATTCAGATTCATTGAATTCAACTAGCATTTATTGAGCCCCATGACACGAAAATGATAATAAAAATGAGTCAATGATCATTCTGGTGAATTAAACTAGGTATTTGCCTGGAGTAAAAGCATAATGTAATCTTTGTAATAATGTTTGCTCTTATTTTGTTTGTTTTTTGATGTTATATTTGTCCTATTCTCTTCTTGTGAAAAAAAAAAAAGGAGGGGTGAGAGAGACCAGGAAGGGAAGGCAGGGAGAGAGGAAAACAGAGGGAGAAAGAGGGGGAGAAAGAGCACAAAAGTGAAACATCTTGCTCTCAGTCAAAGGTCAGGGATAATGAGACACTTTCAGTACTTGTCACCTGGGATCCCAGGAAAAATACTACCTTGTTCTCTTGTAGGAAAAACTTTCAAGTTGTCAATAAAACCTAACAACAATAAAGCCCCTAACAAGAAAGATTCCCACTGTTCAGGTCTGGATGGATAATATCACCAATGGGTTCTGGGGGTCTGGTCACCTTGAATCCTCTGTGCAAATCTAACAAGAACTTTCTGTTAGAGTCTGACAGGTTGGTGAAATTTGGAAGACAAAAATGACATTCACCTCAACTAGGTCTGACTCCTATGTGAACCCTGCAGCTAATTACAGTATAGGCTTTGGCTGGGTGGGACTCCCCTGTCTCCCTCAGCTTTAGACAGGTGTCACTGCATTTCCAAATCATTATTTTCCTTTCACGCAGGTTCTCTAAGAGACATAAAGTAGAGTCAGAGAGATCTAATAAGGCTCACTCCTGGCTCTGCAGTCAGAAATCGCCCCTGGCAGGCTGGGGGACCATATGGGATGTCAGGAAGGAATCAAACCAGTCCTTCCCTGGGTTAGCTGCATGCAAGGCAAATGTCCCACCACTGTGCCATATATCTGGCCCATAACATCATTTTTTTTGGTTTTTGGGCCACACCTGGCAGTGCTCAGGGGTTACTCCTGGCTGTCTGCTCAGAAATAGCTCCTGGCAGGTACGGGGGACCATATGGGACACCGGGATTCGAACCAACCACCTTTGGTCCTGGATCGGCTGCTTGCAAGGCAAACGCCGCTGCACTATATCTCCGAGCCCTCTTAACATCATTTTAATGGCTGCATACTATTCCATTGTATAGATGTACCACAGTTTCTTTATCCACTCAACTGTTGTCTGGCACCTGGATTGTTTCCAGATTTTGGCTATTGTAAATAGTGCTGCAATGAACAGCATTATTTATCACAAAAATGCAAGGGCATTTTTGTATTGTGTTTTTGTATTCCTAGGGTATATCCCTAGGAGTGATATTGGTGGATCATATGGGAACTCAATTTATAGCCTTTTGAGGAATGTCCTTTAAGGAATAGTCTTTTGAGGAATGTCAATGTTGTTTCCCCAAAGGCTGGATTAGCTTGCATTTCCACCAGTAGTGATTGAGAGTCCCTTTTTCCCTGCATTCAAGCCAGCACTGGCTGTTCTATTTTCTTTGTGATGTATGCCAGTCTCTGTGGTGTGAGATGATATACCTCATTGTTGTTTTTATTTGTAACTCCCTGATGATTTGTGATGTGGAACATTTTTCTCACAATTGTGCCACACAGAAAATCAAGTACTTTGAAGTGAACTTAACTAAATAGGTGAAAGACCTGTATAAAGAAAACTAAAAAACACTGCTTCAAGAAATAAAAGAGAACAGAAAGAAATGGGGACATATACCCCATTCATGTATTGGGAGGATTAACATAACTAAAATGGCAATACTCCCCAAAACATTGTACGATTTAATGCAATCCCTCTAAGAATACCCATGGCATTTTTTCAAATAAGTGGATCAAACACTCCTGAAATTCATTTGGAACAATAAATGCCCATGATTAGGTAAAGCAATCCTTAGGAAAAAGATGGGAAGCATCACTTTCCCAACTTTATTTTTATTTTTTAAAATATTTTTTATTGTGACCAAAGTGAATTACGAATATTTCACAGTAACAGTTAAGGTACATAATGACAATGAATTAGGGGCATTCCCACCACATTCCCTCCACCCCTGTTTCCAGCATGCATCCTGTATCACTCTCAACTGTCCCCTGGACTGCTAGTGCAACTGATTCCTTCTGTATATATCTTATTGTAGATTGGATATTGATTTTGTTGTCGTTGACTTTGGGTTTGGTGTTTAAGTCTGATCATTTTTTATTTCTACTCAATGTTCATATGACTGTTAATCCTGGTACCAACCATTTCCCCCCTCAATTTATGAGGCAGAACAAGATGATTCAAGTTATGTGGTTCTGTTTGAAAAATAAAATAAAAAAAAAGAACTGGGAGGAGTGCACCTAGAGATTATAAATACCAATTTAAAAAAAGAAAAAAAGAAAAATATAACCAAAAAACCCCACAAAACAAAGAAAAAAACCAAAACCAGCAACTACATAAAAGCACAATAGCAACAAAAAGACAGCAACCAAATAATAACCATAAAAACAAATAAACAACCCCCCCCAGAAAAAGGAAGGAGGGCTGGTGTGGCAAGTTTTTTTTTTTTTTTTTTTTTGCATAGGCACAGTATTGGGGGAAATTAGAAAGAGAATTCTCTTGACCTAAGAGAAACAGGGTTTCTTTGCCTTTGAAGCATACTGTCATGGGAATAACTACAGATTCCCTACATGCTCATTTTCACACCCCAAGGTCTTTTTATGGTGCCAGGAAACTTTCTGCTCAGTTGTAGAAGATAAAATCAGGCCTCTGTAACTAGAGATCTTGATATTTGCACAGGTCATAGGATGAAACCTAGGATAGTCTTTTTTTATGCTTCTAGCAGTTCTGTTCCATCATTGTTGTTGTAATCAGGCTTCTTTAATTGGTGGTCTTGGTTTTTGCACAGTCCTAGGACGAAGCCTAGGATAGAGTCTTTCATTATGGTTCCAGAAGTTTTGTTCAGTCACAGTTGTCAAAGTCAGACCTCTGGAACTAGAGATCTTGGTTATTGTACAAATTCTAGGCCAAAGCCTAGGCTAAGGTCTTTTTTTATTGGTCCCAGGATAAGTTCTGCCCAGTCATGGTTGTCAAAGTCAATCTTCTGTAGATAGTGATCTTGGTTTTTGCACAGATCAAAGAATGACGTGTCTTCTGATTTCATCTTACTGTTAGGTGACGAGATAGGACAACCTGCTCTTAGATCAAGTTGTTGCCCTTTCCTCGTTGTCAGGATGTCATATAAAAACTGACGCAAGTTTGTGCCAGAGCAGTATTAGGAATTTCCCAGGGGATTTTGGTTCCTGGTGCTCTTGCAGGACTTTCCCCAACTTTAAATTGTACTACCAAGCAACAATCATTAAAACAGCATGGTACTGGAATAAAGACAGACCCTTGAATCAATAAAATAATCTTGAGTATTCAGAGAATCAATTAATGTTTGATAAAGAGGCAAAAACCACAAAGTGGAGCAAGAAAAGTGGTATTGAGACAACTGGTCAATCACATGCAAAAAAGCAAACTCAGACCTCTCTTTAACACTGTGCACTAAGATAAAATAAAAATGGATTAAAGACCTTAATATTAAATCTGAAACTATTAGAAACATAGAAGAAAACATAAGCAAAACACTCTAGGATATTGAGACTAAAGACATCTTGAAGGAGGAAACTCCACTATCCAAGCAAGTGGAAGCAAAGATAAATAAATGGGACTAAGTTAAACTGGTAAGCTTTTGCACTTCAAGGGAAACAGTGACTAGGATACTAATCCAAGGTCACCCATTGCATTCCAATTCTGTATTCACCCAATAACCATCTGATAAGGGGTTACTATCTAAGATATACAGAACTCAACAAGAAAAAACCATCTAAGCCATCCGTCAAAAAAAACGGGAAAAAGAAATACAGATGGTCCTGGATCTTTTATTCCAGATCTAGGAGCTTGGCAGGGGCAATTGGTTCCAGGAGCTGCAGCTTATTTCCTGGTCTTTGCTGCCCCCTGCCTGTCAGATTTGAGAACTGTCTTACTACCA
The DNA here is from genome assembly GCF_024139225.1 of Suncus etruscus. NCBI lineage: Eukaryota > Metazoa > Chordata > Mammalia > Eulipotyphla > Soricidae > Suncus > Suncus etruscus. The sequence continues at coordinate 46,374,324 of NC_064862.1, read as the reverse complement.
CGGTTGGCTGCTACCACCATCAGCTGTTGTTGCTACTCTTCCTCCTCCTCTTCCTCCTCTTCTTCCTCTTCCTCCTTATCCTTTTAATCTTCTTTTTCCTCCTCCTCATTCCTCCCACACTGGGTTAAAGTGGATATTTTGATCGCGGAGAAGAAATTGTCAACTTACAGAACTCAATTTAGATCTCAGCTAGGTCTGGAACCTACACTTTCTTGTACATTTTCATGGGCTCCTAACTTTAAAATTCTTCCCCCAACACACACAAAAAGAATGGAGCACATGAAATTCTAAATCCTCATATCTCTAGAGCATAGTTGGAGAGAGAGAGAGAGAGAGAGAGAGAGAGAGAGAGAGAGAGAGAGAGAGAGAGAGAGAGAGAGAGAGAGGGAGAGAGAGAGAGAGAGAGGGAGAGAGGGAGAGAGAGAGAGAGAGAGAGAGAGAGAGAGAGAGAGAGAGAGAGAGAGAGAGAGAGTAGCATCTTTTCCTTTTCAGGACACTCTGAAAGGCCTTGAAATCTGAAGGTCTTATGGAGCGTGTGTGTGACTGTATATATGTGTGATTGTGTATATGTGTGAATATGTGTACATGTGTGTTTGCATGTATAGGTGTGGGTGTATGTGTGTTATGTGTGTAGGTGTGAGTATCTGGGACCTGTCCCTCCTCAGCCCCGACAGCAGAAGTGACCCTGAGGGCTACCCTCCCAGATTCCGTTCTAGAGGAGCCTGGGTGCCTCTGTCTGTGCAGGCCCGGTCCACCCACTCCTGTCCCAGTCTGGTTCCCAGAACTGTGGTTCCTATAAGTGCCCAGGAGCCCTCGGCTGTTCCACCTCCCCGGAATTGAGCCGGTACAGAAGAGGCTGATGGTGCGACATTTTCGGTGCCCCAAGGCTTGTGTCTCTCTGTCCCGCGCCCTGGCGCTCTTCTCAGCACCGCGAGCGCGCTCGTGTTCGCCCGGAGGTGTGGCCCCGTGGCCTTGCGGGTCTTGGCTGACATAACTGTCACAACGGTTCTCTGGGAACCGCCTTTCGGAGCCCCGCTGAGCACTGCACCGGCTGGGACACTCACTATGTCAGTGACAGGAGCACCGGTCACTGTGCAAAGGTGCCGACTGAGTGCACGGAACACGCCTGCAGCTACAGGTGGTGGGTCAGTCACCAAACGTGTTCTGGGGCTCCTGTGATGGTAGGGAAGCTCATGCAGGAGGGATAGTGCGACTTTTGTCTCCTGTGCACCTCTGGAAACCCTTCAAAAGGCCCTTCTGCATTTCCCTTTATTTATCACCTCTAGAAATCCCTTTTGTAGACCCCTTCTGTGTATCCTTGAGAAATATCAAAGACATTGTTTTGCTGAGTGTTTTAGGAAAGACTCTCTTACTCTCTCTCTTGGTAAGAGAACCCCTCCCTCACTCCCCCCCCCCCCCGGTTTTTATAGGAAAAATTCTCAGGAGCAGAATGAATTTGTGGAGAAGCAAACTTACTTCAAAATTTTTGGGAGAAAATATATTATTTTCTAAGGTAATTACAAACTAAGAAATAAGGCAAGAAAATCATGTTATTGGGGCCGGGCGGTGGCGCTAGAGGTAAGGTGCCTGCCTTGCCTGCACTAGCCTTGGACGGACCGCGGTTCGATCCCCCGGCATCCCATATGGTCCCCCAAGCCAGGAGCAACTTCAGAGCGCATAGCCAGGAGTAACCCCTGAGCGTTACCGAGTGTGACCCAAAATCCAAAAACCAAAAAAAAAAAAAAAAAAAAAAAAAAGAAGAAGAAAAAGAAAATCATGTTATTAATAACTTTTTAGTAACTTGTGCCTAAAATGTCAGTCTTCCACTAAGAAAAAAACCCAAGGAGACTAAATTTTCAATTACTTTAAAAGGAGTATTTTTTTTTGGCATGACTGGAGGTGTTCAGGATTTACCATCACCACCACCAACCACCATCACCATTACCACCACTCCTACTCCTAACTCCACTCCCCACTACATCCAATGATTCTCAGAGTTTCTTCCTGGCTCTACATTCAGGAATCGGGGCCATAGGGGATGCCAGAGATTAAACCCCAGGTCAGCCATGTACAAGGCAAGTGCCTTCCCTGCTGTGCTCTGGCCCCAAGGAATGTTCTTGAGGCAGCCACTGGTGGTTACCAAAGACTATATAGTTAGGTTCTTTGTACCCTTCTCTGCTCCTTCTACAAGGTCTGTTGTCCTCTGGGAGTCTCACTGCATAGTGCTCCCTGCTTCCAACAGAGGTGCAATGACCTTCCCTCACTTGGTGGATTCCTGTGGGTAGTGTCAGGGCTAGGGGCAGATCTATTTTCTCCCCACAGTCAGGGTGCTTGTATCCTCAGAAACCTTGCTGGTTGCCATAGTCCCTGCTATAGCCCTGAGCCTGAAGACAGAACTTGGCCTTGGGCTCTTCCTCTGCTGTTTGCCTTCCTCTCAGTCATGCTGTCCCCTCGAGCTGCTTCTCACACTTTTCAGCCTCTCCAATGTCCCTACTTACTACTACTCCCTGGGAAAGGGCTTTTCTGTTGTCTCTGACTTCCTTCCAGAAAGTTCCCTCAGTTATCATTCAGTGAGCATACAGGGGAGAGAGCAAGTTTTGGGGGAACTGAATGGGCACTCCCAGGGCCGCTTCAGAAGAATAATCCTCTTTGCAACTGGTCCGTGACCCACAAGGTGCCTGTTCTGGGGTCACCAGTCAGTGTGAATTTGACCCCTTGACCATCTCTTCCATTCTGTCCAACTCTGATATATGTCTACATCTCAGTTTCCTAGTTTGTCTATGGGTGAGGCTTTCAGTTTCAAATATATCGTTGCTTGTGCGTATTCATAAAAATGTTATTTTCCTAAGAATTTTATGGCTTCATGCCTTTCACTGAGGTCCTGCAACTGTTTCTAGTTGATTTTTGTGACATAACGGGGGAAATTCCTAATTTTATTCTTTGGCATAGGACAATGCGATTCTCTCCAACACAATTTTCTGAAGAGACAATTCTTTTCTCAATGAATACTTTAGACTCTAAATATGAGTCTACCATCTGTGTGGTTTTATTTCTGGGCATTTGACTTCATTTTATTCATGTGTCTGTTCTCTGACAGCAACAGTCTGCTGTGTGTCTGGGGAATTCTGGGAGCAGTCAGATGTGGGGGGGTGGGAAAGGACAACTCAGAAGTGTGGAGCAAATTATCTTTCGTATTTCCTTCCAGTATGTTTCCAGGGATGGTGTTTCCAGTATCAGCTCCACAGATGAGATAGGTACTCAGCAGAACCTCTGAGCAGCGAATGACTTTCTCACCAGAAAGAATGGAAGTGTTTCTGCATTTTAGTTGGCAAGACTGTCCATACATATCCTTGAATTGGCAGTTTGGAGGCATCTTGTACTGGACCCCCTGATGTCAGACAATTCTTTGCTCATCTTTCAAAACAGCAACCAGGAAGGATCGTCCTCCGTATAGCATAATCAAAGCCAGGACTTTGGAAAAGAAACATCTATCTAAGACTTGGATATAGCTGTATCCATGAGGCCAATCAATAGATATGTGACTCAGGATGTCTGTGACCATGGACTGGGTTAACCCCAGCCTATGGGGACAGTGGTATCTCCCTTACCTCACTGAGCAGCATCATCATTCTGGGGTGAGCCTCATAAAAGCCCACCCATGAGCCCCAGACAGGGGAGAGAGGAGACAGAGATGACAGTGTCTTAGGGTCTTCTCAGGCATTTCTGACCTCGAACAGTCATTACAGGGGAGGCAGGGCTGAGGAAAATCCGGTCCCACCATTGGAGGAGCATTTCTAAAGTTGATTCTACAGCATCACACATATCTCACCCTTGCTACACAGCATACAGGAAGTGGAACTAAGGCTCTTGCATAGGGCATGCAGGAGGATTCAAATCTAGGTGCAGGGAGGATCAGGAGCTGCCTGGAAAGGTCTTGCTTGTTTTTTGTCTGGATGCTGCTCCCTCATTATCCTCCTCGCAATAATGGGTTGGTTTCTTGACATATTTCTGCCATGCTTGAGACCGAACAAGGAAGTGACAAGCTTCTAATATAGAAGCAGAAAAGATTTATTTTTCCTACAAAGGGAAAGGCAGCCATGGTTTGGGTGGGGGGGTCTATCCTGTTGTTTTAAGTGAACTATCTCCAGTGACAGTGACAATATGGCACTGTTATGAGAATGTGCTGCCGTGCTGTTGATGATTTCTTTCAACAGAGTGTGTTTGTCAGAGAATCTTGCAAGGACTTGGAGCTTGGGCCAAATCTCGTCTATTCGTTCTTGCTCAATCTCTCCATTCTTATTTCGAATTCTTCTGTTGAAACACTTTCCTTTCAGCAAAGGAAATCTTCTCCAGGATGTAAAAACACCACATTTGGTAGCAATAGTGTGAGCAGTGTTAATATTATCATCAGTAACAATTCACACAGTAATTCCAGGCCTTTGACATTTCTTTATTGCATCTGGTACCTCCGACCTCACTGGGTCTTCAATCCTCACAACAGCAATGTAGGTAGTGCATAGTAAGGCCAGTGATAATGTCATTTTTATTGCCCACTCTGGCTCCTGTTCTCCTGCTGGGAAATCCTGGAACACAAGACAGATGGTTTGCAAGCCTTCTGATGCCATTGGCTCACTCAATCACAGTTTTCACAATGTCATCTTGGTCCCTGGGCCAGAATACTTTGGCCTCAATGTTAACATTCAAGACTTTGAAGCTTTTCTTTTTATTTTTTTCCAGAATGATCTATAATGCACCCTTGCTGAATATTTGAAAACTTTCATCAAAAATTTTCAGGATAGTACTCATGGACTTCCTGACAGAATTAAAGGTGTAGATTTTGTAGAGTGCTTCTTCTGGGATTTCTTTCTTGACATCCTGATAGTCCTGCTTCAAGTCCAAAAGAAGTCAAGGTACAATTAGTTTTATTACCCAGGTGACAAGAATAATTCAGTGAGATAGTGACTGCAAGTGGGAGCCCTTCTGGTACCACAACCACTAAAATAACTATAATGTCGCTAAAGAAGAACTTGATGAAGTCATTATTTTTTTTTGGGGGGGGGAAGGTGTTACTCTTTTTTTTTTCTTTTTTTTTTTGCTTTTTGGGCCCCATCCACTGATGCTCAGGGGTTACTCCTGGCTATGTGCTCAGAAATTGCTCCTGGCTCAGGGGACCATATGGGGCACTTGGGATTGAACCCAGGTTCGTCCTGGATCGGCTGCATGCAAGGCAAAAATGCCCTACTGCTGTGCTATTGCTCCAGCCCCTGAGTATTACATTTTTTTTTTACTACAGGAAAAGCAGTTTATAATTAAGGGTGTATACAAAAAAAAAAACCCTAAGAAATATGAATGCAGGGGAAGCTTTGGGGATGAGAGAGAGATTTGGGGCCATTATATTCACCAGCTCTTTGGACCATTTTTATGTACATTTAAGTACAGTGAATCTCAGTGCCAATTTAGGGTAAACAGTTTCTGCAGAGGAGTTCATGGGAGTTTTAAAAATACAGGCTTAGTTATCCAGCCATCTGGAGTCATGTGGCTATGACGGTGCTGGGGGAACCAATAGTCTCTGACAGGACACACGGGCAAAGGTGGGCTCAGAAGGTATAGTTAGTGAGTTTGAATCCTTCAAGCTTTTTTTTTTTTTTTTTTTTTTTTTTTTTTGCCTTCAAGCTTCTTGAGAGACCTCAGGTGGGGTTCAATCCAATTCCTCAGAATTTTTTTTTTTTTGACTCCACGGAGTTTAACTGCTCTCACAGGTCTCTATCAATCAGATTCATTGCCACTGGATATATAAAAGCTCACCTCCACGGCCTTGCTGTTTGTTGGAATTATGTCCCCAAGTTTCACTTTTTTTTTTTTGTGGTTTTTGGGTCACACCCGGCAGTGCTCAGGGGTTATTCCTGGCTCCAGGCTCAGAAGTTGCTCCTGGCAGGCACGGGGGACCATATGGGGCGCCAGGATTCGAACCGATGACCTCCTGCATGAAAGGCAAACGCCTTACCTCCATGCTATCTCTCCGGCCCCCCAAGTTTCACTCTTAAGGCATGACATACTCTTGTCCCTGGACACTGCAAAGGGCATGGATGAAGTTCTAGCCCCTTTCATACCAAAGGCCAGACTTTCTTAATGTAGGGAGAAGTCTTCAAACCATATTATACAATCATTTCTACGATGATCGCCTTGCTTAGACAACGCCAAATTCACAGTTTTTGACAAATATCAAAGAGATTGATAAGCCCCTCCATTTGCTACACATATCCGTGCTAATTTCATAGAGGAGTTGGTACTTTCATCATGACATCCCCATGCAAAAAAAATTTTTTTTTTGTGAAGATGATTTGGTATGCATGATGAACTTGTATCCTCTCTGCAGTTGTTCTCTATAAAGATCAGTTCCTCTATGGAATTCTCATCTTCTGAGAAGGGCTGTTCTGAATTCTCTCCACAATTGCTCTTGTCAATTGATGTCATGTCCTCTATGGAATCCTCAACCTCATCCTCTGTGAAGTATATTTCTGTATTTGGAGTATTTCCTCCACTTCGTCACAAAGCTGTACCTGTTCTTCAGGTATGGAACTTCCCAGGAATTGACCTGAAACTTCTGTGTCTGCTTCCTCGGGAACACGCACACCAAGATCTGAATCATCAGGATCATCGGGACCCTCCAAAGTTTCTGATTCTTACTGAAGCACCTCAATCATGTCTCTATTTTCTTGACTATAATTTTTTGAATGTTCTTCATCCACTTCCATGGGGGCTACTCTTCCACAGCTAAGATTTCCCATGTTGGACAACAAATTGTGAGAGGACAAATTCCTTCTCCCAAACTAAGCAAGATGTGTAGATATATCTTTATGAGTTAATGTTTTCATTCATCTGGCCTTGCCTGGCACGGGTCCTGAACATATCAGGCAGGTTGGTGGACAAAACTAAATGTGATGTTAGGAGATCTGGCAGTCACTGTGCTGAGAAGCAGCTGGGGTAGATCTTGTTTCAGACCTGTTTCCTTCAAACTGTGGTGGTGGCAGGAAGTGGCATGGCCACTGTACCCTCTCATCACACAGACAAGATGGTGACGGCGGCTGAGGAGACACACGACTCGGTAGCCACCTTGGTGTTATATTTTGATGTCTAAATAACCCATAGGATACATTTTATATTTTTCTAAAATCTGAACCCTCCGTCTGACCCTGAACACTAGTGAGACAGGTCTTAATCAAAAGGCACTTCTCCTAACTCCAATCTGCAGACAACTCTCCAAAGAGGCACAGGACGAAGCTCTGGGAATGAAAGACCATTGACAAAATTCTTAATCCAGTCATTCAAGGCTATTACCCATTCCAAACATCTGGAACAGGAGGATTGCAAGCAGGAATCTGCTAGTTCCATTCCTCTTCCGCATGCATCTTATGTAGAAGAAATTTTGTTCTCTCTGAGCTTGATTCCAAAGAGCAAAACTCTCAAGAGTTAAGATTTTTCACTTCATCCCAAGTCAGGAAATTAATGGGACACATGAGGGTGACCCAGTGTGCCCTTGGTAGGAGGGCCTGGGGCCCTGGCTTCAGCCCTGTGGTGGAGCAGGGGCTGGTAGTCAGAGGGCCTAACACTGATTTCCCCTTGGCCTTTCAGTTCCATTGTCTGGGGATGTCATGGTTGGCCCTTTTAGGAAAATGATGATCACACAGTATTATACCCGCTTGATGGTTAGGCACCAGCTTTATTTCTTTTGGATTAAATAGCAGGGGAAGGGTCACCTGGTACTGTTATAGACAGAGGCTACCAGGCAGAGCTCAGAACACTGAGTGAGTGTGGCTGGGATGGGAGACTCTGGGGCAGGGATCCTCAAACTTTTTTTTTTTTTTTTTTTTTTGGTGTTTGGGTCACACCTGGCAGCGCTCAGGGGTTACTGCTGGCTCTATGCTCACAAATCGCTCCTGACAGACCTGGGGGACCATATGGGATGCCAGGATTCAAACCACCGACTTTCTGCATGCAAGGCAAACCTACCTCCATGCTATCTCTCCGCTCCCTCCAAACTTTTAAAACAAGGGGCCAGTTCACTGTCCCTCAGACCATTGGAAGGCCAGACTATAGTTAAAATATATGAACAAATTTCTATGCATGCTGCACATATCTTCTTTTTGAAGTAAAACAAAAACGGGAACAAATACAAAATTTAAAATGAAAAACAAGGGGGCTGGAGAGATAGCATAGAGTAGGGCATTTGCCTTGCATGCGGCCAACCCAGGAGATGATGGTTTGATTCCTGTCATCCCATATGGTCCCCTGAGCTTGCCAGGGACAATTTCTGAGCTCAGAGCCAGGAGTACCCCTGAGTACAGCAGGGTGAGACCCTCCTAAAAATATCAAAAACAAAGCAAACTGAAGAACAAGTAAAGTTAGCAATTACTCCAGTTATTCAAGACTGTTACCAATATCACACACACTAGGAACAGGAGGATTGCAGCGCTTTCAATCCAACCCGTTTCATCTTCACACTTTCTAACAGAAACTTCACAAAGTGCATTATCTCCTCCTGGAGGTTGCTAGAAAGGCCCAATAGTACTTTAGGCTGCAACTTCCAATATGATTTTGACTATTTCCCAATCTCAAAAAAAGAGGGTTTTAAGGTTTTTGACTTTTTAGGAAGTATAAAATTTTTTCCAAAAAATGGGGAAAATTGGGGAGTTGATTGAAGAACAAAGAAACCTTCTGGGTGAAATATTAGCAATTTTTAGGAAAGAATTTATTCTTTAAATACTTTATAATTTTATGGTCAAAGAAAGCAATAGGTGGCTTTTGAAAAATAACTTTCGCATGAAGTTTCAGTTTTTTTCCTTAGTTTTTTTTTTTTTTTTCTCTTTGTGCCTCTTCGGCATAGAGGGCGACTGGATCTTTGTTTCTTTATGCTTTCTGCCCTATTTTGGGTGGACAGGGGCTGCGGCGGAGCTGGTGCCCGAAGGTCTTGGGACTGCTGACTAGGTCACGGCCGTCGCTGCCACGGCTGCCACCACCTTCTTTGGCGCTGATGGTGTCACCATGGCCAACGTCGCCACTGTCGCCGTAGCTACTGCCACCGCCATCTCCTTTGACGCTACGGGTGCCACTGCCTCAGGTTCCTCTTGGTTTTCTATCTCAACTGAGGCTTCCTCCTGACTCGCCTCAGCTTCTTCCAGCATCTCTTCCAATTCATTGACCAGTGTCCTTCCCGATGCTTTGGGCCCGTCTTCATCCATCTTTGGACATGCGTGTCCTTCGGGTGAGCTGCTGGGCTGGCTTCGAAGAAACTCAGGCTACAGGCTCTTCGGTGCGACCAACTTCTGGCACGTGGAAGTATCTGACACCAGACCTCCATTGCAATTTTGAATTGTAATTCATCTTCTAGCAAAGACTATCTGAAATAAAATTTGACCACTAACTCACACTTTGAGAAATTGTCATTTATCAGAGTTAAAAAATACTGGGGGCGGGGAAGAAAAATTACCATTTAGAAAAATCAGATTTCTACTTTTATAAAGTTAACATTTTTTTTTGTTTTTGTTTTTTTTTTTTTTTTTGGTTTTTGGGTCACACCCCACAGCGCTCAGGGGTTACTCCTAGCTCTACACTCAGAAATCACTCCTGGCAGGCTCGGGGGACCATATGGGATGCCAGGATTCGAACCACAGTTCTTCTGCATGTAAGGCAAATGCCCTGCCTCCATGCTATCTCTCTGGATCCCTATAAAGTTAACATTCTATTTATTGGTTTTTCTTCTTCTTCTTTTTTTTAAAAATAATTATCTTTCTTTAAACACCGTGATTACAAACATGATTATAGTTGTATGATTACAGTCATGTAAAGAACACCCCCCTTCACCAGTGCAACATTCCTGTGGGTGTACCCATTTGAGACCCTAGACCCTCCCATTTCTGGGAGGGGTCTTGGGAACCGGATAGTAGGTGTAACTTTACCTGCAAGCCCCTCCCATTCCTGGGAGGGGTCTGGAAAAAGGTAGATAAGGCTGGGACCAAGGGAATTCGACCCTTTGGGCTCTTTGCCCTTTGGCCGTTCCTCTCTTTGCCCGGCTCGGCTCCCTGGCTTTTGGATCTTGGGGCCGCATGGAGCCCAAAGGAAAGATGGCTGAAAGGAGTTTAGATGCAGGGCCAAGAATAACTAGTGCTTAAAATGTTATGAGATAGGCCACACACACGTGGTGGCTAGGGCCTAAATAAAAATGATTCTTCCTGAAGCCTGCCTGTGAGTGAGTCTTGATTACGCCGATTACCTGGGCCTGGAATCCGCCAGCTGGATGGGGATAAAGCCACGTGGCTGGGGCCTAAGCACAAAGGCCTCCATCCATCGCCATCCAGAACCATCGTTAATTATTTAATTCAACAATTCCCACCACCAATTTCCCAGATCTACCTCCTCCCCACCCCCCCCCCCACACCTGTACTCGAGACAGGCTTTCTACTTCCCTCATTCATTCACATTGTTATGATAGTTTTCAGTGTAGTCATCTCTCCAACTGCACTCATCACTCTATGTGATGAGCTTCATGTCATGAACTGCACCTACCAGCCCTCATCTCTCTTGTCTCTGAGATACTGTTAAAAATGTCTTTCATTTTTCTTAAAGCCCATAGATGAGTGAAACCATTCTGCATCTTTCTCTCTCCCTCTGACTTACTTCACTCAGCATAATAAATTCCATGTACATCCATATATAGGAAAATTTCATGACTTCATCTCTCCTGACGGCTGCATAGTATTCCATTGTGTATATGTACCACAGTTTCTTTAGCCACTCATCTGTTGAAGGGCATCTTGGTTGTTTCTAGAGTCTGGCTATTGTAAATAGCGCTGCAATGAATATAGGTGTAAGGAAGGGATTTTTGTATTGTACTTTTGTGTTCCTCAGGTATATTCCAAGGAGTGGTATAGCTGGATCGTATGGAAGCTCAATTTCCAGTTTGTGAAGGAATCTCCATATCGCTTTCCATAAAGGTTGTACTAGACAGCATTCCCACCAGCAGTGAAAAAGAGTTCCTTTCTCCCCACATCCCAGCCAGCACTGCTTGTTTTCCTTTTTTTGTGATGTGTGCCAATCTCAGTGGCGTGAGGTGGTACCTCATAGTAGTTTTGATTTGCATCTCCCTGATGATTAGTGATGTTGAGCATCCTTTCATGTGCCTTTTGGCCATTTGCCTTTCTTCTTTTTCAAAGTGTCTGTTCATTTCTTCTCCCCATTTTTGATGGGGTTAGTTGTTTTTTTTCTTGTATAGTTCTGTCAGTACCTTGTAAATTTTAGATATTAGTCCTTTATCTGATGAGTATTGGGTGAATAATTTCTCCCACTCAGTAGGTGGCCTTTGTATTCTGGGCACTATTTCCTCTGAGATGCAGAAGCTTCTCAGCTTAATATAGTCCCATCTGTTTATCTCTGCTTCCACTTGTTTGGAAAGTGCTGTCTCCTTAAAGATGCCTTTAGTCTCTATGTGCTGGAGTGTTTCACCTACATGTTGTTCTATATACCTTATAGTTTCAGATCTGATATCAAGGTCTTTAATCCATTTGGATTTTACCTTTGTACATGGTGTTAGCTGGGGGTCTGAGTTCGCTTTTTTGCAAGTGGCTAACCAGTTGTGCCAACACCACTTGTTGAATAGGCTTTCCTTGCTCCATTTAGGATTTCTTGCTCCTTTATCAAAAACTATGTGGTTATATGTCTGAGGAACCTTCTCTGAGTACTCAAGCCTATTCCACTGATCTGAGGGTCTGTCTTTATTCCAATACCATGCTGTTTTTTTAACTATTGCTTTGTAATACAGCTTAAAATTGGGGAAAGTAATGCCTCCCATATTCCTTTTCCCAAGGAGTGCTTTAGCTATTCGAGGTTGTTTATTGTTCCAAATGAATTTCAGAAGTGTTTGATCCACTTCTTTGAAGAATTTCATGGGTATCTTTAGAGGAATTGCATTAAATCTGTACAATGATTTTGGAAGTATTGCCATTTTAATGATGTTGATCCTGCCAATCCATGAGCAAGGTATGTGGTTCCATTTCCGCGTGTCCTCTCTTATTTCTTGGAGCAGTGTTTTATAGTTTTCTTTGTATAGATCCTTCACATCTTTAGTCAGGTTGACTCCAAGATATTTGAGTTTGTGTGGCACTAATGTGAATGGGATTGTTCTCTTAATGTCCATTTCTTTCCTATCATTATTAGTGTATAAAAAGACCATTGATTTTTGTGTGTTAATTTTGTAGCCTGCCACTTTGCTATATGAATCTATTATTTCTAGAAGCTTTTTGGTAAAGTCTTTAGGGTTTTCTAAGTAGAGTATCATGTCATCTGCAAACAGTGAGAGCTTGACTTCTTCCTTTTCTATCTGGATTCCCTTGATATCTTTTTCTTGCCTAATCACTATAGCCAGTAATTCCAGTACTATGTTGAATAGAAGTGGTGAGAGAGGACAGCCTTGTCTTGTACCAGAATTTAGAGGGAAGGATTTTAGTTTATCTCCATTGAGGATAATATTTGCCACTGGCTTCTGGTAGATGGCTTTAACTATATTGAGAAAGGTTCCTTTTATTCCTATCTTGCTGAGAGTTTTCATCAAGAATGGGCGTTGAACCTTATCAAATGCTTTTTCTGCGTCTATTGATATGACCATGTGATTTTTATTTTTCTTGTTGTTTATGTTGTGTATTATGTTGATAGATTTACGGATGTTAAACCAGCTTTGCATTCCTGGGATGAAACCTACTTGATCAAAGTGAATGATCTTCTTGATGAGGCACTGGATCCTGTTCAGCAGGATTTTGTTGAGGATCTTTGCATCTGTGTTCATCAGGGATATTGGTCTGTAATTTTCTTTTTTTGTCAGCATCTCTATCAGGTTTTGGTATTAAGGTGATGTTGGCTTCATAAAAGCTATTTGGAAGTGTTCCTGTTTTTTTTTTTTTTTTTTTTTGGTTTTTGGGCCACACCCGGCGGTGCTCAGGGGTTACTCCTGGCTGTCTGCTCAGAAATAGCTCCTGGCAGGCACGGGGGACCATATGGGACACCAGGATTCGAACCAACCACCTTTGGTCCTGGATCGGCTGCTTGCAAGGCAAACGCCGCTGTGCTATCTCTCCGGGCCCGTTCCTGTTTTTTTGATTTCATAAAAGAGCCTGGCCAGGATTGGTAGTAGTTCCTCTTGAAAGGTTTGAAAGAATTCATTCATGAATCCATCAGGGCCTGGGCTTTTGTTTTTGGGCAAATTTTTGATTATGGCTTTAATTTCCTCAATAGTGATGGAGGTGTTTAGATATGCTACATCTTTTTTATTCAACCGTGGAAGGTTATATGAGTTCAAAAGTTTATCCATTTCATCCAGGTTCTCATATTTAGTGGCATAGAGTTTCTCAAAGTATTCTCTGAATACCCTTTGAATCTCTGCAGTATCTGTAGTGATCTCCCCCTTTTCATTTCTAATATGCATTATCAAGTTTCTCTCTCTCTTTTGCTTTGTGAGTTTTTCCAATGGTCTATCAATCTTGTTTATTTTTTCAAAGAACCAACTTCTGCTTTCGTTGATCTTTCGGATTGTTTTTTGGGTTTCCATTTCATTGATTTCTGCTCTCAGCTTTGTTATTTCCTTCTGTTTCCCTATTTTTAGTTTCTTTTTGTTGATCATTTTCTAATTCTATAAGCTGCGTCATTAAGCTATTCATGTATGCTCCTTCTTCCTTCCGATGTGTGCTTGCAAAGCTACAAATTTTCCTCTCAGTACTGCTTTTGCTGTATCCCATAGGTTCTGATAGTTTGTGTTTTCATTGTCGTTTGTTTCCAGGAAATTTTTGATTTCTTCTTTGATTTCATCTTGGACCCACTGGTTGTTCAGTAGTAGGCTGTTTAATTTCTAGGTGTTAAATTTTTTCTTCTGTGTTCCTTTGTAGTTCACATCTAACTTCAGGGCCTTGTGGTCAGCAAAGGTAGCCTGCAAAATTTCTATCTTTTTGATTTTATGGAGGTATGTTTTATGTGCCAGCACGTGGTCTATTCTGGAGAATGACCCATGTACGTTGGAAAAGAATGTGTATCCAGGTTTCTGAGGATGGAGTGTCCTATATATATCTACTAGGCCTCTTTCTTCCATTTCTCTTTTCAGGTCTAGTATATTTTTGTTGGGTTTCCATTTGGTTGACCTATCAAGGGTTGACAAGCCTGTGTTGAAGTCTCCCACAATTATTATGTTATTTTTTTTTTTATTTTTTATTTTTTGGCTTTTGGGCCACACCCAGTAACGCTCAGGGGTTACTCCTGGCTATGTGCTCAGAAGTTGCTCCTGGCTTGGGGGACCATATGGGACACCGGGGGATCGAACCGCGGTCCGTCCAAGGTTAGCGCAGGCAAGGCAGGCACCTTACCTTTAGCGCCACCGCCCGGCCCCTTATTTTGTTATTATTGATATCCTTCTTCAGATTTGTCAACAATTGTATTAAATACTTTGCTGGTCCCTCATTGGGTGCGTATATGTTTAGGAGAGTGATTTCTTCCTGCTGTACAAATCCCTTTATTAGTACATAATATCCATCTTTGTCCCTTATAACTTTTCTGAGTATAAAGATTGTGTCATCTGATATTAGTATGGCCACCCCCGCTTTTTTAAAGGTGTTGTTTGCTTGAATGATTTTTCTCCAGCCTTTGATTTTGAGTCAATGTTTATTCTGACTATTCAGGTGTGTTTCTTGTAGGCAGCAGAAGGTTGGCTTCAGTTTTTTGATCCATTTCGCCACTCTGTGCCTCTTAACTGGTGCATTTAGTCCATTGACATTGAGAGAAATAATTGTCATGGGATTTATTGCCATCTTTGTGTAGAAGTTTGGTGTGTTTTTTGTTCTGTCTTGTCTTTAGAATAGATCTTTCAGTTTTTCTTTTAAGGCTGGTTTTGAGTCTGCAAAGTTTTTGAGCTGTTGTTTATCTGTGAAGCCATGTATACTTCCTTCAAACCTAAAAGTGAGTTTTTCTGGGTGCAGTATTCTTGGCGAAGCATTTATTTCATTGAGTTTTGTCACTATATCCCACCACTGCCTTCTGGCCTTGAGTGTTTCTGGTGACAGGTCTGCTGTAAATTTAAAGGATGCTCCCTGGAATGTAATTTCCCTTCAATCTTGCTGTTTGCAGTATTCTATCTCTATCTGTGAGATTCATCAGGGTGACTAGGATGTGTCTTGGGGTGTTTCTCCTGGGGTCTTTTTTAGCTGGTACTCTTGGGCATGCAGGATTTGGTCACATATTTTCTTTAGCTCTGGTAGTTTCTCTGTGATGATGTTCTTGACTATTGATTCTTCCTGGAGATTTTCTTCTTGGGTCTCTGGGACTCCAATGATTCTAAAGTTGTTTCTGTTGAGCTTATCAAAGACTTCTATTTTCATCTGCTCATGTTGTTTGAGTAACTTTTCCATTGTCTGATCCTTTGATTTAAGGCTTTTTTTTTCAATCTCTTCTGCTGTGTAAAGTTGTTATGCATCTCATCTTCCAGTGCACTAATTCTATCCTCAGCTGCTTTTAACCTGTTGGAAAGCTCATCCATTATGTTCTTCAATTCGTCTACTGAGTTTTTCAGATCTGTTTTTTGACCTGATATTTCAGTTTGGAGTTTTCTGATTCCTATCTTCATATTCTCTTGATTTTTATTAGTGTTCTGATTTATACTTTCTTTGAGTTCTGTGAGCAATCTCCACATTTCTTCTCTAAACTCCATTTCTGAAAGACTGCTTAGGTGGTTGGCCATTGTTGGGTCATCAGAGTTTCCCTCTTCATTCTCTATGGCTGAAATTGGTCTGTGTAGTTTCCCCATTGTCACGCTTATGCTGTGGGTTTTTCTACGTGTTGTGATGGTATTCATTGGCTAGGTGGAGTGCGCGGCCACACTGGGTGCTACACTATCTGACCTCTCTACTAAATAGCTAATGAATTAATGCTAATATAGATTAACAGATGGGAATATATTAAGCTGAGAAGCTTCTGCACCTCAAAGGAAATAGTGCCCAGGATACAAGAGCCACCCACTGAGTGGGAGAAACTATTCACCCAATACCCATCAGATAAGGGGCTAATCTCCAAAATATACAAGGCACTGACAGAAATTTACAAGAAAAAAACATCTAATCCCATCAAAAAATGGGGAGAAGAAATGAACAGACACTTTGACAAAGAAGAAATACAAATGGCCAAAAGACACATGAAAAAGTGCTCCACATCACTAATCATCAGGGAGATGCAAATCAAAACAATGATGAGATACCACCTCACACCACAGAGAATGGCACACATCACAAAGAATGAGAATAAACAGTGTTGGCGGGGATGTGGAGAGAAAGGAACTCTTATCCACTGCTGGTGGGAATGCCGTCTAGTTCAACCTTTATGGAAAGCGATATGGAGATTCCTCCAAAAACTTGAAATCGAGCTCCCATATGATCCAGCTATACCACTCCTAGGAATATACCCTAGGAACACAAAAATACAGTACAAAAACCCCTTCCTTACACCTATATTCATTGCAGCACTATTTACCATAGCAAGACTCTGGAAACAACCAAGATGCCCTTCAACAGATGAATGGCTAAAGAAACTGTGGTACATATACACAATGGAATATTATGCAGCTGTCAGGAGAGATGAAGTCATGAAATTTCCCTATACATGGATGTACATGGAATCTATTATGCTGAGTGAAATAAGTCAGAGAGAGAGAGAAAAACGCAGAATGGTCTCACTCATCTATGGGTTTTAAGAAAAATGAAAGACATTCTTGCAATAATAATTTTCAGACACAAAAGAGAAAAGAGCTGGAAGTTCCAGCTCACCACAGGAAGCTCACCACAAAGAGTGATGAGTTTAGTTAGAGAAATAACTACATTTTGAACTTTCCTAATAATGAAAATGTATGAGGGAAATGGAGAGCCTGTTTAGAGTACAGGCGGGGGTCGGGTGGGGAGGAGGGAGACTTGGGACATTGGTGATGGGAATGTTGCACTGGTGATGTGTGGTGTTCTTTACATGACTGAAATCCAAACACAATCATGTATGTAATCAATGTGTTTAAATAAAAAAAAATTAGTGGCCGTCAGATGACCCAGAAAAGTTACTTTTCCCGTTCAAAGTGTTTTAACATTCATAATCAATACATGAAACACACAATGCATATAACATACAATAAGGGACTAAAATGTTTAACTTGATAGGTATAAAAGTGTAAATCAAACATTCATGATGAAAGCTCAGACCACGATGTATGGTAGTGAACATAGAATTGCAAAGTCTGCTCTGGGCCACTCTGGCACACATTTAGCTAACATCATCCTTTCAAGGAGGAAGACTGTCATGCTGGGGATTGAAGCCAGGTCAGTCCTGGGTTGGCTGTATGCAAGGCATATGCCCTACTGCTGTGCTACAGCTTTAGCCCCAGTCATGAACAACAATCTGTGGGGGAAAAATATCTAGTATAAACAACCTTGTAACCATGGTGTTTAAATAAGAAAAGAAAAAGCAAACAGTGTTGGCTGGGATGTGGGGAAAAGACTGTTGGTGAGAATGTTGACCTTTATTTTTTTTGCAAAGCTTTTGGGAAAACAAGATGGACTCACCTCAAAAACAAAGCAAAAACAATTAAGCTTTTATTTAACCCAGCAAATACTATTTGATATTCCTTGCTGTTAACTTGCTTTTATAACCACCCAATCAATTTCTACTTCTCCAACACTAGGCCAGATGATCACATTAAGATGATCCAGGCTTGTATTCCTTGCCAATTCACAGTTGAAACAATTCCATCTTACTAGTATGGGTAATTTGGGGGCTCCTCAATGGATGTCAAACCTAAGGAGGTGAAGCCAACTATTGAAAAAATGACCTTAGTATTGGTTGTTTATTACTTGAATTTGTAACCGGAAGGTCTGTAATGAGCTAATAGAAGACTTCTTTCCACAGAAGACTAATGTAATGTAAATATTCTTCCTGCCTTTCCTTTGTCTTTGGCACTTTTCACTTCAACTTCACATTCTTTCAAAAACAACATTAAGACATGGAGAGAATGCAGCTCCTGTAAGACAATTTAGGTGCTTTGGTGACTTCAAAACAATGTGTCTGAAGAATTGTTATTTAAACTAAAATATCCTCTAATGAATATATGTGCTAATTCTATAGTTAAGCATCACTAAAACATAGCTGTTTCTCACTGATTTCTAAAAGTTGATAAGTGTATTTGTCCTTTTGTTTTGACTTTGCTCTACTGTGAGTAATTTTATAGCTCACTAATTTCAATCTCAAATGGCATACACACCAAGTAGAATGAAGTTGCTACTTCCAATTAATTAACCAACAAATTAAATTTCACATTAAAGAGCTTTGGAATGGCCACTGTTTAATGAAACCAGCACTGAAAATAATGAAACTGAATGTTTAAAGGACCATCATTTTGTATCGTCAAAGTCTTGAGCAATTGTTGATTACAGTATATTGTTGATAAACAATAGAGAAGATCATGGTTGACTTCAGTTTGTCTGGTCTAGACATCATATTCATGTTTATAGCTTGTGTCCTACTGGTGCCAATGAGTGATTGCAGTGAGATCAAGTCACCTTTGTCAGGGACCTGCTATTTTATCAAACTTTGGGGACCTCCTAAGCAGCCTTGATGCTCAGGGGCCCTGTAATTGAAGTGGGATAGGCCAGTCAAGCCTTAGTAAGTACCTCCTTCACATTCCTCCCCACAAAACACATCAGTTTGGTTCTTTCAGACTTAAAAAAATTGCCTTATGAATAATAATCTGGCAGTCACCTCATTTGATAACCCTTATATATCTCTGTGTACATTTCTCCCATCCTTCATCCCTGGGTGTCTGAACAAAGACACTTGCAGCATAAATATCTTTGTTAATTGCTATCATTTTTAAGTAATCTTTGGTTGGCAGCTTAATAACTCATCACAAAGGATGGTTCAGTATACACAAATCAATTAATGTGATGCATCACACGAATAAAAGAAAAAACAAAACCCATATGGTCACCTCAATAGATGCATGTAACATTTGACAGGATCCAACACCAATTCATGGTGAACATCCTAATTGAAATTAGGGGGCCCGGAGAGATAGCACAGCGGCGTTTGCCTTGCAAGCAGCCGATCCAGGACCAAAGGTGGTTGGTTCGAATCCCGGTGTCCCATATGGTCCCCCGTGCCTGCCAGGAGCTATTTCTGAGCAGACAGCCAGGAGTAACCCCTGAGCACTGCCGGGTGTGACCCAAAAACCAAAAAAAAAAAAAAAAAAAAAAAAAAAAAAAAGGGTCCATTTGGAATAGTTGTTCTCTCTCCATGGTGTTACTCAAGTCAGTGTCTGAGGATTGACTGGGCTGTGGTTGGTGCTAGCTGAGCTTCTCCCAAGGTCTCTGAGCTTGGCAGTTTCCTATATAACTTTCCTCTCAGATTGGCTGTGATCCTACTGAGCTGACACTAACTACTATAAATTACCATATTTTCCGGTGTATAAGACGACCGGGTGTATAAGACGACCGCCTAATTTTGCAGTTAAAACATAGGTTTAGGCCTATATTTGCTGTATAAGACAGAATGTTCCTGTCCACAGTGAGCCAATCACAAAAAGCAAAGGTCCAAAGGTTATACTGTAATAGATGTCCTTTCTGACTCTGGCCAATCTGAGCAGGCTTTTGACAGTGTAGATTTGGGTCCAGAACACGGTATAATTTGCATACATAAAAAACCTGCTTGGATGGTGTTTGGCAGCCTTCTGCCATGCCAAAGGCCTCTGTAACCAGGCCTAGGAAGGGGTGCAGGACATGGGTCACCCCAGCACCCCTCTACCTCCTTCCTCTGGTACTCCAGGGCTTTGCCTGGCCACATGGCTGGGCAAGCCAGCGAGGTTGGAATAGCAGCACAATAGGTTCTGGCATTAGGACTTACCAGGGTATTTTTCTTATTAAACCTGTCCAATGTGAACATTATGAGAAATATATGGATATCATTTTTTTTCATCTGCTTGTCATCTGAACGCCGTCTAGGCGCTCGTTTTATTCCTTTACTCCCTCACTCCCATCTCTTTTTACCGCACATTTAACCATTTTTCTGTACTAATGATTTTTGTTTTGGCCAAGGTGGATTACATATCTTTCACAGTAATTTTTTGGGTGGAGTCTGAAGCTTCAGCAGGCAACACATCACAGCAAGGTTCCATGTTGTAGACTTTTTGGCCAAGATAAGGTGAAGATGCAGCTTCGGCTGCCCCCCACAGCCTTCTCTCTCCTTCCTTCCCGTCCCCAGGGTTATTCCTGAACACCTGCTCAGGGTCCCAGCAAGTGGGTTCTGGTGAGGTGCAATTTAAAAGAGACCCCAGGCTTCCTTGTTCCTGCAAGGGGCTGGGAAGGGACTGCTGAACTTTCAACTTCCAGCAATTAGGAAGGAAAAGCCTCTTGGGGAGTCAGAAGCTTCAGCAGGCACAAGGGGAGGACATGGCTCCATGCTCTCTTCGCTTGTCTAAATCACAGACCAAAGTGGTGTCTTGGAAACACCCCCTCCCACTTGACTATTTTTGAAACATAAAAGGGTCACGTGTATCTCCTTTGTATATCTCAGATGTATTCCCTTAACATCTATTACTCTTTTCAAATATCCTCATATAGTGACAATCTTGCCTACTGGATTTGTTATTTGATTGTTTGATTTTCCCCCTTTGAGATCTGTTTTATAAGCAATACTGGTAGAAGAGTATCTCTGTATAGATTTCATGTATGTACCAAGTTACGGGGAATGTTGGACTTTATTTGTCAGCCCCCAGATGCACCAACCATATCTTGTGGCATTGCTTCTCTTTTGCATAGGCACATTAAAATGGGAAAATAATACATATGCAAACAAGTTCTTATCTAATAGAGATGGGAACACAAATTTGGTAATGTAATTAGGCCTTTTACCCTGAACATTGGCATAATGATTTGGCTCAGGCCTCAGAAGAATGGGCATTGCCCACACACAGCTGAACAATGGATACCATCTATGAAAACAACCACAATTGTCTATAACATTACCAGGATCCAAGCCTCTACCAGGGAAGACCTACCACTGCTTTGGCATTGACTTACTCCAAAAAGTGCTCCCAACACCCAGACGACTCAGCAACAGTCTGCATGCAGGGCAGATTGCTCCGCATTTAATGGTATGCTGAAACTAGAGGATGCTCCACATCAGCCTGACATTGATGAAAGAAATGCACAGAATACAGAGTCTTTAAATATAAGAATCTGATACCAACAATAGCTAAAGTGTGAAAAAGTTTCACCGGGACCATGGAGAATGAGTTGGATGGACTGGTATATCTGGAACCCAGAGTCGGCCTTATGCCAATAAACTTCTGTGGTGAGGCCTTTTTGTAATCAGGTCAAGGATTTTTTTCCATTTTCCCCATTTTTCTGGACCTATGCAAACAACGTCGATTGCCACTATCACACCCTTACTATATTTTTTTACTCTTATCCTTTAAGAAAAAAAAAATATGGGCCCAGAGAGAGCACAGCGGTGTTTGCCTTGCAAACAGCTGATCCAAGACCAAAAGTGGTTGGTTCGAATCCTGGTGTCCCATATGGTCCCCCGTGCCTGCCAGGAGCTATTTCTGAGCAGACAGCCAGGAGTAACCCCTGAGCAATGCCGGGTGTGGCCCAAAAACCAAAAAAAAAAAAAGAAAAAAGAAAAAAAATACAACTTACTGAACTTAAAAACAAATAACTGTAGTAGAATGCCTGTCTTGAATACAGGCAGGAGATGGGAAGGGGGGAGAGGGTAATGTTACACTGGTGAAGGGGGGGGTGTTCTGGTTATGACTGTAACCCAACTATGATCATGTAACTTAAATAAAAAATATATTAAAAAAAAGCCTGCTTGGATTGGCTGAGTTAGAGAGGCAGTCCGAGCAGCCTGGCAGTGATTGGTGCAGGATCAAGTTGGAAAATTTGTTTTGTGGCAATTTTCAGACAATTTTTGTTTAGTGGCATATTGAAACATTTTTCGGGATATACTCGGCATATAAGACAACCCCTGATTTTCGGTTGACTTTTTTTGTTTCAAAAGTCGTCTTATACGCCGGAAAATACGGTAGATCTGAAACAACTTGGCAGTTTGATAAGGTGAAGTTGTGGAGCTGGGCTGTTTTTCTCAGAGAGCACTGGTTGTATGTGGCTGTGGACTGATGTGTCTTCAATGACATTACTGTGCTGTGCAAAGTTCTTTTCTCCTATGTCTGAGATTTGAATTGATTGTGTGTGTGTGTGTGTGTGTGTGTGTGTGTGTGTGTGTGTGTGTTTCAGGGCTTACTCCTGGTTCTTCACTCAGTAATCACTCCTGGTGTGGTGCTCAGGGTACCCTATGGGATATCAGGGATCTATCCTGAGTCAGCTGTGTACAAAGCAAGCTCCCTCCCTGCTGGGATGTCTCTCTTCCCTCATTCCGTATCCTTGAACATAAAAATTAATGAGGAACGAAAAGACTCATTTATTCCAGTCAGTTTCTGCATCAGCGAGAATAAGGTGTGTTTCTATTGAAAAAACCTCAAGTTCTAATGGGAAATACCTGCAGGCTGAAGAGAATTTGTGTTGTTGGGGTCTCTGATGTTCTCTCTGCACCAATGGCCCCAGAAGGGGACTAGCTCCTTTCTCCTCAGACTTCCTGCAGGTTCTGCTTACAGCCTTATTTCATGGACGAACTATGCTCTATCCTTTTGGAGGGTGGGGTAGTGTCTCTGCTTTCAGGAAGTGCAGAGGGGAGAGAGAAGGTGTCTCAGAGGCTGAGGTGGAATTGCTACATAGATGCCACAGGTTCTAAGCTCACAAAGGGCTGCTCTGTCTTAAGACTGTCAATAGACTGTTACTTCCTGATCATAGTTCCAAAGCTGGCTGGCTGTTGGCTCTGTTAGGTGGACATTTGACCCAACGCTTGTCAGTCAGATTTTTTTTTTTTTAAAGCCTATGGGGGCTGGTGTGGTAGCACAACTGTAGGGTGTTTGCCTTGATGAGGCCGACCCAGAATGGACCTGAGTTCGATCTCTGGTGTCCTATTTGGTCCCCTGAGCCTTTCAGAAGTGATTTTTGACTGCAGAGCCAGGAGTAACCCCTGAGCACCTTCAGTGTGACCCAAAAACAAAACAAACAAGAAAGGAAAAAAAGCCTAGTTTGACAAAGCTGTATTTTTTTTTTTTTTTTTTTGGTTTTTGGGTCACACCTGGCAGCGCTCAGGGATTACTCCTGGCTCTATGCTCAGAAATCACCCCTGGCAGGCACGGGGGACCATTTGGGATGCCGGGATTTGAACCACTGTCCTTCTGCATGAAAGGCAAATGCCTTACCTTCATGCTATCTCTTCGGCCCCTAGAAAGTTGTATTCTTGGCAGACATAAATTCCTTCCACTGCAGGGCAAGAGGGATACCACAGAGTCATTGGCTCTGTCTAGTCTAGACACTAGCTGGCAAGGCTGTGTATGTGGCATCCTGCAGGCTCCTCTGTATATAAACCAGGCTCCCCCTCCCTTCTCGCTCCAGTGTCCCAGACATGCTCCTGATGGATCCCTTCTCCAGTTTACTGAGTATGTTTCTGCTGCTCACTACTACAACCTCAACTCACTTAGAATTCTAAACTCGACTAACTTTCCCTCCATTAACATTTCTGGGGCAGGAACCATAGCACAGCAGGGAGAGCGTTTCCCTTGCACAAGGTCAATTTGGGTTCAGTCCTTCACATCCCATAGGGTCCTGAGCCTGCCAAGAATGATTCCTGAGTGCAGAGCCAGGAGTGAGTACCTCCGAGTATGATCCCCCCTCAAATTTCTGAAAGCCTTGGCCAGCACCACAAGGGACTGGACAAGTCTGCAAACACTTCCAAACACGTGTGTGAGGAGGGCAGTGTGGTATGAGCACTCAGCTGTCTGAATGGTCATTCCATTAAACCATCAGATGTGGGACAAGGAGAGGAGGCCAGGAGGCCAGCAGATGGGTATTTGCTGAGCATGCATCTATAGGTGATCCAGCACCTATAGGCCTCCTCAATCCCACCTGAATTGATGCCTGTGTGCAGAGCCAAGGAGTAAGCCTTAAGCACAGTTACATGTAGCAAAACAAGCAACAAATAAAATGTACTTGAGCACTGCTGGCATATCCCCAAATTCTGTTCTACCCCCACCCTAATTTCCCATCAGAGGGGGATGCGGGGTGCTTCCTGTGGATGCTGAGAGATGCTAGCACTACCCTTGCAGCAGAAAGCTGACTCTGGTCAGATGGTGTGGTCCCACAGCACTCTGAGTCACCTGGCTGGTGGCCACATGACACCTCCATAGACTGAGTAAACACCATTTCCCTTTGCACAGACCCATTTGCCTTCTGCCCTCTTCAGCCTGGCTCTTCCAGTGCATTCTCTGCAGAGCTTGGGGACACCTGTTCTGTTCTAGCAGCAGTGTGGGGACCAGGGTAGATGCCTTCTCCAAGTGGCTGGTGCACTTGACAGTGCTGCTTCCTCCTCATCTCCAGATCCTCCATTCTGCCCAACTGCACTGATAGGCAGCTCCCACAGTGCAGCCAAACGTTCTGCCTTCAGTCAAACCTGTGAGTGAGAGTTGGGGGCTCACTTCAGTGCCCAGTTCCAGCCATGTCACTCACTCTGCTCCAAACTCACATGTCTACACCTCTCCAGATTCCTGTCCAGGATGGGAGGAGGCTCCACTTTAGGAGCAAAGATAGCACAAATAATAATACAAAAATAACACAAGCACTGAGCAAGGGTGGCGGACACAGACTGTGTGCAGTACCTTCAGTTTTTTGTGAGGTGAAATAGTTTTATTTAGGAAGATGGAGTGAGAGAGAGACAGAGACAGAGAGAGACAGAGAATTGCAGAATGCGAGAAGATGGTTTCCAGAGGGATTGATGAGAATCAGGATGATAAAAAGAGAAGATCTGATCAAAGGAGCCATGTCACCAGAGCAGTTTCAGAAGCAGTAACATGAGTAGTCTCTTAGGTTATACAACAAAAGCAAATTAACAGGATAAGCCTCTATAACTGAAATCACTTTTGTTGGGGGTGTGTGTGTGTGTCACAATTAGCAGCTCAGGGGCTACTCCTGACTGAGCTCAGAAATTACTTCTGGTGGGCTCAGGGTACCATATGAGATGTAGGGAATTGGGTTGGCCTCATGCAAGGCAAACACCCTCCCTGCTGTGCTATTGGTCTGGTGCAATTGCTCTGGCCCCTTTTAGTTTTTGGGTCACAACCGGTGTTCAGGTGCTACTCCTGACTCTGCGCTCAGAAGTCCCTACTGGCAGGCTCAGGGAATCAAATGAGATGCTGGAATTTGAACTGTGGTCTGTCCTGTGTTGACCTTGTGCAAGGCAAATGCCTTACCGCTGTGCTATCGCTCTGGCTCCCAGCTCTGGACCCTTTTAGAGGAATACAACTACCAAGAATTCTATGAGGATGTGGAGCAACTTAGACTCTTATACATGGGTGATGGGAGTTAAATGTTACCAATTTAGAAACTATGATACTAATTTATTTATGTCCCATGAAAGCAACAACCGAGTCATTCATTCACAGGTGTCATGTGACCATCACTGGTAATATCCCCTAAGTTTCAAATTTGAGTAAAAGGTGCCTCACCATACAATAGATGAGTGATGTGTAGTGTAAGCCCACAGTAAAGCACTAGGGAGTAATCAAAGCATGAGTATATTATTGCACCAACATGTTCAATTCATAAACAACATTAACAGCTCATGAAGAGGTAAGGTAGCATGTATATATCTGTTTCCAAAATGTATGCAGCTGGTCTGCTGTGTTAACTGTCAGATCATAATTCATCTGGGGAGAGAATCTCTTACATTCTTTAGCTATGATAGCCCTTCGAATATTGTGCTTCTGTGTATAGCAAGCTGACAGTCTAAAACTATACTGACAAATCTACACATGAATCTAACCTTGCAGATCCAGGCACTTTCCTAGAGGAAATTCTCAGGATTGTGGACTGGGAGAGAAAGAGGAAGCAGTGGCTGTTTTATTGGTAATAAGGAGAGGGACTTGCCAGGCAGCACTGCAGGAGCCAGGAAATGAAGGGCCTTCCCCTGCTGGAGGCTCCAGGCTCAGGCCACAGCAAGTGGCAGAGTAGAGGCGGCTCACACAGGCTCCAGCTCCCCATTGACTGCCTGGCTCCCAGCTGGATCCCAGTGGAGACAAGGGTGGACATTGCTAACCCGCAGGGTGTCTCTGTCAGTGCTTTGATAGTTTCTCCTCCTTGACTTCAAGAGTAGGGGTAGATAAACTTTTATTTCAAACCAAAAGGATGCCCTAGTTGAAACATTTATGCCATTCAATGATGAAATAACAAGTAAGATGTTTTTTTTTTTTGGTTTTTGGGCCACACCCAGCGGTGCTCAGGGGTTACTCCTGGCTGTCTGCTCAGAAATAGCTCCTGGCAGGCACGGGGGACCATATGGGACACCGGGATTCGAACCAACCACCTTTGGTCCTGGATCGGCTGCTTGCAAGGCAAACGCCGCTGTGCTATCTCTCCGGGCCCACAAGTAAGATGTTTTACTAGTGATTTAAAATAAAACGTGAAGAAGGCATTCATAGATCTTTTCAGAAGCCTAGAAAATGCTGAATTAGATTTTCTAAGAGACAGTGTTTAGGGCCTTGGTGAACTAGGTATTTTATATATAATATAAAATATATTAATACAATATAAATAATGATATAACTATTTCTACATAATTCATACATTTATATGATTGTACGAACATTTTATATTTAACGATATTTTATATGAGTATTTTTTTTTTGTTTTGTTTTTGGGTCACACCAGGCAGTGCTTAGGGGTTACTCCTGGCTTTACACTCAGAAATCGCTCCTGGCAGGCTCGGGGGACCATATGGGATGCCGGGATTCGAAACACTGACCTTCTGCATGCAAGGCAAAGGCTATTTTAAATATAATATATTATATATTTTAAAATGTATTGTTATATTATATATATTTTAATATATGCTTATATTTTGGTTTATGGGCCAAAGCTGGTAGTGCTCAGGGATTACTCCTGGCTCTGCATTGAGGAATCACTCCTGGCAGGCTCGGGGACCATATATAGGATTCTGGAGATCAAACCCTGGTTGGCCATCTGCAAGGCAAATACCCTCTCATCTTGCTCCAGCCTTGGTCTTCTGTATTTTCCCAGAGCAATGAAGAATCCAGTTGAGGGGCCAGAGCAGTGACACAAGCAGTAGAGTGTTTGCTTGCACGCATTGACCTAGGACAGACCGAGGTTCGATGCCCCAGTGTCCCATGTGGTCCCCCAAGCCAGGAGCGATTTCTGAGCGCATAGCCAGGAGTAGCTCCTGAGCGTCACCAGGTGTGGCCCCCAAACAAACAAACAAACAAACAAACAAAAGAATCCACTCCATGGATATATATCTCTTAAGTAAAAGCTACATACTCGGGCCTATTGTTCCTTCCGTGAAAATGACTAACCCTGCTTTGACAAAGACCCTTCATGTACTACCAGTTCTCTGGAACAAAACCTCTGCTTTACTAGAAAATGCCCCAAACCATAGGAAAGAGCAAGTCTGGGGTTGGGGGGAAACATATGCCCAGGAGATTCTGAAAGTTGCCAGCAGAGGCAACAGTGGGGCACGATGCCAGAGTATGTTCAAAGGACTCTCGTAATAGCTCATTCGTTTTCAGTCTTGGAAAACTTTATTAACAGAGCAAAAGACATGCTCAGTGACAGGGGAGATGAGGCTGCATCTGCCTGTAAACCCAGCTCTGGCTGCTCTGCACCGGCCAGACTGGTGAATTCCAGAATAACTGGGGCAAGCAGTTCCGCTACTGTTCATTGGCAGCTGCCACAGTATGTTTACACTTGGTGCATCACCTTTCTTGTCTGTGAGAGACACATAGGTCAATACAAGATATTCTGACTACCAACAATTCTGGGCCAGAGGCCCAGATTCTGGGAAGACTCAAAATTATCTTCTGTGGGGCCGGAGCTATAATACTATGGGTAGGGAGTTTGCCTTACACATGGCCGACATGGGTCCATTCCCCAGCATCCTATATAGTCCTCTGAGCACAGTCAGGAGTGGTCCCTGAGAGCACAGTCAGGAGTAACCCATTGAGTGCAGTTGGGTGTTGAAGTAAAGAAAGACAGAAAAGAAATGGGGTCGGAGAGATAGCATGGAGGTAAGGCATTTGCCTTGCATGCAGAAGGACGATGGTTCAAATCCCAGCATCCCATATGGTCCCCCGAGCCTGCGGGGGGGGGGGGGCGATTTCTGAGCATAGAGCCAGGAGTAGCCCCTGAGCACTGCCAGGTGTGACCCCAAAACAAACCAAAAACAAAATGAAAGAAAAGAAATAAAGAACAAAAGAAAGAAGAAAGAAAGAAAATCCTTTGTGAGTTCTCCATGCTGTGTTTTTCTCATACTCCTGTCCAGACTCACGTGGGGCCCAGCAAATCAACAAAATAAGATTAGAACAGCCAAGTTTACAAATATGTTTTTCAGGGCTGGAGATATTATACAGCAGTGACTAATACATACGCTTACATGAAGCTCACCTGGATATATGTCCTGTATCACATATGGCCACCAAGAACCAGCACAGTCCAAGGGTAAGCTCTAAAAGTAGAGCCAGGAGTGAGTTCCATGCCCAGAACCAAGATTGAGCCCTGAGCACAGAGCCAAGGGTGAGCCTTGAGCACAGAGTTAGCTCTGAGTCAGCTCTTAGTGCAGAGCCAGGAGTGAACCCTGACCACAGAGCCAGGAGTGAGCCCTGAGCAAAGATAACCCTCACCCCTGCAAAACAAACCCAAACTCAGACAACAAGCAAAAAATGCAGATCCTGTTCCCTCCTGGCCTCCATTCTCCCATGTGTCTCCAGGTGTCCTCTCAACCCTCCCATTTGGGTACAGGTCGCCCATTTTTAGAAGCTTCCCTGCTTGTATCTTCCTCCTACTGCTGTTGCTTCAACTTTCTGCTCTG